>NC_064641.1:301608385-301917985 GCF_023864345.2 Schistocerca serialis cubense
AGTTGCCTCTATGCGAAACAACAGACATCCATTATTGCTGATAGTACAAGGAATGGGGCCGAGTGTGGCACCACTCGAATGTCGCTGTCAGTGACGCTTCCGGCTGTGACCGTGATGACAGTGTGCCAGCGCAGCTGACAATGCCACGTAAGAGGCCGTGACCCACCAATGGGCAAGCGGCTGTCTGCTCCGGCGGCAGCTCTCTTGTGACTCAGGGCAGGCTGTACCTCGTTTCAGGATGTCGCTCTGAGTTTTACAGGCTCGAGATTTTGGCTGTGATACTGAGATGAGAATATTTTAGAACATGAATGGGTGAGTACTAATATAGGGTGGTCCATTGACAGTCACCGGGCCAAATATCTCAGGAAATAAGCATCAAACGAAAAACTACAGAGAACGAAACTCGTCTAGCTTGAAGGGGGAAACCAGATGGCGCTATGGTTGGCCCGCTAGATGGCGCTGCCATAGGTTCAAATCAAATGTTCAAATGTGTGTGAAATCTTATGGGACTTAACTGCTAAGGTCATCAGTCCCTAAGCTTACACACTACTTAACCTAAATTATCCTAAGGACAAACACATACACCCATGCCTGATGGAGGACTCGAACCTCCGCCAGGACCAGCCGGACAGTCCATGACTGCAGCGCCCTAGACCACTCGGCTAATCCCGCGCGGCGCTATCATAGGTCAAACGGATATCAATTGCGTTTGTTAAAATAGGAAACCCCATTTTTTATTACATATTCGTCTAGTACGTAAAGAAATATGAATGTTTTAGTTGGACCACTTTTTTCGCTTTGTGATAGATGGCACTGTAATAATCACAAACATATGGCTCACTATTTTAGACGAACAGTTGGTAACAGGCAGGTTTTTTAAATCAGAACGTAGGTACGTTTGACCGTTTTATTTTGGTTGTTCCAATGTGATACATGTACCTTTGTGAACTTATCATTTCTGAGAACGCATGCTGTTACAGCGTGATAACCTGTAAATACCACATTAATGCAATAAATGCTAAAAAAATGTCCATCAACCTTAATGCATTTGGTAATACGTGTAACGACATTCCTCTCAACAGCGAATAGTTCGCCTTCCGTAATGTTCGCACATGCATTGACAATGCGCTGACGCATGTTGTCAGGCGTCGTCGGTGGATCACGATAGCAAATATCCTTCAACTTTCGCCACAGAAAGAAATCTGGGTACGTCAGTTCCGGTGAACGTGCGAGCCATGGTATGGTGCTTCGACGACCAATCAACCTGTCATGAAATATGGTATTCAATACCGCTTCAACCGCAAGCGAGCTATGTGCCGGACATCCATCATGTTGTAAGTACATCGCCATTCTGTCATGCAGTGAAACATCTTGTAGTAACATCGGTAGAACATTACGTAGCAAATCAGCATACATTGCACCATTTAGACTGCCATCGATAAAATGGGGGCCAATTATCCTTCCTCCCATAATGCCGCACCGTACATTAACCCGCCAAGGTCGCTGATGTCCCACTTGTCGCAGCCATCGTGGATTTTCCGTTGCCCAATAGTGCATATTATGCCGGTTTACGTTACCGCTGTTGGTGAATGACGCTTCGTCGCTAAATAGAACGCTTGGAAAAAATCTGTCATCGTCCCGTAATTTCTCTTGTGCCCAGTGGCAGAACTGTACACGACGTTCAAAGTCGTCGCCATGCAATTCCTGGTGCATAGAAATATGGTACGGGTGCAATCGATGTTGACGTAGCATTCTCAACACCGACGTTTTTAAAATTCACGATTCTCGCGCAATTTGTCTGCTACTGACGTGCAGATTAGCCGCGACAGCAGCTAAAACACATACTTGGGCATCATCAATTGTTGCAGGTCGTGGTTGATGTTTCACATGTGGCTGAACACTTCCTGTTTCCTTAAATAACGTAACTACCCGGCGAACGGTCCGGACACTTGGATGATGTCGTCCAGGATACCGAGCAGCATACATAGCGCAAGCCCGTTGGGCATTTTGATCACAATAGCCATACATCAACACGATATCGACCTTTCCCGCATTTGGAAATCGGTCCATTTTAACACGGGTAATGTATCACGAAGCAAATACCGTCCGCGCTGGCTGAATGGTACGTGATACCACGTATTTATACGTTTGTGACTATTACAGCTCCATCTGTCACAAAGCGAAGAAAGTGGTCCAACTAAAACATTTGTATTTCTTTACGTACTACATGAATATGTAATAAAAATGGGGGTTCCTATTTTTAAAAACGCAGTTGGTATCCGTTTGACCTATGGGATCGCCATCTAGCGGGCCAACCATAGCGCCATCTGGTTTGCCCCTTCAAGCTAGACGAGTTTCGTTCTTTGCAGTTTTTTCGTTTGATGCTTATTTCCTGAGATATTTTGCCCGGTCAGTATCAATGGTCCACCCTGTACGCTCTAGATTATGTTAGTTTAGTGCCAAAGGTACATACTCTGAACAGTTCCGTGGTGACAAGTGAGTAAAGGCTTCCATCCTTTCGCTAGCATACTGCAGCATCGGCTGCCAGGTTGCCATGCTTCGCAACGCCTGTCGGTCGCGTTTTGCTTCGCAACGCATAACACTCTTGACTGCCTGCGGCTGTCTCTGTTGCGACTCACTTCCGCTCTGGCGGCATTAGGTTTACTTTACTCAAAAAAGGACTATGAATTTCATGCAATGTTAATGCACGTTGTGGAAAATAAAGTCTCTTAGTTTCTCTAGAAACTCTTACAGTTTCTAAGTTATAATGTTTGAAATGATAGTGGGGCTTTATGGACGCGCTATGAACCTGTGTACACCCGCGGACTGTTAGATCAGTATGCGATGACGTTTCGGGAGGATGAGTGTGTCTGTTATTTTGACAACACGGCTGTTTCCTGTTTTATCGAAGGGGAAAGCTCGGAGGCTGGTAGCGGTAGGGTAGGAAGGTAAGGCACGGCGGACGGCGTGTTTGTGACAGGCAGTGGTGGGGTTCCCACGCGCGCGCCGCACCGGATGCCGGCGGAGGTTGCGTAGGCTTCATTAGAGCGTGCAGCCAGTAGCAGGCGGCGGGCTGAGAGTTAATTAAACTGCTGCAGGTGCACGCCGCCGCCGCTGTCTCAGCCATTCGTCTCCGCGGCGACAGCCGGCGCAGAGATTTAGCGACACGCCAGCCGCCGCTCACCAGTCCTGAACAATGAGCCAGCCTGCTACTGCTACAGCTTGCCTCAGGCGACTGTCTGCTACAACCCGCAGCCACGACCACCAACCCTGCGCCTTGATGGTAGCTAAGAAGTAGCCAAAAGGCTCACTGAATCAACGGATATCCGAAAGCAACACGAGTCAAAAACGTGTTCACAGAGGCAGAGGCAGAGAAGCACCACTTAGCATCTACATTGCGCAACGGGCTTTAAGGATCACTTCTGCGAAACCTCGTAGCGGCCTCTCATTGCGAAGCATAAGTTTCAAATTGAGCTCAAAGGTGCGTCTAAGCTTCCTCTGTAATGTTACAAAAGGGTGGCGCCCTGAGACATTCCTCTCGGACTCGACGACGCTTCACACAGCAGGCTGTCGACACCTAAGAACTTTCTCTATCCTTTCATCTCCTGCTTTCGACCTTGCCATGTATACCTGAACTATCGTTCTTGGTATTGCTTTGCTGTAAATTCTGATGAGAACAATCCTATCACTGAACTGCCCTACCTTCCTATTCGTAACGAATCCTACTTCCGTTAGAACATTTACCTTATATTCAGTTGACCTGAAATCCTTGTCTTCCTTCCATTTCACTGACCTCCAAGGTATATTTATTGAGCCTTAGCATTTACCTTTTCAGGTTTTCTAGCTTCCTTACCACGGTTAAACTTCTGATATTCCAAGCCCCGGCTCGTAGAAAGTTTCCCTTTCGTTGGCTATTCAGTCTCTTTCTCATGGTCACCTCCCACTTGGAAGTCTCCTCCAGGAGATACGAATGGGGACCAATCTGGAATCTTTTGCTATTGGAGAGATCATCCTGATACTTTTTCAGTTACAGACCACATTTCCTGTGCATACACATTACCTGTCTTTAATGCAGTTTTTTCCATTGCCTTCTGTATACTCATGCCGTTGTTCATCGTCGATTCTTCCGTCTTTTAGTGCCAGATTCCCACTTCAAAGGCAAGGGAGTGCCCCTAATCTGTGTCCGCTCCTTCGCCTTCTTTGACACAGCCG
This sequence comes from Schistocerca serialis cubense, assembly GCF_023864345.2. Lineage (NCBI taxonomy): Eukaryota > Metazoa > Arthropoda > Insecta > Orthoptera > Acrididae > Schistocerca > Schistocerca serialis. Next base: position 301,612,598 of record NC_064641.1, read on the forward strand.
TTGGCAGAACAAAGATCACTTCTTATACCAGAAATATTCGGCCGCCACAGCCGATGATTTTTATTCAGAATTTAAGCAGTGGTTGGGTAGAAACGTGGGCCCAGGATGTTTTCATTAGCAATCATAGAGGTTCACCTTAGTGGCCTAATGCACGTTAATCCAGTTTTTATTCACCGAGGAAATCATAACGGGATGTATTTGCCTGGACGTCCTCCAGCAGTTCCTAGCAATCATAGATGGAAGAGGTACAGCCACCCATCACCTTCCAGCGCGCTGAATTACACATTTCCAGAGAGGTGGATGGGTCGTGATGATCCCAACGCATAGCCCCGTTCTCTGCCTCTGTCACGCCGTCAGACTTGTTTTTGTGGGCTTACGTCAACGATCCCAAGTACAAAACACCATACGATGACGCTGCTACCCTGTGCACACGAATCAACGAAGCTATCAGAACTGTGGATGCTGCATTGCTGATCCGTACTTGTGCAGAGTTCGAATACAGCTTTCATGTTCAACGAGGGAGAGTAGAGCACACAGTGAACTTCTGACATAGTAAAAATAAACTTAGAGAGCTGCTAAACAGTTTACAACAAACTACAATACTGTGTCTCTAATAATCCCCAAGTTACGATTCACTGAAGTGGTAGCGAGCCTTTATGGATACCCTACATTTTGGCCATCAAAATACTTAGTAAAGTCAGCGCACCTGTGATGGCGGCATGACTAACTGCCGAAGTATTGTGCCCGTTGGACTCAATGAAACAGCAGCACGCTCGCAGCTTTTAGATCAACTAGTTCGTTGGGAAAAACCGAAGAGTCATCACCGCATATTAATGTTTCTCTTATTATTCGCGACCACAGATTTAATTGAAAAGTGTATCTCATGTGTGATAAAAGTAAGCAAATACTGATAATTTAAAGATGCCACAAAGTTTCTCTCTAAAAAAGAGCCGCGTTCACTTCACCTACTTGCACAGACCAGAATTCTTCCCAAGCGTGTACGTGTGCGTGACTGAGTTTCATAACGTTCAGCATGTGGGGTTGAAGAAACCTCGGCGTTATGGATATTCCCTACACGTGGTCAACACATTCCCGACTATGAGGTCTGATAATGGTAGTATCGAATGATAATTCTCGAATATTATCCACAAAGGGCAGTATGTCAATCATGATGTACAGGAACACTCAGAACCGAAAGCAGTGACTGAAAGGGCCACTGCCGTTCACGGAAAGTACGAGGGCCATTCAGTAAGAAATGCTACACATTCTTTTTTTTCTGAAAGCAGATTGGTTTTATTCAGGGTTCCAATACACCATATTATTCCCCACTCTTCTGGCTACAAAACCCTGTTTTTCAACATAATCTCCGTTCAATGCGAAGGCCTTATGGCACCTTACTGGGAGGATCTGTATGCCCCAACGGTACCACTCTACTGGTCGACGTCGGAACCAACCAAAGTCTTGCTGCATCAAAAACCTCGTCATCATCCACACAATGCTTCCCACGGAGTGCAAGGTCCTTCGTTCATCTAGGTCTTCTGTTAGGAGGGCATACACCTCTGAGAACCCCAGCTGGTGGGCGTGTGTATCAGTACTGCCAACAGAGATGTCCAACAGTGCAGCGATGTGTTTGTGATCCGTCGATCATCTAGAATGAGGGTGTCCATAAGTTCCAACACAGCAGGAGTCAACAGCTGTGTGCAGTCGGTCGGCACGCGGGAGATCGGGCAGGCTTGTGCAACCCTGTTGTGATGATGACAGACACCTTGCGCAACGACTTACAAAGCTCTTTTTCACTGCCACTTCTCCGTAGACATTCTGCAAGCACCTGTCAATATCTACATTGGTCTGGTTTTCCACCAAAAGAAACTTGATGACAGCTCTCTGCTTGGAACGCATCTCCATTACAGACGACATTGTGGAGGCTACGTATAGAACTGCCACCCCTCGGAACTTCATGAACTATAGGAACTGAAGCGGGAATATTCCACGACGTCCCACAACAAATTCCGCATTTTTTCAATCGAAACTGGTCAAGAAAAAAATGTGTACATTACTTATTGAACGACCCTCGTATAAATTACCAGACAGATACAGTCTGAAGCCCTATGAGTCTATTCAAAGACGATGCAATTGGTTACAGAGAGAGAACAGCTCTGGAAACCAGTTACAAAATGCAGACAGACTCGGTGATGATCAGTACCTATGAAAACATTAGCTGGTCAACATTAGCTGGGCACCCTGACCAAAGTAAATGTAATGTAATGCTTCAGTATCTATGAAAACATTAGCTGGTCAACATTAGCTGGGCACCCTGACCAAAGTAAATGAAATGTAATGCTTCAGTATCTATGAAAACATTAGCTGGTCAACATTAGCTGGGCACCCTAACCAAAATAAATATAAGGTAATGCTTCAAAATAGGCGAAAAGATCTGATCTCGTTTTACTATGCGATGGGCACGGATCACTTACACTCGGGCACAATCGTCAAGCAGTTTGGACTTTCTGTATGGGGTGACTAAAACTGGAGCAGCTGTATAAATATGACCATTGAGAACATCGACTCACATTTCTTGGAGTAATCCTAATCAAACAAACAAGGTTATTCACAGATATTTCTAGGGTTTCAAAAGAAGACTCCGCGAGAACCACAACACATACAGAAAAATGACACTTGTCAATGAGTGGAGTATCTCGTCAAGCTTCGATTCGTAATATGCGCCATAACGTAGTTGCGCTATGGGGCAGGCACGTCAGAACAAACAGACAAATCTGCTCCGTATTGTCGCATCGAACTAACTCGCGCTCTCAGATACGCAACCCACTGAACATATTTCCAAAGCAAGATCCTGTCGCACCCTTCCAAGAAATCTGTATCAGTGACTTACACGAATTGCACGCATATATTGACGTGAAGCTGGAAGCCGCCAATAGTAATGAGTCGCGGAGAACCTCCTCATTTCTTACCTTATCAGTCCAATTCTCCCTCTGTTTTACTGTGGACACCAATGTTATCATTCCCTCTCAATTTAAATCCCATTCCTGTATTTCATTTCCATGGTATGTTCTTCTATGTACTTTGAGACCAATAGCGGATAAAGACTGCATCCCAGGCTAACTCAGTCTGACGACATCGCTCTTGGTTATCGCTCTTTTTGTTCTTTCTTGGTTCTTATACATATTGCATATTACCCGTCTTTCCGTATACTTTTCTGAGAATTTCGAACATCTTGCACCATTTTACATGGTCGAACTCTTTTTCTAAATAGACAAATCCAATTAATGTGTTTTCATTTTCGTTCAGTCTTCTTTCCCTTATCAAGCGGAAGGTCAGAAATGTCTCTCTGGCGCCTTTACCTTTCCTAACGCCGATCTGATGGCCATCCAACCGATCTTCAGTCTTTTTTTGCATTCTTCTGTACATTATCCTTCTCAGAAACATGCGACGCATGAGCTGTTAAAATGACTGTTAAGATAATTCTCTCAGTTGTCGGCTCTTGCAGTCTTCGGAATTGTGTGGATGCTGTTTTCCCGAAAGTCTGATGTTATGTCTCTAGTCTCGTAGATTCTAAACAGCACTTTGGACAGCTGTTTGATTTCATTCCTTCCAGTCATATTATAAATTATACAGGAATTTTATGTATGCCTTTCCATCGACTTGATCGCAAGTCCTCCACAGCTCCGTTAAAGTCTAACTTATTCTATCAAGCCATCAATCACACCTATCTCCACATAGAGGCTTCCATGGCATTCTTTCCACCTCTCCACTCTCTGTTCTACGTTTAATAACGGAATTCCTCCTTACTGAGAACAGAAGCGAGACTCTACGGTGGAGGAAGGAAGCAAGTAAGCAAGAAATGTTCCTCAAGCCAGTGCTTCTGCTTCTAGTGTTTTGGCTGGTACGATCTGTTGTGCAAATAAAAGAGAATCCAACAATATGCATTCTGTGGCTGATTAATAGTATTATGAGAGTTGTAGCTGCGGTGCCTACAGAGTAAACGAACGTATATTCTAATGCGAATGAAACTTCGGTGCGCGCTAAGGCATCGACAGCCTTGAGATTTTTGGTAATCGTTCTGCTAAAGTTTTAACACATGCAGTTCTTGTATGAAAATCTCACTGAACAGCTGTTTTCGCTATATGTGCCAGTCGTCCCCGTATGGACGTATAGACGTTTCGTTCGTATGTTAGTATCTGGGGGTACCAAAAAAAAAAAAAGGCAGAAAGGTAATTTTATGAAGACTGAGGGGGTCGTAGCTTTGGCAGTTTTGCCAGGGGCGCAGAATCAGCTGTCCTCACTAATCTGTGTAGCTAGAACCAAAGTGTATCTGCCTAATATATGTCTTAGTGTGTAGGTTGTATGTTGCGGATCTCGTCTGAACGCCCTCTGCGGTCACAGTGGCACCGAGATCGGAATATTCTGCCGCTGACTGACGTCGGCCGAAACAGACGATCTGTTCAGAACACTACATTCTAATGTGCGCTCTCACAACGCAACCGATCTAGTCGAATTGGACGACGTTCTCATGCACAAAACATGAATTACGAAATTTTTTGTTTAGTTCAACAGAAAATGAATTTGTGGCATCCTGAGGATGAGAGTTATAATAAAAGGGATGTATCTCACAATCTATGGTCTAAAATTGGTACTTTATTCAAAACCACAAGTTTCGAACAACTTAAAAATTAATAATAATTCAAGAATTCTGTGCTCCAAACGTACATTCTCAGAAATTTCTTCCTCAAATTAAGGCCTGTGTTTGAAACTAGTAGACTTCTCTTGGCCAGGAATGCCCTTTTTTGCCGCTGATAGTTTATTTTTTATGTCCTCTTGCTCCGTCCATCATGGATTATTTTGCTGCCTAGATACCAGAGTTCCTTAACGTCTTGCACTTCATGATCCCCAATTCTGATTTTAAGTATTTCACTGTTCACATTTATGCTGATTTGCTCTCAATCCACATTCAGTACACATTAGATTGTTCATTCCATTGAACAGATCCTGTAATTCGCCTTCACTTTCACTGAGGATAGCAATGTCGTCAGCGAATCTTATCACTGATATCCTTTTACCCTGAATTTTAATCTCACTCATGAACGTTTCTTTTATTTCCGCCTTTGCTTCTTCGATGTAAAGATTGAACAGCGGGGTCGAAAGATTACATCTATGTCTTACACCCATTTTAATCCGAGCATTTCGTTCTTGGTCTCCCACTCTCATTGTTCTCTCTTGGTTCTTGTACATATTGTATATCAATCGTCTTTCCCTCTAGCTTAATCCTCTTTTTCTCAGAATTTTTAACATCGTTCACCATTTGACCCTGCAGAACGCTTTTTCCAAGTCGACAATTCCTATTAACTTCTGTTGAATTTTCTTGAATTGGACATCGGAAAGTTATTTAAAACCCAACTCGGTATGTAGACACACCCATATTTCCGCTTCTTTCACACTCAAATGTTGTCATTAGACTCACATTCGAGAAAGATATACTACACAAGTGTTTCTAGAGTTGGTAGCCCTATTATACGATACGCTTCGCGATGGTCTTCCGGTTTCCCTGGTATATCTTTGGTTTTCGACCGTTGTCTTGTTTATAAACATTTCTGTTTGAGTTCTTACCATTTATCAGTTGTTATGCATTCAAAAAAGTGTCTTGGTACTGGTGTGAAGTAGCATAGTTTCTAGGAATATATCCTGGGTTCAAAATGAGGCAACCACTGGTGGCAGTAGATTCCATGACAGTGGCCAAAGCTGAAAATGGGTCCTTGGGGCAGCTAAAGAGTCCGAAATAACAAGGAGAAACAAGGAAAGGGAAAAAGAAGATGAGGAACATATATGCCAAGACGATTATGTAACTGGAATGTATTTGGAACAATATAGGGGTTCCATACATCAAACATAGCTTTGAATTGAATTCCCTGAAAAATAAACGTTGAATTTAATTTCTTGAAAAATAAATATTCCGATATACTTTTTATGCACAAAAAATCTATTTGGGCTAGGGGTTTGAAATTCTTTAAAATGTTTCAGAGTACTATTAAGAGAAAAGTAGACTACAGATACTACCGTGCTACCAACAGAAAGAAAAATACATACTGATCAGTTATACAACCTTAATTTTGATTATCAGATGTAAATATTTCTAGAGTAAAAATTTGTGACTGTAATGACATGACAGTAGTCTCCTTTATAGACGGACATATTGTTGATATGCATGTTAAGTTTCAAGTATCTAAGTAAGATAGACATTCAGTGCATAGATTGCAAGTATTGACCGACAAACAATTTATTGATCTTCACAAAAATTGTAATAAAGTCTATTTGAGAACTAATGTGATTAACTGTATACCAAAAAGTTCAGCACGAAACGCTCCTATTGTCCTACAATTTTCATCCTAATAAGAGTTCACGTTTTTTAGTTAGAGCGACCTAAACTTTATGAAAATTGTTAGTATTTTTCCAGCTGTTCACAGGCAAGTTACCTTAAGGTGGTTGTGCTGTAGTTCAAAATGGTTCAAATGACTCTGAGCACTATAGGACTTAACTTCTGAGGTCATCAGTCCCCTAGAACTTAGAACTACTTAAACCTAACTAATCTAAGGACATCACACACATCCATACCCGAGACAGGATTCGAACCTGCGACCGTAGCGGTCGCGCGGTTCCAGACAGTAGCGCCTAGAACCACTCGGCCACTCCGGCCAGCTGTGCTGTAGTTCTCGCACTTATCCGCCCCTGCTACCTTCGCAGTTGTGTGAATTATATTTTTCTGTAAGTTTGATGGTACGTCACCAGTCTCATAGAATCTACGCATGAACTTGAATAGTCGTTTTGTTGCCACTACCCACGACAATTTTAGAAATTGATACCCCTTCTGACTTATTTTGTATTAAATCTTTCAAAGCTCTTTTAAATTGTGACTCTAATACTGGATCCCCTATCTCTTCTCTACCGACTCCTGTTTCTTCTTCTATCGTGACATCAGATAAGTCCTCTCCTTCATAGAGGCTTTGAATATACTCTTTCCACATATCCGCTCTATCCTCTGCATGACAGTGGGATTCCCATTGCACTCTTAACGTTACCGCCGTTGCTTTTAATTTCATCGAAGGTTTTTTCGACTTTCCTACATGCTGAGTCAGACCTTCCGACCATAATTTCTTTTTCTATCAGTTCACAAATTTCATGCAGCCATTCCGACTTACCTTTCTAGCACTTCACATTTAATTCGTTCCTAAATGACTTGTATTTATGAATTCCTGAATTTCTTTTAACATGTTGTACTTTCTTCATAGAATATGTTCTTAGAACTTGTATAATTATTCCTACAAGTGAGGAAAGAATGCACTGTACGCACCATGTAATAATAGAGTCTGCCCTCCTTGATAGACTAGATTCTAACGTCCTTGATCCCACAAGAGCTTGTTGTTGTTGCTGTTGTTGTTGTTGTTGTGGTCTTCAGTCCTGAGACTGGTTTGATGCAGCTCTCCATGCTACTCTATCCTGTGCAAGCTTCTTCATCTCCCAGTACCTACTGCAGCCTACATCCTTCTGAATCTGGTTAGTGTATTCATCTCTTGGTCTCCCTCTACGATTTTTACCCTCCACGCTGCTCTCCAGTACTAAATTGGTGATCCCTTGATGCCTCAGAACATGCCCTACCAACCGATCCCTTCTTCTGGTCAAGTTTTGCCACAAACTCCTCTTCTCCCCAATTCTATTCAATACCTCCTCATTAGTTATGTGATCTACCCATCTAATCTTCAGCATTCTTCTGAAGCATCACATTTCGAAAGCTTCTATTCTCTTTTTGTCTAAACTATTTATCGTCCACGTTTCACTTCCATACATGGCTACATTCCATGCAAATACTTTCAGAAACAACTTCCTGACACTTAAATTTATACTCGATGTTAACAAATTTCTCTTCTTCAGAAACGCTTTCCTTGCCATTGCCAGTCTACATTTTATATCCTCTCTACTTCCACCATCCTCAGTTATTTTGCTTCCCAAATAGCAAAACTCCTTTACTACTTTAAGTGTCTCATTTCCTAATCTAAGTCCCTCAGCACCACTTGACTTAATTCGACTACATTCCATTATCCTCGTTTTGCTTTTGTTGATGTTCATCTTATACCCTCCTTTCAAGACACTGTCCATTCCGTTCAACTGTTCTTCCAAGTCCTTTGCTGTTTCTGACAGAATTACAATGTCATCGGCGAACCTCAAAGTTTTTATTTCTTCTCCATGGATTTTAATACCTACTCCGAACTTTTCTTTTGTTTCCTTTACTGCTTGCTCAATATACAGATTGAATAGCATTGGGGAGAGGCTTGCGAATGAGATATGACATACTAGACCAAGCTGCCGGCCGCTGTTATCGACATCTTACTACGGCGTCTGGCTACCGTTGTCGGTGCCGCTGTGATTGCAGCCTAGTCTTCATTCGTCGCCAGGCAGCACAAAAGCACGTGGCCGCTCAGCGCCGCTGTGTAGCACTTGAAACGCCATCTCTGAGTTGTCGAGAGAACTACTTGTGACGCGCCGCCGTCGGCACGCAACAAGTCCTGCGGCGGCGGCGGCGGCAGCGGCAGCAGCAGGCACGATTGACAGCTGGCGCTTTTCAACCGGCCCGCGCAGACAGTTGACAATCTGGCTGCGACAAACAACGCCCCTAGCGGCGCTGGCAGAACTATATGGCATCCAGACAATTGCCGTACGTGGAAGTTTGCAAACGCTGGACGGCGGTCGGCTGCGCTCGGTGCGGAATAAAAGCGGGAGCGAGTGCACGTGTGACGGGCGCGTGCGGCGCCGGCCGGAGATGTGATTAGACCGCGAACGCGTGACGCGACTGCCCGAGCGCGGCGCTGCGCTGCGAGGTGCGAGGGTACCGGCTAATTCGTGCCGTCATTTAAAGTGACGAGGGGTAAGCACGGCCGGCCGAGTCCCGCGAAGCGCCGACTCTACACCCTCCCCCGCCTCCCCGCTTCGCAGTGTCCGCTTTATTTAATTATGGGCGGCGAAAGTTTGTACAGGAAGGGCCGAGCAGGACGGCCGGAATAAATCCTCTCCTCCGCCCCATTAAATTTTGAAAACCTAGTTAATGCATGACGCGCGCCTCTGCTGCCAGCTAATGGGCGGGCGAAAATGTTTAAGAAAGTGGCTGCACTGTCCCTTGGAGGACGGAAGATGGTATTCAAAACTGGTAGAAAATTAATATTTACAAGTGCGCTCGTTTTCCCTCAAAATGTTAGTTGCATTGCGGTTCACAGGCAAAAGAAAATGTTCTGAAAGACTACTGCCTGCCGCCCTGCCTATCATTATTCAGCGTAAGGTGTCCTGTTTTGGAGCCGGCCGTAGTGGCCGTGCGGTTCTAGGCGCTGCAGTCTGGTACCGCTACGGTCGCAGGTTCGAATCCTGCCTCGGGCATAGATGTGTGTGTGATGTCCTTAGGTTAGTTAGGTTTAACTAGTTCTAAGTCCTAGGGGACTAATGACCTCAGAAGTTGAGTCCCATAGTGCTCAGAACCATTTTTTTGTCCTGTTTTGGATTTTCCACTACTGCGTAGTTTTGGTTGTGTAGTCATTTTGTAGTGAGTTTAGCATCACCCGTGAAATGAACGTGTTGGGACTAGAGTCAAAACGTTCATGTTATTTATTTATTTGAATTTATATATCTAGTTCTTGAGGGGCCAATCTCCATGGTCGCGGAACGCGTCAGACCATGAAATTACATCAGAAAAGTTAATAATAAGTAAAATAAAATTCACATCACTACTACGCAGGCGATAAGCATCTGAGTATTTATTAGAATAATCAGCAATATATCAGGAACCTACTTTAATTTTTCCAGGAACTTTTCAACAGAATAGAAATGAACCATGAGGAAATTCTTTAGTTTAGTCTTTAAAGTGCAAGGATGACCGCTAAGATTAATCTTTTGGTAGCTTATTGAAAATGGATCAGTAGAATACTGCGCAAGAGTCAACGAGGTGCGTTCCAAATGCAGATTGCAATTCTGCCTAGCATTAATAGAGTGAAAGCTGCTAACTCTCGGGACTCATCTCATACTACTAATAACAAACGACATTAAAGGAAATATAAACTGTGGCGCAAAAGCTTTATGACCACCTGCTTAGTAACTTGTTTTTTCGTCTTTGGAACAAACTACATCACTGATTCGGTGTATCGGAGATCCGAACGTTTGTTGAGAGGTTTTTGGAGGTATGTGGCAGTAGATGTTCACGCACACGTCATGTAATTCACGTAAATAACGGGTTGCTGATTTGCGTACGCGGTGATGGCGCATGATAGCGACCCAGATGGGTTCCATACGATTTACATCAAGCGAATTTCGCTGCCGAGACGGGTAATGTAAAGTTGATGATAAACAGAAGGCCGAAATTCTAAAAGACTGCAGCACCATTCCCCCTTTCAATAAACGAACAAACGCAAGGATGGCTGACTTATTGTTTGTGTATCTGGGATTGTAAAATAGTTAAGATCCTTAGACGCCAGGAAGGCATCTGGCCCAGACGGTATCCCCGTAAGATTATATGTTCACTATGCTACAAATATAGCAGCATTCTTATCCATCATCTATCAGAGATCACTGGAATAGCGGGAAGTTCCACGGGACTGGAAGAAGGTCCAGGTCGTAGCAATCTATGAAAAGGGTAGAAAATCAGATGCACACAATTACCGGCCAATTTTGTTGTAGAATCATGGAACATATTTTGTGTTCAGACCTTTTTACACTCCGAGAAGCTCATCTGCAGAAACCAGCATGGTTTTAGGAAACAGCGGCCATGCGAGACACAGCTGGCCCTCTTGGTGCATGATATACAAAAGGCTCTAGATACCGGCTCCCAGGTTGATGCCATATTTCTCGACTTTCGAATGGCGTTCGACTCAGTTCCGCACTGTCGCTTGCTCCAAAAAGTGGGGGCGTATGGTCTATCCGATGACATACTCGATTGGATAGAAAGTTTTCTAACAGACAGAGAGCAGTATGTCGCCCTGAATGGGGTGATTTCAACAGAAACAAGCGTAACTTCAGGTGTGCCAAAGGGCAGCGTAATAGGTCCGCTGCTTTTTACGATTTACATAAACGATCTGGTCGATGGTACTGACAGCGACATTAGACTGTTTGCCTATGATGCTGTAGTCTACAGGAAAGTAGTATCACATGAGAATTGTGAACAAATCAGTGAGGATTTGCAGAAAATAAATGCGTGGTGTAATGACTGGCAGTTATCTCTCAATATTAGTAAGTGTAACCTACTGCGTATAACAAGGCGATCATTAATGTACGATTACGAAATAAATGCCCAGTCTTTGGAAGCGGTAACTTCCGTCAAGTGTTTGGGTGTGACTGCTCGAAATGATCTCAAATGGAACGATCAGATTACACAAGTAACGGACAAGGCAAACTCTAGATTGCGGTTTATTGGTAGAATCCTGAAGCGATGCAGCCCTTCAACAAAGGGAATTGCTTACAAAACGTTAGTTCGTCCAGTCTTAGAGTATTGTTCGTCTGTATGGGACCCTTAACAGTTAGGTCTGATTCAAGAGATTAAGGAAGTCCAAAGAAGAGCGGCAAGATTCGTGACTGGTACATTTAGCCATCGCGAGAGCGTTACAAATATATAGAAAGGGGGACACCTTTACAGATAGACGGCGCACTAAACGGAAGGGGCTGCTCACTAAATTCCGAAACTGAATCTTCACCGAGGATGTAGAGCATATATTATTACCACCAACTTTGAAATCACGCAATGATCACCATTCAAAGATAAGGGAAATTAGAGCTCGTACTGAGGGGTTCAGAGAGTCGTTTTTCCCTCGCGCGATCCGCGAGTGGAACAGAGAGAGGGGGGGGGGGGGGGGGGTAATATAACTTTGGTGCGAATTCTGCCCTCTGCCACACACCGCTTGGTGGCTAGCGGAGTATATATGTAGATGTAGAACGTGAGTTCACTATAATGACCCTCAAACTACTCTAGCAAGGTCCTGGAGCCGAGACACGGACAACTGTACTGTTGAAAGATGACATCGCCGTCGGGGAAGGCAACAAGCATGAAGGATGCAAGTGGATCGCAGCAGTCAGCGTGTCTTCGATTACTGCCACAGATCCGATGCAAGCGCTGGAGAATGTCCCCCATAGTATAATACTGCTCCCACCAGCCTGCGTCCGTGGCGCGCTCCACATTTCGAGCCACCTTTCACCTCGATGACGGCATTTGCAGAGACGACCATCGACCTAGTGTAACAAAACTGTAACTCGCGCGAAGAGCCAACACGTTTCCACTGATCGACGGTCGAATCCCGATGGTCCCGTGCCCACTGCAATCTTAAGTGACGATGCTGGATCAATATGTGGACGTTTAGGGGTGGTCTGCTGCGGAGCTCTATGTTCGACAGCGTACGATGAACGGCGTGCTTCGCAACTCTTGTCCTTGCACCAGCATTGTGGTCTCTCGGCAGAAATACCACAGGTCACCATCTGTCCTACATTACAGAGTAGAAAATGTTCCGAACCGCACGTTCTGTGAAGAGTCGTGGATTTTCTTTCAACCACTTAGTGCCTAGTGGTAGTTTCGCTGCCTACCCTTTTCCGCAGATGGTCACGACACGTTGACGGGCTCTGTGGAATAATAATCTGTCCTTTGTCAAAATCTCTTATCTCAGTGGATTTCCCCATTTTCAGCCCGTATCGTCGCTAGGGTGACCCCCTTCTGTGTCTGTTGAGCTTACATTTTCGCCCGCATCTCGTGGTCGTGCGGTAGCGTTCTCGCTTCCCACGCCCGGGTTCCCGGGTTCCATTCCCGGCGGGGTCAGGGATTTTCTCTGCCTCGTGATGGCTGGGTGTTGTGTGCTGTCCTTAGGTTAGTTAGGTTTAAGTAGTTCTAAGTTCTAGGGGACTGATGACCATAGATGTTAAGTCCCATAGTGCTCAGAGCCATTTTGAACTTACATTTTCGTTACCGCGTCACGTGTCCTCAACGTCACCAAGTGATATCCGGCGTCGCGGTGGGCAGTGGTCATACTGTGTTGGCTTATCAGTGTATATTGAGAGACTAATATCAGAACTACATAGACCCCTGAATAGGGATTGACAAAATGTTCGTGAACTTACACCAAATATTGCTTGAATTGCCCGTTTCTGAAGCAAAATTACCCTTGTTGAATGCGAAGAGTTACGGCAAAATATAATGCAGTATATTATAATCAAATGAAAAGAAGCAAAGTGGACTAATTTTCGTGTTAGACAGTCAATTATTGCAGATGCTTTCCTAATGGCAAATCTAGCAGCATTCAACTTTTGAAGAAGGCCCTGAACATAGGTTTCCCATAGCAGCTTACCATATATCTCAGCTCCAAGGAATTTGGATTGTTCGTTCTCATTAACCACATTCGCACTCATTGTGATAAAAATGTCAGTTTTGGCCGAATTATATAACGCTTTAGATGGTCGAGGATGTGGAAAATTGACCTTAATGCTTAATATAATCTTATTTGTCTAGATCGTGAGTTTGTAAAATAGTATGGCCGGTTTCGATTGTGCTAGCAATCATCTTCAGGTTATAAAACATCTTTGCATTTCCACATTTTCAGTCCGTATCGTCGCTAGGGTGACCCCCTTCTGTGTCTGTTGAGCTTACATTTTTCTCATGCTGTACAATCAAGACTGTCACAAAGCTCAACAAGTTGCTAGTTTTAATGAGTCAGTACCTGATTGTACACGATGTGACGTGTTACACTCTGTAAGATTTTATGATCCGAAGACGATTGCTAACACAATCGAAGCTGGCCATACCATTTTTAAACTTACGTTTTAACAAATTACGCTTACTTTTAGATGGACTGTGTGTTAGAATGGGTAGAAATTGAGTCTATCATTTAGTATTACTTTATTTTTTTACAAACCACTAACTTATGCATTTAACTGCACTGTTTGATGAACTGCCTAGGCTTCCCTTAACATGCTTCTCTGTCAAGTTAATGTCACCAAAAAAATGAAATATTTTAGAGTCATCTCTCATATCAGAAGACGTATCTTACATACATAAATAATACGTATGTAAGAGTAGTTGTCCCAGCACTGACCCCAATTTCGTGTAGTCACACATTTTTAAAATGCGGCAGATTGGCCGGAGTTAAAATTAACAGCGCGGCACCAAGTGTTACCTGAACAGCAGTGATGTAACATGCCACTAACAAGCGTAAGAGCGTACTTTAAAAGGCCTTTCAAATTAAAAGACAGCTACAGCCAGGCGCAGGAAATTCTTTTCAACACTAAAAACATTCCTCTGATTGAAAGTAGACGTCCGTGGGGAACGCAGACCACAGGTATATCCACGGACTTGCGAAGTAATAACTAATTTGGGGATAAAAGCCTGCGCCGATGAAGATATCTGTGGGTAGAGGCCTGTATCCCATTTCAGTCGTACATGCAGTTAGTCAATCTTATTTCGCTTACGTTAACTGAGATCAATTTGTAACCACTGAAAGCAGCCACACAGTTACCTGGAAACTCTTCTAGGAGACGCTATCCATTGTTTGGTCTGACTCTTGTGTGTCTATCACATACAACAGAAGTAACGTTCAGTATAAAACCCATTAAACTATGAACGCACATCTAAAATACACAAGGGGACTTCGGAAAGAAAGTTGCACATGTCGTCCCGTGCCGGCCGAAGTGGCCGTGCGGTTAAAGGCGCTGCAGTCTGGAACCGCAAGACCGCTACGGTCGCAGGTTCGAATCCTGCCTCGGGCATGGATGTTTGTGATGTCCTTAGGTTAGTTAGGTTTAACTAGTTCTAAGTTCTAGGGGACTAATGACCACAGCAGTTGAGTCCCATAGTGCTCAGAGCCATTTGAACCATTTTTTTGTCGTCCCGTGTTAAGATTATCGCGCAACAAGAGTGGCGCCTTCACATGTTCCGGGTCTCCAGCACACACAGTTGCGCTGCGGTACGGATAACAGGAGCATCGCAGTGTGAGAGTGAAATGGCACGGCGGCTGACAACGTACTCCAAAGTTGACGTACGCGGGGCAGTACAAATCCTGCGGGAAATACGTCTAAATTGCACACAGATTCACCGTGAAATTCTGGCGTTGTATGGAGAAAATGCATTGCCGTGTCCAGCAGTAGTGAAGTGGTGGCAACAGTTTGACAAAAGTGGCACACACTTAGGTGATGCTGATCGAGAAGGAAGGCCGTCGACATCGACCACAGACGATGTTATCCACGCAACTGAGGAACGTCTTTCCGATGATAACGCACACACATCCGGTTCTCGAATGGCTCCGTAGCCCGAGAGTGCATTTCTATCGTCGAGGAGTTGAACGTTTGGTAGAACGTTCCGACCGGTTTTTGTACAGACTTGGTGATTATATTTAAAAATAGTGACTTACATTTGTGTCACTTTGAAATATAGTGCGGCATTACTTGGCATGCTACTATAACGTGTAACTCCTCGTATTTACAAGTACACACTACAACACGTATTAAACTGAGAAATGTAGACCGTTAAGATGATGTCACACAATGATGTATTATGGTACATTTGATAAATGAACTATACGACTGACTTTAAACAGTATGCCACTGTGACAACAGCTTGTAGCACGACTGCATTTCCCAATGATGCGGAAATGATCCGCAGAAAATTTCACAAAATCTGTTTCTTTTACGACGACTGGAAGTTATATCTGACGGAACGCATGAGGTATATATGAGCGGCCACGTTGTATTAAAATGTGCTCCTGTTCTGCCTCTACAATGATGAGGTAAAACATTACGACGCTGCTCACACGTGACACTGTAAGAAAAATATGTCAGCGGAGCAGACACGAACGGGGAGTCACCCTAGCGAAGATAAAGGCTGCAAATGGGGAAATCCATTTAGAGAAGCGACTTTGACAAAGGTCAGATTATTATTCCACAAAGCCCAGCAGTGTTTCGATTTTGCGGAGTAGACCTGGATAGCATCATTTGAGATAGGTTTTAAAGCTTGCGACGAATTTGCTTTGATATGGTAAGTATTCAGAAAACAGCGTTCTTTCAGCACCGATAATAATTTCGGAAAAATGAAGACAAGGAGATAGGTCTGGCGAGCAAGAGGCTGCGAGAGGACAGTCATCCGATTTTTGGCACAAAACTAAAGATTTGACGAAGTCTTACTAATGTTCTAGATGCGGTCTTCTTTATACTGTCAGATGAGTTACAATTCCCTAAAATGTTCCCAAAAAACCAAACCCGACCATTGGCCATCCTTAAAACTGATCTTATGTGTACGTTCTATTTCGTTTCGCTTTGAAACGCTACTCTAAGATATTTAACTTGTCAAGCAGCACGCCACTAATAGTGCATTCCAACATTACAGGCTTGTTTTTCCTACTTATCTGCTTATTGAATATCGTCTCAGCTATGTGACTGGATTTGTGACTCCCTGTCAGAGAGGTCACAGTTTGTAGTAACTGACGCAAAGTCATCGAGTAAAACAGAAGTGATTTCTGGCGTTCCCCAAGGTAGTGTTATAGGCCCTTTGCTGTTCCTTATCTATATATACGATTTTGGAGACAATCAGAGCAGCCGTCTTCGGTTGTTTGCAGATGACGCTGTCGTTTATCGACTAATAAAGTCATCAGAAGATCAAAACACACTGCAAAACGATTTAGAAAAGATATCTGAATGGTGCGAAAAGTGGCAGTTGACCTAAATAACGGAAAGTGTGAGGTCATCCACATGAGTGCTAAAAGGAACTCGTTAAACTTCGGTTACACGATAAATCAGTCTAATCTAAAAGCCGTAAACTCAACTAAATACCTAGGTATTACAATTACAAACAACTTAAATTGGAAGGAATACATAGAAAATGCTGTGGGGAAGGCTAACCAAAGACAGGACACTTAGAAAATGTAACAGACCTACTATGGAGACTGCCTACACTACGCTTGTCCGTCCTCTTTTAGAATAATGCTGCGGGGCGTGGGAGCCTTACCAGATAGGACTGACGGAGTACATCAAAAAAGTTCAAAGAAAGGTAGCACGTTTTGTATTATCGCGAAATATGGGAGAGAGTGTCACAGAAATGATACAGGATTTGGGCTGGAAATCATTAAAAGAAAGGCGTTTTTCGTTGCGACGGAATCTTCTCACGAAATTCCAATCACCAACTTTCTCCTCCGAATGCGAAAATATTTTGTTGAGGCCGACCTACAGAGGGAGGAACGATCACCACGATAAAATAAGGGGAATCAGAGCTCGTACGGAAAGATATAGGTGTTCATTCTTTCCGCGCGCTATACGAGATTGGAATAATAGAGAATTGTGAAGGTGGTTCGATGAACCTTCTTCGAGATTGGAATAATAGAGAATTGTGAAGGTGGTTCGATGAACCTTCTGCCAGGCACTTGAATGTGATTTGCAGAGTATCCAGCTAGATGTAGATTCCAAATTTAGAGCCAGCTGCCATTCATCACACTAACCACAAATTTTTAGACATCCCATGTTATATGTATTTGGTACGGGTCCCACTCACTCGAAAAATATTCTAGAATGGTTCGCACGAACGATTTGTAGTAGACTGCACTTTCCTAGTATTCCACCAGCGAACCGAAATCTGCCACGTTGAAATGTTTACGTCTCTTGTGGCACTTGTTGTACAATCTGCAAGTCGACTGGGGTTCAGCAGTCGTTTGTACAAGCTGCCAGCCGCACTCGCGAACCCAACACACAAGTGACCGAACAACGCGATTCTATGCTCAGATAGAATCCAACACAACAGTACAAATGTTAAACTGACAATTATTCACGCTGCTAAGTGCTAAAGCAGCTGAAGTTTCATTATCCACAAAACAAAATTTAACTGAATTCATATAATTAAAAAGGACCCAGGTAGCTTTTCAGATCAAAAGAAAAGAATATGTCGCTTAATGGCACCTATATTATGTTGAAAACCCGTCACAGTAAGACTGCAACCACTTTATGTTGTTGAAAGCCTCCTATAGGGTGACGACTTCTGTCGGTTGTAAGACTTTAAGAAAAAGTTTTGCTTCCTATGTACGTCTATGTCTGATATGATAATGGACAGAATCTTGATTACCTGTAGACCATTGGTTCCCAACATGGGGCGTAATTTCCCAGTTGGGGTAAAATTAAATTTTCTGAGGGGTAAAAACAGAAGGGTATGACTGTATTTCTGCACTAAACTCAACTTATTTTTAAAAAGATTTTTACTATTATGTTTGTTCATAATACTGATTAGATAAGGTACAAATAATTACATGTATTTGAAATACTAGCATAATGTGTAACACAATGTGGTGGGGGACAAACCTTTCACAAACAACAGAAATCTAAAAAATACTAGTGAACCGATAGGAAAGGTAGAAGATATAAACATACCATCAACAGCAACCCTGGTACCTTTTGACATCACATCCATGTACACAAATGTGCCAGTAGAAGAAACAATCAGCACTGTTAAAAATAGCTGCAGTATCAACGGGACATAACAAATGCACAAATAGATGATATAGAAGCTATCCTAAAAATTATAAGAGAACAGAACTACTTCACTTTCAAGAAGGAGTTTTATCTATAAAAATATGGCCTACCAATGGTCTCACCCATCAGCGGTCTACTTGCAAATGTATTTCTAAACCACATTGAAAACAAAATATTCAATGAAATCATACATCCAAAACACTACAAGATTATACACTGGTACCGATATGTGGATGACACCATTTGCCTCATTGATCAGACAGACACCCGAATAAAACAATTAAACAGTGATATAAATACAGTTCACCCAAAAGTAAAATTCACCATTGAGATAGAAGAGGATACTTAATTTCCTAGACATCACTATAAAAAGCATCAACAACAAACATAATTTTGAAACTCTCAGGAAACCTACAGCCACAAGTACAACCATTCACATCAACTCCAACCACCCCCAAGCACACAAACTCTCAAGTTTCAGACACATGCTACACAGGCTCAACGGAACTCCACTGGACAAACTCAACTACACACAGAAACTAAAAATACACCAGATAGCTAGAGAGAATAGGTACAACACACAAATGATAAACATATTGAACAACAAAATTAAAAAACAAATTAAAAGACAACAAACCATGAAGAAAACACCAGCCACAACAGAGGACCAAGAACACAAACTCCAGACAAACACAGGGAACCAGGAACACCCTACAAGGAGTACAGAATGTCAGATACTAATATACAGTAACAAAAACGTCCACAGGGTAGGAAACATACTGAAGAAACAAGGGCTACAAACATTATTCCGCACAAATAACACAGTACAGAATAATCTAAGCACTAAGAACGCTTCTGTAGACAAATTCCCCAACGCTGGAATATATAAGTTAACCTATAGTTCAAGCCAGTCGGTCGACATAGGAAAAACATGTAGAAATTTCAAAACGAGGTACTCTGTACACCTCTGAGCTGTAAGAAGTGACAGTACACATTCCACTTTTGCAGATCATCATCAGACCACCATCCAAAAAACATGGAGACTGATTTTAAGATCCTCACAATATAGGAGAACTACCACATAAAAAGTGCAACAATACAAGGAAAGAGTGTCCTGAATAAAAATACAACACTGTGCAACAAAACACAGTTTGGAACACTCAGTGAACTATGCAACGGCACCTCTCCACATAAAACATAAAAATCAAACAGTTTCAAATATCAAGAAAAAAGACTTCTGTTTTCTCTGTTCCCTCCCCACCCCTCTTTCCAGCTCTCTCTCTTTCTTTTACACACACACACACACACACACACACACACACACACACCTCTTCCAGAAGCCACACCGCACTAGTTCTGACGAAACATTCAAAATTAGCGCCACAATAAACACAAGACCAACCATGAACAAATGAGCAGCAATAATAACATAACACCTCTCACTGAGTATGGAGTCAGAAGTGTCTGCACAGATCGCTTTTCGCCACACTTTGTGAAGGCACGTGTGAGGTGAACTAGTGAGCGAAAATACTGTGAAAAACTGTGTGGAAACAGTACATTGCGTAGCAGTTGATCGAGACATTAACCAGAGATACGTGACAGGACGAAAAATGAAAGTACAGAAACGCACATAACGTCTGCCCACGAAACAGTTCCTCACAAATACATAATAATTTTCTTCATGGCTAGTTCGCAGAAGACATGCTAAAAAAAAACCCGGAGGAAAAGGGCACAAAACCGATGTATAATAATGCAGTTCATTTAGCGATGTAATTTTAAGGTGAGTGTCTAAACAAAAGAAAGCAAAATGCACATATTGTAATCCTTAGGTCTACAGTAGATTAATAATGATTATTATCAATATGATATTGTACTTCACAGAAATAAAAATTTGACCCACGGAAGATGACACATGGGAGTCGAAAGATGTCTGGATAAATCTAAAAATAAAAATGAATCAATTGTGTTTGAAGAACATTGAATTTAAAAATACCCCAGTTTGTGGTACGGATGTATGAACACTGTCTCCTCACATTGCCCACCTACTACACACATAATTTATACCATGCATCTGTGACAGTAGAACTGAAACATATGCACCACATATGCTTAAATATCTCACGAAAATGCATTTTCCATTTATAGGTACCTCCTGCAATGGATCAGAAACTGCTTTATTAATCACTTCACAACAGATAAATAAACTAAAAGACAGCACAACACGACAGCAACTATGCTGTAGGTCGTACACGGCGTTATTATTATTATTTAATTATTATTATTGATATTATTATTCGCATTGATTAGACACAAAGCATTGGCAGCTTGTAGTCTTCCAATTTCTGCCTGTCCTGAAGTAGAAATTCCAGCAGTCAAGTGATTTACACACAATAAGTACAGTGCACACATTTAAACTTGGTTGGTTTTAAGTGGGGGTGCAGCGTGCAGATGAAGTAGGTTTCACTAGAGAGAGGAGTGATACAGGGGTAGCATTTTTTGTGACAAGTGTTTTCCCCAGTGTGTATAGTTAGCTTTCTTTTCTGGGGAGTTGTGTGCAGGTACTGTAGGTAGCATTGGCGATGCACTGGAAATTTCTCCATCAGCCTATAAAGAAACGTTGTTAGAAATAGGCAGTGCCAATCGTCACACTGACTTACAAGTTAGTATTTTAATAAAATGTTGTATCTGACTTCATACACAACGGTAAGGAGACGTGGGCTACAAAGTTATGCAGCAACTGTCGTCGTGGAAAAGCTGCACAGGGGAACACATTAGTAAACAGGTAACTCAGCAAACAGAATATTTACACTACTGGCCATTAAAATTTCTACACCACGAAGATGACGTGCTACAGACGCGAAATTTAACCGACAGGAAGACGATGCTGTGATATGTAAATGATTAGCTCTTCAGAGCATTCACA
Organism: Schistocerca serialis cubense; assembly: GCF_023864345.2. Classification (NCBI taxonomy): domain Eukaryota; kingdom Metazoa; phylum Arthropoda; class Insecta; order Orthoptera; family Acrididae; genus Schistocerca; species Schistocerca serialis. The sequence goes on from NC_064641.1 coordinate 301,634,040, forward strand.
CAAGGTTGGCGCCGGTGGCACCTACAACATGCTGACATGAGGTAAGTTTCCAACCGATTTCTCATACACAAACAGCAGGTGACCGGCGTTGCCTGGTAACGCGTTGTTGTGATGCCTCGTGTAAGGAGGATAAATGCGTACCATCACGTTTCCGACTTTGATGAAGGTCGGATTGTAGCCCATCGCGATTGCGGTTTATTGTCTCGCGACATTGCTGCTCGCGTTGGTCGAGATCCAATGACGTGTTAGCAGAATATGGAATCGGTGGGTTCAGGAGGGTAATATGGAACGCCGTGCTGGATCCCAACGGCCTCGTATCACTAGCAGTCGAGATGACGGGCATCTTATCCGCATGGCTGTAACGGATCGTGCAGCCAAGTCTCGATCCCTGGGTCAACAGATGGGGACGTTTGCAAGACAACAACCATCTGCACAAACAGTCCGACGACGTTTTGCAGCAGCATGGACTATCAGCTCGGAGACCATGGCAGCGGTTACCCTTGACGCTGCATCACCGACAGGACCGCCTGCGATGGTGTATTCAACGACGAACCTGGGTGCACGAATGGCAAAACGTCATTTTTTCGGATGAATCCAGTTTCTGTTTCCAGCATCATGATGGTCGTACCCGTGTTTGGCGACATCGCTGTAAACGCACATTGGAAGCGTGTATTCATCATCGCCATACTGGCGTATCATCCGGCGTGATGGTATGGGCTGCCATTGGTTACACGTCTCGGTCACCTCTTGTTCGCTCTGACGGCACTTTGAACAGTGGACGTTACATCTGAGATGTGTTACGACCCGTGGCCCTACCCTTCATTCGATCCCTGCGAAACCTTACGTTTCAGCAGGATAATGCACGACCTCATGTTGCAGGTTCTGTACGGGCCTTCTGGATCCAGAAAATGTTCGACTACTGCCCTGGCCAGCACATTGTCCAGGTCTATCACCAATTGAAAGCGTCTGGTCAATGGTAGCCGAGCAACTGGCTCGTCACAGTACGCCAGTCACTGCTCTTGATGAGCTGTGGTATCGTGTTGAAGCTGCATGGGCAACTGTACCTGTACGCGCCATCCAATCTCTGTTTGACTCGATGCCCAGGCGTATCAAGGCCGTTAGTACGGCCAGATGTGGTTTTTCTGGGCACTGATTTGGCTCTGAGCATTATGGGACTTAACATCTGAGGTCATCATTCTCCTAGAACTTAGAACTACTTAAACCTAACTAAGCTAAGGACATCACAGTTATCCATGCCCGAGGCAGGACTCGAACCTGCGACCGTAGCGGTTGCGCGGTTCCAGACTGAAGCGCCTAGAGCCGCTTGGCCACCAGCAGCCGACGGTACTGATTTCTCAGGATCTATGCACCCAAATTTCATGTATATGAAATCACATGTCAGTTCTAGAACATCGGCATTTCTTCTTGGTGTAGCAATTTTAATGGCCAGTAGTGTACTTAACTTGCATTCCTCCCAGCGTACGAAGACTCGTCGTAAATACTGTGGCAAGAAACTTAGTATCGCCAACACATCAGTAACAATGACGGATTCAGAGCAGCGACGCGTTGGCTTCTGCGTAGGGTCCGGAAAGGTAGTGGCTCCGACCGAGCACGAATGTGGAGGAGTGGCTGCCTCCGGCCGTTCTTTATTGCGTCGGTAGAGGGTACTCGAAGTACAGAGCTGCAGCAGGTGTGGCCCAGCAGTTGGGTCCGCCAGACCACGCGCGACTGCTACCGGCGTCACAAGGAAAATTGATATTCCGTTGCTAATTGTAGAACGCCTGTGGGGTGGTATCGATACGTGATACCACATGAAACATCTGTTGTTGTTGTTGTTGTCTTCAGTCCTGAAACTGGTTTGATGCAGCTCTCCATGCTACTCTATCCTGTGCAAGCTTCTTCATCTCCCAGTACTTACTGCAGCCTACATCCTTCTGAATCTGGTTAGTGTATTCATCTCTTGGTCTCCCTCTACGATTTTTACACTCCACGCTGCCCTCCAATGCTAAATTTGTAATCCCTTGATGCCTCAGAACAAGTCCTACCAAACGGTCCCTTCTTCTAGTCAAGTTTTGGCACAAATTCCTCTTCTCCCCAATTTTATTCATTACCTTCTCATTAGTTATGTGATCTACCCATCTAATCTTCAGCATTCTTCTGCAGCACCACATTTCGAAAGCTTCTATTCTCTTCTTGTCCAAACTATTTATCCTCCATGTTTCGCTCCCATACATGGCTACACTCCATACAAATACTAACAAAAACGACTTCCTGACACCTAAATCTGTACTCGATGTTAACAAATTTCTCTTCTTCAGAAACGCTTTCCTTATCATTGCCAGTCTACATTTTATATCCTCTCTACTTCGACCATCATCAGTTATTTTGCTTCCCAAATAGCAAAACTCCTTTACTACTTTAAGCGTCTCATTTTCTAATCTAATTCCCTCAGCATCACCCGACTTAATTTGACTACATTCCATTATTCTCGTTTTGGTTTTGTTGATGTTCATATTATATCCTCCTTTCAAGACACTGTCCATTCCGTTCAACTGCTCTTCCAAGTCCTTTGCTGTCTCTGACAGAATTACAATGTCATCGGCGAATCTCAAAGTTTTTATTTCTTCTCCATGGACTTTAATACCCACTCCGAATTTTTCTTTTGTTTCCTTTACTGCTTGCTCAATAAACAGATTGAATAACATCGGGGACAGGCTAAAACCCTGTCTCACTCCCTTCCCAACCACTGCTTCCCTTTCATGCCCCTCGACTCTTATAACTGCCATCTGGTTTCTGTACAAATTGTAAATAGCCTTTCGCTCCCTGTATTTTACCCCTGCCACCTTCAGAATTTGAAAGAGAGTATTCCACTCAACATTGGTTCAAATGGCTCTGAGCACTATGGGACTCAACTGCTGAGGTCATTAGTCCCCTAGAACTTAGAACTAGTTAAACCTAACTAACCTAAGGACATCACAAACTACCATGCCCGAGGCAGGATTCGAACCTGCGACCGTAGCGGTCTTGCGGTTCCAGACTGCAGCGCCTTTAACCGCACGGCCACTTCGGCCGGCCCACTCAACATTGTCAAAAGCTTTCTCTAAGTCTACAAATGCTAAAAATGTAGGTGTGCCTTTCCTTAATCTATTCTAAGATAAGTCGTAGGGTCAGTATTGCCTTACGTGTTCCAACATTTCTGCGGAATCCAAACTGATATTTGCCGAGGTCGGCTTCTACCAGTTTTTTCATTCGTCTGTAAAGAATACTCGTTAGTATTTTGCAGCTGTGACTAATTAAACTGATAGTTGGGGAATTTTCACATCTGTCAACACCTGCTTTCTTTGGGATTGGAATTATTATATTCTTCTTGAAGTCTGAGGGTATTTCGCCTGTCTCATACATCTTGCTCACCAGATGGTAGAGTTTTGTCAGGAGTGGCTCTCCCAATGCCGTCAGTAGTTCTAATGGAATGTTGTCTACTCCCGGGGCCTTGTTTTGACTCAGGTCTTTCAGTCCTCTGTCAAACTCTTCACGTAGTATCGTATCTCCCATTTCATCTTTTTCTACATGCTCATGAAACATCTACATAAACGAAAAATCATTTTCCTTTCGTCATTTTAAAAACGAAAAAGTGCGAAGAACAGCCATTTCGTTCGAAAGATTAAAAGGTCGTTAATGTTGATGAAGAGAGGGGATGGTACTACCTGATATCTGATTGCACATAGGGGTAATGGTCTCCGAACAAGTGCTACTTGAAAGAAAGAGACGGGGGACAGACGGGCAGCTGTTTTCGAGAAGTGCCACGCTGCCGCGCCGAAGGCGGCCGTACGGACGGCGTCCGGGAGGTAATTGCAGGCGGCGCGGCGAGGCGACTAAGTGTAAAAGTCTGTCCGGCGGCGCGCCAGCAGCCAGCGGCCGGCGGTTTAAACTTTGAAGGCACGCCGCGGCCGCCGGAGGGCACAGCGCGACGCGCGCCGCGCCGCCGACCGCCTGAATCTTTCAGCGCCGCCACGCGGCTAATTGGCGCAACACGCGCCCGCTGCCGCATGCAAATGAGAGCCCTCGCGGCCCGCGGGCATCCGCACGGGCACTCTACTGCGTCAGTCTGCTGACCGGCACACTCTCAGCTGACACCTCAGATCCGTCGCACGTAAGATATACGGTGCTTCTCGGTATCTGGTAATTCCATCTCGATACCGACACTTTTTTACCACAAGTTTTTCAATTGATACTTTTACTCATATCAAACCCGCCAGGGTAGCCGAGAGCGAGCCGGCGCGGTAGCTCAGCGTGTTCGGTCAGAGGGTTAGCTGCCCTCTGTAATAAAAAAAAAAACTGAGTTAATCGATCAGCAACGAACTTAAACGGATGTCTTATAGTCTGCCGCCGGCAGTGCTGCGAGGCGGTCACGCGCCAGAGCGCTGCGGGCGAGGCGCGCACGGTGTGTTTGTGTTTACTTCGGCCGCTGTAAGTGCCGTTTTCCTTCTAGACCACCATGGCGCACAACTATCGGAAGAAGACATTACGTTTCAACTTTTGTTCCGACTTCGCCCGACCCAAGGCCCTGGAGGTAGAACGATTTATACGCGATGAAGTTAAAATACCACCAACGGATCTAATTGGCATCCACTTGTCCATAGTTAGCAGTACCGTCTACGTCAAAATGATCAACGATGCGGCATGCGACAAGGTGCTTCAAGAGGCAAAACGTGGACTGCGCTTCTGTCATTCCGACGGCAACGTCGGACCCGTTACCGTCGATCACGCAGGTCTCGGCACACGGACGATAAGGATCTTCGAACTGCCGTTCGAACTACCTGCAGACGTCGTCATCGAGGCGCTCCGTCCCTATGGCAACGTTCTGGAACATGTTGCCGAACGATGGGTCCAATTTCAGACCTATCCAGTTTTAAACGGTGTTAGACAGGTCCGCATCGAGTTGCAGAAACACGTGCCTTCCTATCTACGTATCGGAGGCTGCCGTGCCATTATAATGTACGACGGCCAACCTCGGACCTGTTCCGGTTGCGGGAAAGAAGGTCACCTACGGTCTGAATGCATTCAACGACGTGTCGCGCAGCTCCCGTTGTCGGAAGCGTCCGTCACACCCACGATGACCGCCCTACCGGTCACTTACGCAGCGGCTCTTGCCACGTCTACAGTTTCGTCCAGTCCGTCGCCCGGTCCTTCTGGTCGGCACGTCCCACCGTCCCAGTCACCAACGGACGGTACAGACGTCCCACCTGACAATCTTGCCGCCGAACAGGCTCCCGCACCGGACGCTGAGGAGACCAGTACATCTTCACAACACCTGTTTGACAATCTCATTGTACCCACCGACGCCTTCGAACCAGGTCGACGCTCCTCCTTGCCGTCGTCCGACACTGAGGAACACGTGCGCAAACAACGCTCGCCACGTAGGCGCAAACGCCGTCGCCGTTCCCCCACGGGCTCTCAGAGCATTGCCACCCGCGACGACGAAGACGACACCCAAGCAGCCGACATTTCCACGCAGAGGTCGGCGGACAACTTTCACGATGAACAAGACGTTTCGCAGGACGGGACCACTATGAAGGTCGCCACGCACAATGTAACGATCGGTGCGCCGGTTGAGACGCCTGTCTCCCCGCCGACAACTCCAGATCTCTCTCACCACGACGCAATTCCCATGGACATTGGACAGACCCACGGCACAGGAGCATGGGCCGACGACATTGAGGAAGGTACGCCCCCTCCTCCGGATGAGTTACCTCCGCCGGACGAGGCTGCCTGTTAACATCAAAAGCGAGGCATTGCAGCTGATGGGACGGGACTTACTGTCGGTGCCCTCCTCTTACTTCCCTTGGTGATGGTAGATGCGCGTCCACCACCACTGAAACAAACATACCGGTTTGCCACACTGAACATCAATATGATCGGCACTGCACCCAAGCTGCAACTCCTATGTGACATGCTTCGGGCCTCTGACATCGACGTCGCCCTTCTTCAGGAAGTACGCGTTGCCACACTACCACCAGTCTACGGCTACGACTCATACACGTCCACATGTGATGAATCAGGGCGTGGAGTGGCTTTCTACATACGCGAAGGAATCCCACTCACGGACACGACAATCCTTCCCTGTGGAAGAGGCATGGCTGTTACCATCTTCGACACGCGCGTCATCAATATCTACGCTCCGTCTGGCTCCACGAACCGTCGGCAGCGGTCCACTTTCTTCGGACATGACGTGGCGCCCCTGTTTTCTGGACGCTATGATCGCCTTATCATGGGAGGCGATTTCAACTGTGTCCTCCATCCGCAGGACCAAGTACCTGGTTATTCGCCATGCCCGGCGCTGCTCACCTTAATCGAAGATTTTCATCTAGTGGACGTTTGGGAGAAAATTCATGGCAATACCCCCGGTTTTACCCATTATACAGCACATTCTGCGAGCAGACTGGACCGGTTTTATGTCTCTGCTCACCTCGGCAATGAAGTCGCCCAAGCTGAACGATGGCCCCTTGCATTTTCGGACCATTGCGCGGTCATTTGCTCCCTGGCTCTGCCACCTCAGTCAGTGTGGCGCAGCAGAGGTTACTGGAAGCTTAATACCTCCCTCCTTAATGATCCACACTGCCGACAATGTATTGCCGCTACATGGGCGTCTTGCGAAAGACGCCTTCCGCAGTACACATCCACGTTCCATTGGTGGCTCAAATGTGCCAAACCTGCGATCAGAAAGGCCTTCATACAATGTGGCAAGGAAGCAGCAGCATGGCATCGAGACACCACAAATTTTCACTACGCCGTCCTCCGTGAGCTCGATGCGCTCCCTCCATCACCTGACACCTACAGGGAACGACAACGTACTAAAGCTCGTCTCCTCTCTCTTCAACGTGCACGACTGCATGGTATCGTGGTGCGTTCCCGACGACAAGACCTCCTCCACGACGAAACCCCATCCACAATCCATGCCGCATCCGACCATAGTCGTCGACGTCGGCTTTTCGTCCCCAACATCACGACCTCCGATGGTGTTCACCACACAACACAGGCGGCGGTCGTGTCCGCCTTTGCTGAACATTATCGCCAATTTTATGATGATGAAGCGATGGCGACGCCCATTCCTGATGATCTCCGTCCTTCCCCTGAACGGACCCTCACCGTAACGGAGTCAACGTCCATGATGTCTGCAATCACCGCAGAAGAGGTGGTAGAAGCGATCAACAAAGGGGCCAAGAACAAATCACCCGGACCAGATGGTCTCCCAGTGGAGTTTTACCGGGCGTTCACCACGTTAATGCTTCCTCGCTGGACGGAAATGATTCAGGAACTCTTTACTCCGTCCTTCCCAATTCCACCTGAATTCGTCACTGGCATTCTTCTACCTGTGCCTAAACCGAAGGGAGGGTCTCATGTCTCTGCATATCGCCCCCTTACACTACTGAAGCAGACTATAAAATCTATGCACGCCTCTTAGCAGCGCGCATACGCACCGTCTTACCTACGGTCCTTTCTCCTGAGCAGACTGCACGTGGTTGTGGGGCCACCTTACAAACAGCCCTGGGAGAATGCCGTGACCTCATTGCACTGGCGTCGGTTTGTCGCCTTCGTGCAGCACTGGTATCCGTCGATTTCACGAGTGCCTTTGATCGCGTTCGACACCCTCTCCTCCTCATGGTGGCGACACGTATGGGGTTCCCATTGCTTTTTGTCGATGCCATTCGCCGGTTACTCCTTCCCGCGGTCTCGATGGTACAAGTCAATGGGAGGCTTGTAGGACCGATTCCTATACGCCGCTCTGTGCGTCAAGGATGCCCTATGTCTACTTTACTGTATGCCATTGCACTTGAGCCCCTCATCACTGGACTTACCTCTAGACTGCAGGGCCTCACTTTGCGTGACCACACCTTTCACTGTAGGGCTTATGCGGACGATCTCCTCTTTCTCACCTGCTCCTCCACGGAACTCAATGACGCCATCCAATGGATCCAGCAGTATGGACGTCTTTCTGGTAGCATTCTTAATGTCCGTAAATCGACTATGATGCACATTGGGCGCGGCCTCCCGGCTATGGTGCCGACCCCACTCCCAGTTAGTGCCACCCTTCGTTACTTGGGTATCGAATTTACGAGCTCCACACACCGCACAGTGGCCCTGGCTTACCGGCGGCTTTTGCAGTCGATTCGGCACCATGTCCGCGGTCAAGTGCACCGTAACTTAAACCAACTCCAACGTGTGTCCTATGTAAACATCTATGTCGCCCCTAAACTGGTACACGTCGCCCAGATCCTCCCACTGCCGTTACTCCTTGGCCGCCGCATCCAATCAGCCTTTGGATATTTCGTGTCAGCAGGGGCACTTTTCAAAGTCCGCTACAACACTCTAACACTTCCTCCTGCAAAAGGTGGCCTCGGACTCATCAACGTGCGGGCACGCTCTTCTGCACTCTTTGTCCACACTCTGTTGCGGCACTGGCAGGGGCCGGTCCCGTCTTTAACACGCTGTCTCTTAGATATCGTCCGACCAGCTTCTCTCGATCCACCGATCAATGTGGCACCTATTTCTCCATTATTGTACTACGTCGCCAATTGTTTCATAGAACTCAGCTACGTTCGGGCCGATCTTCCAGTCACCCGTCCCCCCCGTACAAAAGATTATTATCGTTTGTTTATGCTGTCCAACCCTAGCGACCCCATGGTGCTACAGCATCCTGACATTAACTGGCGCACGGTTTGGGGGTGTGTGCATGCACCCTTTTTACCGTCGTCTGTGTCTGCACTCTGGTATGTTTTAGTCTATGGGAAATTCCCGACTAATAGTCGACTTTACCGCATAGGACTGGCCACCTCCCCACTCTGCCCTGACTGTCAGCTCGAAGACACCGACGAGCACCGTCTTACGTGCCCCCTGAAACAAAACGTATGGCTCCTCATCCAACGAATCGTGGGCTTTTACCTCCGTGCCCCGCCAACGACGGTAACCCCGGATTTCCTGTTGTTGCCCCAGACATTTCACTACCCTCTTGCTAAGCACCATACCCTAATCTGGTTTCGAGGACAGGCTTTAGAATATCTCTTTCGGAGTGGTCCGCATACAGTCCTTGACTTCTGGTACAAAGTTGTGACCGCGCATAGCACCCTCACCCGAAAACCATCTTACCGACAAACTTTTGCCGGTTATCTCCGCAGCGTCTTTCTCGACCCCCCTCAAAGTTGGGGTGTACCATGCCTACCTGTCACATGATGCAACACCCTTATCCACGTTCTCATGCATCGACCAAAAACAAACACAATTTTATTTATTTATTTATTTATTTATTTATTTTTTTTACAAAAAGGAAGAAGACAGAATATGTTATATTTTGTTGTATTTAATGTGTTTCTTTTTTAATATTTTTTTTGTTTAACTAACAGTCATTTGTATATTTTTAAATGGTACCTTGAAGAACTCTTGCATAGTGAATATATATGTACCTTTAGTTTGTTCAATACAAATTTTTAAACAAAAACAAAAAAAACAAAAAAAAGGAAAACAGGATATGTTCTAGTTTGTTGTATTTCATGTTATTCTAATAATTTGTTTACCTAACACTCCTTTGTATATGTTTAACTGGTACCTTGAAGAAGTTTTGCTTTGTGTATATATATATAAAAAAAAAAAAAGAGCGCTAACGCGCTGCTTCCTGGACTCGGGTAGGCGCGCCGGCCCCGGATCGAATCCGCCCGGCGGATTAACGACGAGGGCCAGTTTGCCGGCCAGCCTGGATGTGGTTTTTAGGCGGTTTTCCACATCCCTGTAGGTGAATTCCGGGCTGGTCCCCACGTTACGCCTCAGTTACACGCGTCGCAGACATTTAAAACCGGTCCTCACTATTTCACGATTTATAATAGATGCAGACAGTTGGAATACACTGATTCCGTCCTGTGGGATATGGGGTGGCGGCAGGAAGGGCATCCGGCCATCCCTAAAACTAAAATTGCCAAATCCGTTGTAACCACGCCGACCCTGCGATCGCTGTGGGACTATGGGGTAAGTGAAAGAAGTAGACTTCTACTCATGTTAGTACTTTATCAGTAAACCCCCACCTCATATTCTTTACAGAATCCAACTATCAGGGGCGTTCAATAACTAATGCAACACTTTCTTTTCCCGTAGAAATAATGCGGAATCTGTTGTGTGACATCGCGTAATAGTTCGGCATCAGTCCCTACGGCTTCATAAAGTTGCGATAGGCGGCGGTGCTAAACGTAGCCTTCCAAACGGCATCTGTAGTGGAGGTGCTTTGCAAGCAGAGAGCTATCATATAGTTTCTTTTGGAGGAAATCCAGAGAATTGCGGATATTCATAGAGTCTTGCAAAATATCTACAGAGACCTGGCAGTGAACAAAAGCACAGGGAGTCGTTTGGGCAAGGCGTCTGCCACCATCGTAACCAGGTCACACATACCTGTCTGATTTCCAGCGTCCCGGCCGGCTGCACACAGCTGGAACGTGTGGACACTCTCATTCGAGGTGATCCATGAATCACAATAAAACACCTCGCTGCCCAACTGGAGGTGTCTGTTGGTAATGCTGATACTTGTCCACCACTTGGGGTACTCAGAGGTGTGTGCTCCCTGGGTTTCTCGCCGCCTAACAGAAGACCGTAAAGAGCAACGGAAAACCATCTGTGTGGAATTGCCTGCTCCTTACGAGACCAACCTTGACATTTTTTTGACGAACATCGTCACAGGCTATGAGACTCGGGTTCATCGCATCGAACCGGAAATAAAACGACAACCCATGCAGTGGCGCCACAACACCTCTCCTCCGAAAAAAGAGTTCAAAGCCACACCCTCAGCTGGCAAAGTCAAGGCGAATGTCTTCTGGGACTCTGAAGGGGTTATTCTGTTTGATGTCATCCCTCGTGGTGCAAAGATCAAATCTGAAGTTTATTGTGCTACACTCAGGAAACTGATGAAACGACTTCAGTGTGTTCGTCGCCACAAAAATGCAAACGAAGTTCTCCTTCCGCGTGACAACGCAAGGCATGTCACAAGTCTGCGCACCAGAGAGGAGCTCACAAAATTTCAATGGTCTGTGCTTCCTCGTCCACACTACAGCCCGAATATCGCACCTCTTGTCATCCATCTGTTTGGCCCAGTGAAAGATGCGCTCTGTGGGAAGCAGTATGCAGATGAGGGGAAAGTTATCGATGCACCAAGACTTTGGCTCCGATGTCGACCAGTAGAGTAGTACCATGCAGACATACACGCCCTCCCATTAAGGTGGCGTAAAGCCATCGCTTGAACAAAGATTATATCGAAAAATAGGGGTTTGTGGCCAAAAGAGTGGGGAATAATATGATGTATTGGAATACTAAATTAAACGAAACTGCTTTAATAAAAAATGTGTTGCATTACTTACTCAACGTCCCTCGTAAATACAGCTATTCGCCAAACCTTCATGTTGCGTTGTTGCACTTGAACATGAACAGCATTTGTGCGATGTCCTCAATACATTACAAGTGCCTGGTGATAAGAGAGTTCTGTGTCGTTGTGAGTGGATTATGTCGCAGATAAGTGAAATAGAACGTGGCCAGCTAGTTGATGCTCGTACAGTGGAAGCCGAGGTGTTTCATTAAAGAGGCACCTCATCGAAGATTTGACCGCATACAGCGAAAGCAGAAAAATGTCATACGCTGGGTCACAACGCGGACGAAAGTGTGTGTTGAGTGATTCTGACGATGCACATTGAAGAGGATTGTGACCAAAAAGAACAGGATGAGCGCTGTAAAAGTCGCTGAGAACAGAATGTCGGACTCGCCAACCCTGTCCTCATCAAAAGAATACTAAGGGAGCTCCGTAAATAGGGAACTGCAGGGTGAGCTGGAATCCAGAACCACTCATCAATGAGGCAAATGCGCACAATAAGAAAGCATGGTGAAGAAGCCGTAAAACATGGATTGTGGAGAAGAAAGTCATTTGGTCGGATGAGTCTGGTTCCACACTGTTTCCAACTTCTGGCTGAGTCTACTTCCAAAGAGTGAAAATTGTCGGGGGTGATTTGGACAGCCAGATCGTGCTATTTCATGATCCCCAAGGTTACTCTGCTAGGTGGCTTTACTGTCATTGATTATGTTACCATTTTCTCTGACCAGGTACATCGCATGATACTGTTACACAGTAGCAATGTATTATGGACAAATGCAAAATTTTCTCCAAGTCCTCTCCCACCACCTCTAACGCAGAAGAACCCAGGTCAACGGCCCGTTTGCAGTCATAACGACAATCAGGCAAAAATCCGACCTCGCAAAAGCAGATCAGAACAAATTTTCTCATCTCACACGAGCGAGGAGCTTCAACCGCAAACTCAGCAACAGGAGTTCAGTGGGTAGAAGACATTATACCACTGCAGCTTGATTTTATAAGTGAGAGTAAAAAGCAACCAACTGAAGCACTGAAAAGAAAGGTGTTGAAGATAACTGAGGAGTCAGGAAAAAGTAGGCCGCGTTCAGTCATCGCCGGATTGACACGATGTGACTGCCTCATACCAGTAGTAAGATATACCTAGGTTTCTGAAATCTTTGTTTGTATCTTCGCGTTGCAGTACACCAGCAACGAGGCCGAGCCTGTGATGATCTGCTACCGTTCACCAACATGATTCGCCAAAATGACTTCCATCTCCAAGACTGCTTTCTATATGGTCTACCATACTCGGTTAATGTGAGCTGCCGACTTCGCGACCACTGATGAGAAGATTTGGCTTGCAGAGCGAAATTCATCGTGCTTTGCGCGCTGACCACGTGTCACAATTGACATTCTCGGCCGTCTTTGGTGGGACAGCGATGCAGAGCTGTTGAGAGATTACCTGAACACACCTCGTTCGACGTCAGCGAGAGAGCTCGGTTTCCATCCTGGTCAGGCACGCCTGTCGTACGGACAAGCCATTCGCCCACGAGGCCTGCCACCCGCTCGACACTGTATGTGAACCGGAGGCGGAAGTCAACGCTGCCGAAACCTGCTGAGACAACGTCAATAAATTCCGAGGCCGCATGCTGCACCGCCACCGCCTGGGCGCCTATACAGAGAAGAATATACAATTGCAAACTTTAATGACACAAATTATTTTTCCGTTAATGTCCAAATGGTCCAAATGGCTCTGAGCACTATGCGACTTAACGTCTGAGGTCAGCAGTCGCCTAGAACTTAGAACTAATTAAACCTAAGTAACCTAAGGACATCACACACATCCATGCCCGAGGCAGGATTCGAACCTGCGACCGTAGCGGTCGCTCGGTTCTAGACTGTAGCGCCCAGAACCGCACGGCCACTCCGGCCGGCATCCGTTAATGTCGCATCATTGGTGCCAAGTACGCCAACTGGGCTGCTCCTTAGCACTGCATCCTCTGTCCCTCTGACAACAGTAACGGTCTCAGCCCTCGCATCTGCATTACAGTGTTTGTTCCGCAGTGGTCATGTTGTGTTACAAGACGACAAGGCCACTGTTCACATAGTTCGCATCGTCCAATATCGGCTTTGTGACCACGAGGCCACCACATCACCAGATCTCTGTATTATTGAGACTTTGTAGTCTGTTTTGGAGAGATTGGTGCGTTATTGTTACCCATCTCCAGCATTGTTACCTGAACTTGCCACTATTTTGTTGCAGGAAGAAATGTACAAGATTTCCTTAAAAACCATACATTCATTCCGAAACGACTAGATGTTGTTTTTAATGGCAACCATGGCACGATACTACGTTGCGTTTGTGGTGGTTCCATACTTTTAGGCAAGAAGATAATAGAAGCTTTTGAAATGTGGCGCTAGAGAAGAATGCTGGGTAGAGCACGAAACTAAAGAGGAGGTACTGAATAGAGTTTCGGAGAAGAGGAATTTGTGGCAAAACTTGACTAGAAGAAGGGATCGGTTGGTACGACACGTTCTGAGATGTCGAGGGAAGGGATCACCAATTTAGTATTGGAGGTAAGTGTGGAGGGTAAAAATCGTACAGAGAGACCAAGAGAAGAATACACTAAGCAGATTCACGAGGATGCAAGTTGGGGTAGTTATTCGGAGATGAAGAGGCTTGCACAGGATAGAGAAGCATGAAACCAGTCTTTGGACTGAAGACCAAAACGCCGGCAGTTGTGGCCGAGAGGTTCTAGGCGCTTCAGTCTGGAACCGCACGATCGCTACGGTCGCAGGTTCGAATCCTGCCTCACGCATGGATGTCTGTGATGTCCTTAGGTTAGTTAGGTTTAAGTAATTCTAAGTTCTAGGGAACGGATGACCTCAGAAATTAAGTCCCATAGTGCTCAGAGCCATTTGAAGACCAAAACAACAAGAGCTACACCTTCCAGCTAATTCTCTACATAGTCGCCGCTCCGACTCCGACATTCGTCGTAGTGTTGTCCCAACTTTCCAATACCCTCGTCATAGAAAGCAGTTGCCTGTGCTTTCCACCAATTGTCTATGCTGGTCTGCAGTTCGACGTCTGTGCCAAAATGTTGTCTGCAGCCAGCAGTTCAAGTGAACAGAGATTAAACTCAGAGTCAGCCAATTATGGACTGTCTTTGAGTGATCAAACACTTATCATCAAAATGCTGCAGGAGCCTCTTCATTGCCCCTGCAGAAGAAAGAAGGAAATGCACGACAGTTCTGTTATGTGGGTTGCTTGACATTAGGCGAAATCTTTCACCAGGCCCCCATATTTGGTGGAAACCACTATTTTCTAGGCATCTTTACGTGCTCATTGTGAGCTCAAAACTGAAATGAGCAACATGACGCGGACCTGCTGGCCAACAAATCTGTCCAAAGCTTCACTGAATTGTCACTGTGGTTTCTGTTTCGTACCCGAGCAGACCTTACCTTACAACCAGCCCTCGTATTCACAGTTTCTAACGATAATACTTGGCTTTTAGTGTTAAACCTTTAACACACCATTGTAGCTATTAATGAGTAGATTATGATAGCATTTTAGTACTTTTACAGTTTTAATTTTACTTTCATTTTATTACTGAACAAAAAACTGAAAATTAAATTTTTGGTGCCCTTGAAAGCCGTAAGGCAACCTGCCACTAGTATTGTGCCCAAGGTTAGCCGTTGAATAATATAGCTACCAGATTTTGTATCGAATGATCCTAGGAACGATTTATGGCGTTTTTAATATGTATCCAAAATTTTGGCCGCGTGACGCAGAGTCAACAGTTTTAACAATTGAACACACGAGCACCAATGTTCCAACAGCTGATGGAGCGGCGCGCGTGCCGGCAATGGAGTGAGTTTGGAAAAATATTTGTGACTTTCAGACAACCTTGGCAACGATTAGTTCGCAGTTCGTTTACAATGAATACCATTGTACTGACGTTTCGACTATCTTGTTTGTTTTCGTATTGATGTTTAAAACAGTTTTAAGCGCAATAATTACTGACACCAGACAAAATGACGGCTACCAAAAGTGAAATTGGGCAGTATTTTGGTAATCTGTATAATAACGGAGTGAAGTGCGAAACCTGTTTAAAAAAGTTAGAAATCATCGTGAAAAACTTCAAATCCGAAGAAGCATTAAGGAAGCACTCCACCACACAGAAAATTAAACAAAAATAAAAGAGGGTATAGAGCGTTACATACTTCTTATTATGAATACATGACGACATGGGTGGAAGAAGGTGCAAATTTAAAAAAAAAAATATGTATTTGAAATAATCCTTTTTCAAAGATAAAAATCTATACCTCAAACAATCTATGATTTTCTTAAGATACTACCCATGAGCAAAGTATTGATACGTCTGGTTCGATAACGGGTCCATAGTCCAGTAGGCCGGATTATATCTTTTGAACCACGCGCCGAATTTAAATTGCAATGCAGTCGCATTGCATAGTACTTGGTTTTATATTTCATATTTCTCAACATCATATATCACAAACATAACGAATTTTCAGTATTATTTATTTTTGGTGTGCTGAAGATATAATTTTTACTTGGTACCAACTGTCAGCACACGCAGACAATATCGCAGATTTTCATAGTCAAGGTTGCAATGCGGTCGTGACTTATTTAGTTTCGTAATTGAAAAAAAAATCTTTCACACGCATATGTTGACCTAAATGTTGGAGCACTTTTGCAACCTCATTATGTATATGTGGAAACTCCACCTGAGGAAAACAATGTACACGTTATGGACAGTTCTAAGGTAAAAGAATTTGTCTTTAAAACAGAAATTACAGTGTATATCAATCAGTTATATCTGCACTTCCAAAGGGACGCTTTCAACTAAAATGGCAAACAGTCTCGAAAACAGCTCGCAGATTAGCAATGTCCTCAAAACGTTTAGAAAACGATCCTTGTAATTCTTTCAAGGCCACAATGAATTCCTCAATCCTCGCGTTTTCTTTAATGCCAGGAATCTTAGGGAACTGTATTGTGTGTCTCAGAATTTGTCCCTTTCACAATGCGGTTTTCTTTTTTATGCATCCCCACAAAGTCGAAAATAAGTAGCTTCCTCATTTTGCAATGTATTAATGTGGGCAGTGTGCAGTCACGTCCACTTAAAATGCGAGGTCAGCACTCCATACTGGATGCTCTAATCCTCGTTCCTGCACTCCTTTCTCCTTCCTAAATTCAACAATATTAATTTACACGCACGCCCCTTGGCTTACCCAACGTACTTTTCGAGAATAAGTTTTCCAGACTCTTCGTCCAACTCAATCGAAAACTATTTCAACTGACAGCAGAATAATGCGTGCGACTTCAGATTAGATTAGATTAATACTTGCTCAGATCACGACACTTCGTAATGATGGGGAACCTGTCAGTTTAACAGAAGATTCCTTGCATACCCTAATGAAAACGTTATTTTGCAAGATAACTAATTTATATTTAAAAATTCATCTACTGAATTCCTTCAGAAATACTTTTAATTTGGTTTCAATGTTGGCTGGCTATCTGTCACACTTTCGATGCTATTTCGTAAGTGACCAAAGATTTTTGTGACAGCATAATTCATCATTTCTGTGCCAAAATTAGATTTAACCCAAAGTCGTGTGGATCCGTCTTTCTCCTACTGTTGAAGATGTGCACATTGCTATTGCTTTTGAATTGGGGTGGATAGTTAAGAAAAAAACGTCATAAGTGAATATTTATATTGCCAAGCTATTGTGAATATCCCTTGTTCCTTAAATAAATATGATGTTATGGCAGAGACAATGTGTTCCTGCAGCCATTGCCATTTAATATGGAAGAGCTGCAAGGAATTGGTGCAGTCGCTGGTATCGATCACGACACGTTGTGACGAGTATCAAAAGGGTTTAATATCAATCGACGTTTGCCATGTAATAAACAGTGCGCATACTGAACGCCTCTAATGTGAGTTAAAAACTTGGGAGATGCTCTATACACTGACACGAGTGTACGTTTTGTAGGACTTGTAATTTTTGCGCAGTCATCTTTTGAAGCCCTGGAGGTACTTAAGAATAGCCGTGTACATAAAATGATATTTATAAATGTAAAATATGTATATTAATGTTACGTGGGATCCGAAATTCCTCCACATACACATGTTTAACTTTCCTTTTTATCATTTATCGCTCCTCGCTTTATACACGCAGTTGGTGGGTTGGCAGCAGTACAAACATCTCACCCTTCAAATAGTGTACCTACCCATAAGTAACACGGACCTTGCCCAAAGTCAAAATTCTATGTCCACACCACAATATATTTCGAAGAGACGGACTTTCTTCTCCAAGTTTCAAAAACGCCAAGCCACAGCATTACTTGGCTGATCACAGAGGTGAATGCCAGCCACCTGATGCAATACGAAGAAACCACCGGCACTCTTTGTTATAACTGATTCTTTGTGCACAGAGTTTGTGGCGCAGAATTTTGATCGGAATGAAGTATGATGGGGAGTTGTGCTAGTGTAAACACCTGTGACTTAATTTTATTAACAATACAACCATACAATTAACAGATACAACCAACCGAAATTTTGTGCTCTGTTTTCGAAATTACTAAACCCCTGATGTACGGTGTGAAGTCACTTTAATGTGACCACCACCTATATTCAATGTCAAGGTGCAATAACCACTCAGAGACGGCAGCTGGTAACACTAGCAGTGGAGGGTATATAAAACGTATCG
Source organism: Schistocerca serialis cubense (assembly GCF_023864345.2). NCBI lineage: Eukaryota > Metazoa > Arthropoda > Insecta > Orthoptera > Acrididae > Schistocerca > Schistocerca serialis. The sequence continues at coordinate 301,652,143 of NC_064641.1, forward strand.
AGGGGACGCAAAAACAGTGCAGTCGTTGTCGCAATGCGTAAACGGAGCGATTTATATGACATCCATAATGACATGATCTATGATTTCGGCCAAGGGTGGAAGCATTTTCGAAATAGCTAAGTTTGTAAACTGTTTGCATGTCACCGTGATTAACATATATGATGCACGGCAAAATGGCGCTACTCAAAACCGTCGCCGTGGCAACTGTCATGTACCACAGGCCGTAGAGGACAGGGCGGAACGACAGCCGTGGATATGAGCAACTGACGGCCCAGGTAAACCAAGGGGCTACCCCTAAACTACCACTCCGCAAACGTTGCTGCATATGGGTCTCCACAGAAGCTGCCTGGTTCACGCACCCACGCTGACTGCTCCTCGTCGGCTACGAAGGCTGCAATTTGTACGCTAGTTCCGCATCTGACCGTCCACTGAGTGGCCGCAGATGGCCTTTTCAGATGATTCACCTTTTATGCTCCATCGGCATGAAACGTCTAAAAGCAAACACCCAGCAACTATTATTAGAAGGGTCCAGGCCAGAGGAGTGAGGGTTATGGTCTGGGGAATGCTTTCATGGCATTGTGTTGGTGATCTCGTCATTCTGGAAGGCACAATGGATCAACGCAGGTACGCATTTATTCTGGCGACCAAGTACAACCCGGCACAGAGTTTGTTTTTCCTTGCGTGCTGGCATCTACCAGCAGGACAATGCTACATGTCACAGTTCACACTGTACGTGTGTGGTTCAAAGAGCAGCAGGATGAGTTTACCATTCTCCCCTGGCCACTTATCCAGGCTTTTGACAAGTGATCAGATTAATGTAACAGGACAGTGGCAGGAAAAATAGCTCTCCTCCCGCAATAATAACAAAGCCTTGCGGGGGAATCCATGAATATTCAATCAGAAAATCATAATCTAATGTACATTTATCACCCATTATAAATATTTTGCCCCTCTAAGATTAGCTTTACAAAATTATGTTTAAAAATACTGTAGATTCAATAAAAATTGAAGGTCTTGCACTGTGAAAGGAAAGGTAGCAGAGGGAACGTAAATGGGGTGGGTATCAACAAAGGGTGTGAAAGGACAGGTAGCAGAGGGAACGTAAATGGGGCGGGTATAAACAAAGGGGTGTGGAGGACTGGAATTCTGGAGATGGGATACATGTTGGGGTGGACGATAGAAATCGAAAGGGACTGGGTTGTGGGTAGGACTGTAACGTGACGAGGAAAGGAATAGGGAAAAATGGAAGTCCTATTATGAGGTGGAATAGAGAGGGAAGAAACTGGGAGGTTGGATAAATATTGGAAGGGGAAATTGTAGAAGTTTCATTAAGAGAGGCTTTGGAGAGTTTGTGGGTGTAAGAGTGATGGGGTGTGCCGGTATAGCTGGATCAGCTTAATAGGATTGGAAATTGGATGGTTAACAACAGCGTTTTGTTAGAATAAAATTTGAGGGTAGTGCAGGATGTAGGAAGGTTTTCAATACTGGTGACGAGAAGTTGGAATTTGATGATATGGTAAAGGATCCACATGGAGTAGGTAAACTGATATAGAAGACGAGGCGGAGTGCACAGAGTTCAAGCATTTGATGGGAGCGACAGAACTATTGCGGAGCAGACGATGAGGGGATATAGTGCTCATCTACAGCCGGTTAACAGTTAGTAGATAGTTAACATGTGGTGTTTCCATGCTAGGTGCCAGTCAACAGTTAGTCTAATGGTATTTTAGTTATCGGTAGTAGGACGTGATATTCGGAAACGGTTAGGTAGAAGTCTTGGGGGCGGAAGCAGCGGATGCTTCGTCCAATAATTAGCGCCTGGTTTTGGAAGGATTTAACTTGAAGATCCATTGGCTACACTATGAAGTTAACTTGTTAAGGTGGAGGGCCTGCTGGTATTTATTGGATTTATCGTAGAGGGATAGGAAAGCCGTTTTATCTGAGTACTGAGAACTCGGAAGGGGAGATGGTTTAGACATCTCGAGGGCTGGAAAGAGGACATAATCTTGAAGCACACATGCATCAGGATGGGAACACTTGGGAATAAGTGATGGTGATAGTGACAAAGGATGGGCGACTGGATAAAAACATAGATCTATCTCCTGGTAACGACCACAATCACGACAAGTGCACAGCGAATTGTACGTTGTCCGAGCGCAATTCAATTATAACTTGGCTTCTAGGCGTTTTGTGAACAGTTTTCGCATACCAATTGCTGTCGCTCTCGCACCGATCTACGCATTCGTTGCAAAGCGAGTGGGAGAGGGTGTTGTGGTGTGGTGGTGTTCCATACGGATATAGTCTTCCACAGTCTTGGCCAAGTGTTCGCCCCAGACTGCCCGTCAGTGTAACACGCACAAACACACACCAAGTCAAATCTGAAATCTGACACACTGTCCTAAGAATCCAATCGTCCACACACACACACACACATACACACACACACACACACACACACACACACACACACAACTATTTCAACTATTTCTCTCCGAATAATAAATCAGTTAAATACAACCATGGTAGAAGCAGGCGACCATTCAAATTTGTCATAACTTTGAAATAAAGAATAGCCTTGGTCGCACAGTTATTCATTACGCGTTACGCGTTTCAAAATTCCATCATCAGACTGAATCTGTGGAATAAAGTGTACAAGAAAAGTAACGATAGCAAATAAGTACGTCAGTAGTATTCCATACACAGAAATTTCAGTTAGAATCATGCTTACATTTAAATCAAACTTTTTTACAAAGTTCACGAAAGTGAGCACATAGACTGAATATAATACAGATCCCATCTCATTTAAACATATGTGACAGTGCCGTTGTCTGTTCGAAAAGACACAGGGGTGGCGATTAAACTATGAAAGAAACAAACGAAGGCCAGCAGGTCGCGAAAGCATGAACCATTGAAGGGAAGTCAAAGAGTAACTTTACAACAACTATGCATGGCGATTAAATACACGTCAGGTCCTCGTTAACAACTTCACAAAAATACATTTATGTTGCTTGAACTCACACACTGAAGCATGAAATGTGCGTCGTTAGGTAGCGTCGTGAACAACGTTACATAGATAATCGATAGTCAGTAACCGAAACGGAAGACATATTTGCAACCCATAACTGGTGTGGTACAATATAAACATAAAACCAATATACACAAGAAATAAAACAGTTGTGAAAGAATATGCTTTAAACAGTCACTAAATGAAATGTTACATAAGTATCATCAAATGTTGTCACATTATAATAGACGAACATACAATAAATGACATACAACAGAATAATTTAGGTGAGTCTAGACTAGTTGCAACAGCTTGAAATAAAAAGGAACTATTATACAATTAAAAGGATTTTTCTAATTTTTTAACTTAATAGTACAGTATTAGATCGTATAACGATCCAGTATTCAGACTGTATAACAGTTTCGCTTGAAGTAGATGCATGAGGGGAAAAAAACTTAGAATGTTGTGGTTGAGGATGTAGAGTTAGGATCATCAGTTGGCAAAAACTATGCCTAACCAATCCTAAATCTGAAATAGTGGTTCGAGATTAATGGATTCTGTTTGAACATGTAGTTATACTGAATGCAATGCGAACGTGGAAATGTAGAACACATGTAACAAAATTAACTCTTTGAAATGGTAGTGAAACATAAACATTCAGCTTTCGTAACGTTAACCACAATGTAATGTACATATACCGTAACTATTTCGACACGAAAAGTTACATTTACTGTGCACGTAATGTGGAACGTATAGCGAGGAAGCATGCGCGTCTTGCGATAAAATTGCAAAGTAAGTCAGATGTGAAGCATGAATTACTAATGCTGACGAAACGCAAAGTAGCGAAGCACTACGCATCATCTGTAATATAGGAGCTACACAGCGAAGCCGGTACATTGCGGTGGCGGCCTGTGAGAACAGTGGCTCCATCTCTTTGGGTGGAGTGGATCTATGGAGGAAGCCTGGCAAGATAGCCACATCTGGAATGAGATTTTCACTCTGGAGCGGAGTGTGCGGTGATATGAAACTGTGTGCTGGACCGAGACTCGAACTAGGGACCACATCTGATTGGCCCATCAAAATGGTAGCTCCGTCTAACACGGTGGAAGATACTAACGGAAATTCAGCTTTAATGGTTGCATCGCACATGCACTGAAGGGAATTGACACCATGAAACCCGCAGGGCTGTCCCCAAATCCATAAGAGTACGAGGGGGTGGAGATCTCTTCTGAAGAGCACGTTGCTAGGTGTCCCAGATATGCTCAATAATATTCATGTCTGGGGTGTTTGGGGGCCAGTGGAATCGTTTAAGGTCAGAGGAGTGTTCCTGGAGCAACTCTGTAGCAATCTTGGACGTGTGGGATGTCGAAGTGTCCTGCTGGAATCGCCCAGTCCACAATGTACATGAATGGATGCAGATGATCAGACAGGATGCGTACGTAAGTTTCACCTGTCAGAGTCGTATCTAGACGTATCAGGGGTCCAACATCACTCCAACTGCACACGCTCCACACCATTACGGAGGCTCCACCAACTTGAACAGTCCCCTGCCGACATGCAGGGTCCATGGATTCACGAGGTTGTTATTGGACGAGTTGCTATAACTGATCATGCAGCACGTGTTCTGGGTAGTGCTAGTGCTCATGCAGTGTCACGAGAATTTTCCAGCCCATGGTTAGCAGTACGCAAAGTTTTGCGATGTGTTTTACAGATAATGCAGGAACGGAAATCTCATGATTCGCAGCAACGTTCTGAACTTGCTCTTTAGTTTCTGGCACGGATCGAAGTTCATGACATGTAGCTGGACAGTATTCTATGGAGTGAAGAGTGAAGGGTACTGTCAAACCGCGTGTTGTGTACGGAGAGCCGTTGCGCTCGCCTTATGTGACTGTGTAGTGTTGATTCACAAGCACTTTACTCTCAGTCTGTCCTTCTCTGAAGAGAGTACACCAAGAGGTGTACCGTGATGTCTGCACGTTATCGAAACCTGCATATACAAGATGTGATTCATAATTTGGAATAGGGCAACTGTATGGAAACCACTGTTTTCATGCAAGGTGGAGAAACACCTCATGACGCTGGTCCAGTGAAAGATCTGCTGAATAGAAACTTCCTCGAACGTGTTATCTGCAGAGGTTTCCCAGATGCAAGAGTTGCAAGATCACCTGATCCGAATCCATGTGCCTTTTGGCTCAAAGAATATTAAGGGGAACGCGTTTCCAGGGACACGTTCGGTCTCTACCTGACCTGAAGGCCTGCATGCAGGAACATGTCGGTCAGATTCCTCAGGAACTGCTGCGAGAAGCTGTGAATCACGTCGTTTTAGGAGTGCAGCATCTCGTCGAGGTACCCGGTGCTCATATAGAACAAACTGCGTTAGCGGTAGTTAATAATAAAATCAACAATATGTCTTTCTCACTTGTTTGACGTTTTGTACCCACGTCCAGTTCCCAACCCACTACACACGAAAACATTTATGTACGTCTTACTTGTATAGCACCAGATTTGCATCTGGTGGCAAAAATTGGAGCTATTTTTTTCCAGCGCAAATCGTTTACACATTAAAGCATTAGAATATCTACCAAGTTTCGGTGCCACACAACAATTACAGTCCACACTAGACGTCCGCGAGTAGCTCCACTTTAATTATAACCACCTGCTAGTTATGGCCAGATGACTTATCTACGCAAATCTTGCTCGTGAATCAGGCTGTCTATTAGTGAAAACCGTATCGAAATTCCCAAACCTGTTCCCAAACCTGTTCCTGAAATCAGCTTTCACATGCAGACAGAAAACTGCGACGGTTGTCTTTAAATTATATGTATTTGTAGAAGAATGAATTGAACAAACTTCAGAATTCCTCGGTCTGTTATTGGAAAATAATTTTATTTATCAGAAAGGCTACAAAACTGAAACAATATATCAGCATGCAAAAGGAGGAGGATGTAGACAAAGAGGAACTTCTTACTTTTATGAAAAGAAGCGTTATGGAACCGGAAGAGCTGTATATATCTGTAGAATATTAAACAGTCTTCGGTCGAAATTCTTTCTTTTCTTTTTCTTACCAGTTTAGATATACACGATCATAATCAAATATGTTTGAAATTTGGAACTATTGTATAATACACAAAAAACACCTTGTTGCCAAGAAAAGGGGACGTCTACCGGTTTAAAGAAATAGTAACAATGTATTATAATAAACAGTGATATTAAATTACAGGACGGTATGGTTTGCAAACATTATTTCACATTCTACTACTTACTAATTATTTTACTGCATGTATTCTGTTAAATAATTGGTTCAAATGGCTCTGAGCACTATGCGACTTAACTTCTGAGGTCATCAGTCGCCTAGAGCTTAGAACTTCTTAAACCTAACTAACCTAAGGACATCACACACATCCATGCCCGAGCCAGGTTCAAAAAAAATGGCTCTGAGCACTATGGGACTCAACTGCTGAGGTCATTAGTCCCCTAGAACTTAGAACTAGTTAAACCTAACTAACCTAAGGACATCACAAACATCCATGCCCGAGGCAGGATTCGAACCTGCGACCGTAGCGGTCTTGCGGTTCCAGACTGCAGCGCCTTTAACCGCACGGCCACTTCGGCCGGCCCCGAGGCAGGATTCGAACCTGTGACCGTAGCGGTCGCTCGGCTCCAGGCTGTAGCGCCTAGAGCCGCACGGCCACTCCGGCCGGCTGTTAAATTATTGCTGTACCAATTGTCTGGTTGTGTATACCACTGAGTTGTGGGCCCTCTATGGCGTTGTTATAGAAACCAGCGTTACTATCCAGCGCTATTCGATGTGGACGCGCATTGTCACCCACAAAAATGAAGTCCGCGGTGAGTGTATTCTGAAAAGACGCACATGGGGAATAAGTACAGTGTCATTATATAGTTGACGCTGAGTGTACCGTATTCAAAGATTTGGAGGTCAGATGCCCAGGCAACATTATGTCTCCCTACATCATAACACGTGGACCACCAATACCATCATGTTCGACAATGTTCCTGGGTGCTTTACGTGTTCCCACCTCTTGCCATACGAGAGTACCTCCAGGATCGCTACTCATGTGAATTTGCTCTCATCCGAGAAGAGCCCACAATCCCACTGATCATTGATCCAGACCCAATGCAAAAGGAACAATTGTGAACGGTGCTGCCGATGTGCAGGTGGCAATGCAACACAACGTACTGATCGTCGAGCAAACAGGCCGCCGCCATGCAGTCGCCGTGCCACTGAAGAGCGTGAGTCTGTGTGCCCTCCACTCCAACTAGTTGTGACTGCAGTTGTACCCGCTGTCTGAATTCGGTTCCTTTTTCCCATCGGGCAGCAGTGCCTATGATTCGGAAAGCTTCCCATGCGCGTGAAAAAATGCTGTGAGCAACAGCAAACTCCTGGACTACACTCATCACAATTCGTCCGTTTTCCAGTTACCCGAGGTCGTCCAAATGTTGTCTCCACGCAATGTTGTAATGAAGACCACCATCACAGTGCACTGCAACGGCTCGCTAATTGACACACACTGTCTTTTCCCGTTCCTTCAACTGCCTGTGTTGCGGGGACAGAACCATTTGTCGTTACAGTCAAACTGACTTCAAGCCATGTGATGACAAGTTTTCTGTGCACGATTGGCTGACCTCTGGAACATGCTCTCGCTGTTTCAGTCATTTCCATCGAGTAGTTAATACGTTATGTAACTCTATCTCGTCCTCACGTTTTGCAGAGTAGTGCATATCAAATCACTGTCCACAGAGCCTACGTGAGCGAGATAGCTATTGTTACACCGCTTCACAGGCCGCTAGGAGTAGAGTCTTTGAATTACCAACAGATCAACATCTTCACACCTCCTAAAGCTCCTACATAAGTAACTTTTTATTTACGACTAATTTCATTCATAGATCATATTCAGATGGAGATAGTATTATAAATATGGCACGAAACAGCGTTTCGTTGACATCAGATATGCAAGTTAGGTACAAGAGACAACTATGTATTTTACGAGTAGTTTGTTGGCATTATAGGTGCGAAAACGTTATGAGAGTACACTCTATTGCACTTCATGGCTCTGGATATCCGTCAGATTCTAGTGTTGCTGGGGTACTCTGGCTTTTTGTCATCTGCCGCAGTAAAATTTTTATCTGCAATGGTTTCAGATTTCAGTCAGAATGTGACCATATTCAGACCATTTATACTGAAATTTCAATCGGAATGGATTTAGAGGGAAGTCTGATAATAATAGTAATATATATGTAATACATTATACGATGGCCGACCAGAAAGTAAGTTCCTATCGGTCGTGAAATGGACACCACAGTGAAAACCCAATGGAGCTTTGCACAGATGTGTTGGGTAGTGTCTCTAGTGTGACCGTCGATCGCATCAAGACGCTCTTTTCAGTTTTGAGCGCACTGTGAAGGAGTAAAGGTGCCTAGAACGAAAATGTCTCCCGCCAAGTAGGAGGGCCCGCTGAGAGGCTTCGCCTTAATGAATGCAGCCCGCCCAACACAACTGCCACGCACTTCCTTCTTCATGGCGATTCTCAGCCGTACTCTGCAGAGGCAGTGAAGACGCTCCTGCAGCCTTTTCGGTGGGAAGTGTTCGATCACCCACAACACAGCCCTAATTGGCTCGTTCTGAGTATCATCTCTGTTCACATGAAATGTTGGATACGAAGACAACACTTGGGCGCAGGCTACGCGCTATAGACCAGCGTAGGCGGCTGCCTTCTATGACGATGGTGTTGGAAATTTGGTATAAGGCTCCGACAAATGTCTAAGTCGAAGCGGCGATATCTAGAGAAGTATCTGGAAAGTGTAGTTAACTCTTACAAATAAAATGTTTCTGATTTTCACTGTGGTTTCCATTTAGCGACCGATTGGAACTTACTTTCTGGACAACCCTCGTATATTACCAAAATTAAAAGAAGAAATTATACCCACGATGGTAGGCGGTGGCGGTGAACGGAGCGGGTATCGTGTCTCCATGAACGTCAAATATAGCAACGGAGTTGTTGCTTAAATACACTATGCTCCGCCCACCTCATACCGCATTACACCAGTAATAGCCGAGCATGCATACACGTAAAACTATTATTACAACAAGGTACTTACAGAACAGTTACACAGAAGTTCATAACAAATGAAGAAGTACGTACTGAGCCAGTTCGGTGCTGGATCGATCTCGAGTGGGACAGCTCGATTCGCTTTTACGTGTACTATCATTCGTCTAAAGCTGGCAGCGACCGCTCTTGCCGGCGCCGCCGTCGATTTTGGCGAGGCTTCGTCTAGTGGTGAGTTGAGGTGCTCGCAGAGAATCGGTCCCGGAAGCGAAGTTCTGCCCCATGGCTGTGACTTGGCCGCTGCATTCAATGTTTATCTGTTGAGTTGCGCGCACCGTCCAGAAGGAGTGGAGGCGCAGCCGTGGTAACGCTGACGTCCGACTCTGCTAGGTGCAACGGGCAAACCTCATTCTCACTCAGCTACGGCAGCCTGTGTATCATCGTGCCGGGCATTACTTGCGAATTGGTTCAAATGGCTCTGATCACTATGCGACTTAACTTCTGAGGTCATCAGTCGCCTAAAACGTAGAACTAATTGAACCTAACTAACCTAAGGACATCACGCACATCCATGCTCGAGGCAGAATTCGAACCTGCGACTGTAGCGGTTGCTCGGTTCCAGACTGTAGCGCCTAGAACCGCACGGCCACTCCGGCCTGCTCTTGTGAATTACGAGACGCGTTGGTGATGTTAGATGTCAAACGTACTTGTTTATTTTGGAACGAAGTGTGACCTGGTTTGCTCTGCAGTATGGTGGCCACAGGTGAGTGGGTCGTTTCCGGGAACTGTTGATCCAAACTGTTGGACGTGTCGTTTGGCACGGTGATGTTTGGAAAAGGTGAGCACCGCGCGTGTTCGATGCGTGTAGTGTTCCCTTGAAAACGGTCTGTTTGCCTGGGTCATTTCCTTCACGTGTTATTGTCCTAAGGATTCATTTTGGATACGATTTGTATATTTTATTGTGGTTTTAATTATAAGTTTCTCACGGCCGTTTGCACTCTGCTTAACTTTTAAGTTGAACGCTGATCTTACCGTGAACTGTAAGTTGTGGAACTCAATTTTTTTGTTTATCTCGTTGTGAACTGTTGTGCACTATCACAAGTACATAAGCTGTTTGCAACAAATCATTTGCCTGCTGTGGTGCAGCAACAGAGTTAGTGAATTTGCTGTAAAATTCACCTTAGTTAATGTCATGAAATTGACGTTTTCCAGTAGGTCAGTGTTATTTAAATGCTTTTAAAGAGTTCATTACGAAAAGTTAAGATTAGAAATCTTAAAATTTACTTGTTGCCGATCTTTTTAAGGCCCCTTGTTTTAATTTTTTTTTAATTATTTGGTGCTAAACATAAAGGTTTCATTATTTATGGTCTTTTCGCTTGTTGTTAAAAGAAATCCTTAGAATTTCACTATCTAGGTTATTTGTGGCCGATACAAGCTGGCCTTAAGATTTTATATTTTTCATCTTTTACAACGTTCATTCTCTCTGTTTTAGTTGTGCCTTAAATGTACAAGAAGCCAAGCCGAGTGTCAGTTCAGTGACGGTCGGAACTGTATCACTTTAAAATTAAATTTGAAGTGTTCTTGTTATGAAATACTAAATTTGGTAATGAGATGCTATTTTCTTTGTTTACTGATTCAATAAATAGACTGTTTAGTTTGTTACATTTTTCGTGGCTTATACGCTTACCGCTCAACCTAAATCATCGCTCTATACCAGGTACCAGCGTAGGGGAGCGACGCGGGAGACCCGCGCCGCCTTACTAGGCAAGGTCCTAGTGGAGGTGGTTTGCCATTGCCTTCCTCCGACCGTAATGGGGATGAATGATGATGATGAAGACGACAACAACACTGCCAGTATCTCGTCTCCTACCTTCCAAACTTTACAGAAGCTCTCCTGCGGAGGTCGGGCACACAGTTTTAATCTGCCAGGAAGTTTCATAACAGCGCACACTCCGCTGCAGCGTGAAAATATCATTCTGGAAACATCCCCCAGGCTGTAGCTAAGCCATGTCTCCGCAGTATCCTTTCTTTCGGGAGTACTAGTTCTGCAAGGTTCGCAGTAGAGCTTCTGTAAAGTTTGGAAGGTAGGAGACGAGATACTGGCAGAAGTAAAGCTGTGAGTACCCGGCGTGAGTCGTGCTTCGGTAGCTCAGATGGTAGAGCACTTGCCCGCTAAAGGCAAAGGTCCCGAGTTGGAGTCTCGGTCGGGCACACAGTTTTAATCTGCCAGGAAGTTTCATATCAGCGCACACTCCGCTGCAGAGTGGAAATCTCATTCTGGAAATTTCTGTGTTGTTTGGCCTATTAAAGTCCGACTCCGTTGCTGAGTGGTCACCGCGGCTGACTGCCACGCGGAGGTCCCCAGTTCGATTCCCAGCAATGCTATGGCAATCCCGGAGCTACTTGACCGCGTAGTAGTGGTTCCAGCTGACGAAAACTGACAACGGCCGGGAGAGCGGTGTGATGATCCCACGTGCTTCCCCACCACAATCAGTGGCCCCATTGGCATGGCGATCGGTCGGCACCGATTGGCCACCAGAGCCTATGGATTGACTTTTCTTACGTTTGACCCGTTACAGATTTGCGGCTTTATGAGCTGCTGTGAGCAATGCCTTTTGCGAGGTACCAAACTAGAAATGTGCTCTGGATGCAATTCCTTCCCAGAGTTGGCTTGGAAACTTGTTGAGATGGAACATTCACCGAAAACAGCAACTCATATAGGATCTGAATCTGATTATCACTGACAAGGCATAACGCTCGTCTCCGTACTTACGAATAACCCTGTATTGTCTTTTTGGGCAAAGTGATAGAGCGATTAACTAAGCGCTGAGGTAAACATATTATTAATTTTATTGCTAATTGCAACATCTAATATATTTTATTTTTATTATTATTATCATTTGCGAATAAGCCTATTAGGTCTAGCAAAGTAATTAGAGGTGGGTATTTGCCTTCCTTCGTGCCCTCATTACTTTATTCTCTTCCTGTGGGCTTCTCCTCTCTATTCTTCTTTTTATTTGGACTCTAGGATTTGGAAATCTGCTGGTGTGATTCCTTCCAATTTTAGACCAGTTTCGAGCTCTCCAGTCAATTTCATCGTATCTGTTTTGGATTTATTCCTCTTCTTAGACATTTCGAGTATTTGTTTTGTAAAGATGTCTGAGATCATTCTTTCAATGTGTCCAAAGAATATAAACGTGCTTTTACTAGTGCCACTGTGGATATTTGTATATCGTTTGATTTTCCGTCTGCCTCTGAGTCGGTATTGTTCATCTACAAATTTTGGGCCTAGAATATTTCTTACGATTTTGCGCTCCATTATCTCGGTGTTTTCAATGTCTGTTTTCCTGCTCAGAGTAATCGTATTTAAGTCATAGAGGTATTCTGGTTTAATTAATTATTGGGATGTCTTAGTTTTGTGCGCTTAAGCATACAATCGTTGCAGCAGATGTTTTGCATAACTCAGTAGCCAGTTTTCATCTTTTGTCATCTAATTTCGTTTACTTTTGCTTGGATTTTATTTTCCTGAATGGTTTCACAGAGGTATTCGAATTGTGGAACTCGTTTAGTTTTGTAATATCTCGTCTCCATCAACTTTGGTGTTTGTTCACAGCAGGTCACGTATTTTACTTTTCAAAAGGTACCTGGAGACTGACCTCTCTTGCAGTTTATATCGAGAGTTCAATCTGATTTAGGGCTCATGAATTGTCGCGAGTTAACACCGCTAAGCCGTCTGCAAATACTAGAAAAACAATAGATACATTTTTGAAACAGCTCACGGGTATGTAGACGGGTGATTTTTTCGAAAACCGTCGATATTTCGACAGGAGCACATTCCGTCATTTTCAAGACAAAACTGCACCAAGTAAGCGCTCTGAAAGAAAATTTAAAATCTCGGTTTGCAACGCAATTACAGAATGTTAGTTAGCACTCCCTCATAAACACACACACACACACACACACACACATACACACACACACACACACACACACACACACACACACACACACGCAAAACGCTAGCGCCACCGCACATCCAAAGATGACCGACGTATGAACTTATCGGTAGTGAAAAGTAGTAAACAACTGGTGAGGTAGCATTAATTACGTCTCTTTGTTTTTCTCACAAGGGAGAGAGCGGGATTACGCGCAGAATTTAAACAAAAACCCCCGTCTTTTTTATAAGATTACTTGCGAATTTAATTTCAACTGCTTCCTTAATAACGCTATCTCAGTAGCTCGAAGTGCATGCCAATATCTCCATGTTGTTATACGTATTCTATAGGATGACCGACGCCAATACAATGTTCTGCAATAGCGGATTTGCTCCGCTGTTGTAAGCGTGTGACGTTTATGCTCACTACACCGGTCTTCTACAGTCCTTTGTAACATGCCACAACTGTAAGGAATACAGTAGATAGCCGTCTTACGCAAATGAAGATCAATCTTTACGAAACCTAAATGGACCCGAGTCTTAAATAGTGGTCGAAAAACATATGTCACATTCGAACAGGATTGGTCGTATTTTGCGGAAGTATGATGTAAAATGTGTTTTTCGGCCACCATCTAAAACCTGGGTCCTTTTAGGTTCCTTAAAGACTTATCATGGTTTGCCTAAGACGGGCATGTATCGTATTTCTTACAGTTGTGACACTTCGTATATTGGTCGGACTATCAGGACTCTGGAAGACCAGTGTACTGAGCTAAGCGTCACCCACGCTTACAACAGCCGAAGAAAAATACCGCTATTGTGGAACAGTGTCTTGGTGCTGGTTATCCTATGGAATACAACAACCTGGAGATTCTGGTATGAACTTCCAGCTACTGGGATAATGTTATTAAAAACCACTTGAAATCATACTAGCAAGTAACCTTATAAATAGAGAAGGCAGTTTCTGTTTACATTCTGCGTGAAATTCTGCTCTCTCCCTTGTGAAGAAGCAGGGTGACAGTTAATGCTACCTCACTGGGATGTTTATTAGTTTTCACTATCGATAAGTTCCGACGTCCGTCATCTTTGGTAGAATGGTGGCGCTTGTGTACAGTGTGTGTGTGTGTGTGTGTGTGTGTGTGTGTGTGTGTGTGTGTGTGTGTTATCTTTCCGTGATCGCTCTGCAAACCGAGGTTTTAAATTCCCTTACACAGCGCTTACTCGCTGCAGTTTTGCCTTTAAAATGACACAATATGCACCTATCGAAACGTCAGCGGTTGTCGACGACGTCACGCGGCTGCATTTCCGTAAGTTATTAGAACGTAGTGCTCGCCGGGAGAAACTCAGGTCTCATATAGACAATTTGCCTCTGGGTAAACTGAGCCGGTCGGTGTGACCGAGCGGTTCCAGGCGCTTCAGCCTGGAACTGCACGACAGCTATGGTCGCAGGTTAGAATCCTGCCTCAGGCGTGGATGTATGTGATGTCCTTAGGTTAATTCGGTTTAAGTAGTTCTAAGTTCTAGGGGACTGATGACCTCAGAGCCATTAGAACCATCTGGTAAAATGATTGGTTGGTCAATTTTGAGGCATTTCTGTTTGTGTCATTCTTGTAAACTAAAAGCGAGGTTGAGTGAAAATTTGTGTGTATGTGTGTGTGTGTGTGGGGGGGGGGGGGGGTGTTAGATTGAAACAATTGATTACCCCCTACCCCTTCCCCCCTTTCCCAAGAACCGAACGCCTGCGAGTCCCAGCGACTGATTTCGACAGAAAGAGCGTGTAAGCAGTTTTAGAAGTACGATACTCTCGGCAACGGGGCTGACGCTGCAGGTAAAGATTAATGGGGAAGCTTTCGCACCCCCAGAGTGCAGGCAGGCGGCGTGGCGTGTCCTTTCGGGCGCCCTGTCCTGCCGTGTCCTGTCGGGGTCGCCAGTGGCGGCCATTAGGCGGCGGCGGTGCGGTGACGGGCGGGCCCGCTGTTGTATATTGAACGCGGCCGGCTCCCCAGAGAGTCCATTTCGTTTGGGCACGCAGCTGATTAGCCGGCGGCGGCATCAAACATGCAGGCGGGGCACGGCCCGGCACTCAGCCGGCGACAACTGGCCGGCAGAAGGGCGGCGCCAGCCTTCGCGGCCGGCGGGCGCATCAAACATGCAGCGCGCACGGCTCGCCACTCAGCGCGCTGACAGCCCGGCAGCGAACACCGGACTGGCCCGAAGAGAGCCGCGCCACACCGGCCCGCGGCGCCTCACACCGCCAGTCACCGCCGCTGTGTTTGCACCCCGCCAGCTTCTTGTCCGGCGACGCTGTCCATACCAGCAACGCCTGCAGCTGCGCGATTACCCATTCAGTCGTGTGTGGTTCGTGGGATACAGACTTTTACTTACTTTCATAAAATGTTGTGAGGGGAAGAACCAGTTAACATGCTCAGAAATATGGAAGCCAGTTTTCAAACAGTGGTTAGCGTGACGAACTGCGAGGCTGAAGATACGACGCGTCAGGTGCGCACAGTGATGAGAAGTGGGGTGCCAGCTGCTTCATTCTACCTTCTTCTTCAACTTTAAAAATTTTCTCAAAAATCCTGGCATGCGAACATATGCGTGCTCTTTTTAACAAGCAACTCACATCTCACTCCCATAAGCGCCCCTAACCATAACCCGATCACACCTACTAATTCATCGCTCATACCCATCCATTCCAATTTGCCCATTCTTACTCACTCATTCAGTCCAACTCATTGCCAATATCTCTTTGTATTTCTCTTTCAATGTCCCCTGTCTCACAGCCACAGTCTTCTTCAAATGGTTCAAATGACTCTGAACACTATGAGACTTAACATCTAAGGTCATCAGTCCCCTACAACTTAGAATTAACTAAAGCTAACTAACCTAAGGACATCACACACATCCATGCCCGAGGCAGGATTCGAACCTGCGACTGTAGCGGTCGCGCGGTTCCAGACTGAAGCGCCTAGAACCGCTCGGCCACATCGGCCAGCCAGTCTTCTTCGTTCTGTCCTACTATACTACTCCTTCTCCTCTCACCGTCACATCTCCTTCTTGTTATCTCATTCATTCCTTTCCACTGCTGCCATGTATTCCCACTGTCACTCTCTCTCTCTTCCTCTCTGTCACTGCCATTGACTCCGTCTCTCATTATCGCTGGCCCTCCCTCACTTCCACTTTTTCCTTCTCGTTATTCCTCTCTTACTGTCTCCTTCACTATTTAAACACTATTCTGTCACTGTCAACTACGTTCCACGACCGCTGTGCACCCCTCTTTCTCTCACTGCCTCTGTCTCTTCGCTCTTTACATTCCACAACCACTGTCTAGTATCTTCCAGTATTTATGACTTCTGGGTCTCCCATTGCCACTGCCTCCTCCTCTCTCAGCATAAAAAATTTTAAAGGCTCTGAGGAAGGTAGAATGAGACAGCTGGTACACCACTTTGCAACCAGAATCTTTAAAAAAAGAGCTTATTCGCATTTTTGTGCTCCTATAGGAACATTTAACCGCTGATTCCATTATTTTCCCTGCTTCAGCAGGGTATGTACTCACAATAAAAGAATTTTATGGGTCAGTAAAACGTTATAGATTGTTTACTTATGTGAAACTGAATAACGCAAAATTAATTTTACTTCTCAGACCGCATTTTAAGTGCACAAAAATACTGCATGTGCTTCAATACTACAACATGGGGTTCCCAGAACCCTCCTGATGATTACAGAGACACTTTACAGCATATTTCACCATGGTATGTCATTTTTTAAACTACGTTTTCGCATCACACTTTATTTTACTCACGTATTTTACTTTGAACGTCTGTATCTCGCTCGGAAGGGATAAAGATATCGCCGGCCGAAGTGGCCGTGCGGTTAAAGGCGCTGCAGTCTGGAACCGCAGGACCGCTACGGTCGCAGGTTCGAATCCTGCCTCGGGCATGGATGTTTGTGATGTTGTTAGGTTAGTTAGGTTTAACTAGTTCTAAGTTCTAGGGGACTAATGACCTCAGCAGTCGAGTCCCATAGTGCTCAGAGCCATTTGAACCATTTGATAAAGATATCAAGAAAATTTGCAAGACTGTCGAGATCTGATTTTTATGAATATATCGTGAAAATTACAGCTATTTGCTGTGCATACCCGTCTTGGAATCCGCGGCTCGGTTTCGGCACCCAAAAACCATGTTTTCGGAGTGTTTCTCTAACGGATAAAGAGTTTTGAAAACGGAAAGATGGTGCTTCTAGATAAATCTCTAGAGAAGTTAAAATCTGAGTAATTTGTTGCAATTAGTTATTTAGATATCCACTGACAACAACGAAAAATGCCTAAAAACGTGTTTTTCGTGGTTTTCTCAGGCACCACCCAGGAACTAAATGGGCCTCTATAAGCCTCTTTAGCAGCACCGTAGACCACATTTAATGCAAACCGATTTGCCTAAGCTGGGGGAAGCCTGTAATATTCTAAAATTGACATTCTGTTGTAGAATTATTACAATGAGAGGATCCTTCGGTTCGGTACACAAACGATCCCTAGGAGAAGCGCTAACCAAAACACTTGACCCTACCTTTCGATCACTAACAGAACCCGAGGTATGTGCCGGGGAAAAATCCCGTGTTTATGTGCGGTGTTTTGGAATATATTGGTGGCGTACCGGTAATAATAATAATAATAATAATAATTTGTTTACATTAACGCTTCGCGTGCAGTGGTTTCCGCCTGAAACCATCATTTTATTTTTTAAATATCCTTGCCTTTAGAATGAGATTTTCACTCTGCAGCGGAGTGTGCGTTGATATGAAACTTCCTGGCAAATTAAAACTGTGTGCTGGACCGAGACTCGAACTCGGGACCTTTGCCTTAAGGCAGGAAGTTTCATATCAGCGCACACTCCGCTGCAGAGTGAAAATCTCATTCTGGAAACATCCCCCAGGCTGTGGATAAGCCATGTCTCCGCAATATAATTTCTTCCAGCAGTGCTAGTTCTGCAAGGTTCGCAGGCGAGCTTCTGTGAAGTTTGGAAAGTAGGAGATGAGGTACTGGGGGAAGTAAAGCTGTGAGGACGGGGCGTGAGTCGTGCTTGGGTAGCTCAGATGGCAGAGCACTTGCCCGCGAAAGGCAAAGGTCCCGAGTTCGAGTCTCGGTCCAGCACACAGTTTTAATCTGCTAGGAAGTTTCATCCGTGCCTTTAGCATGAAACCACCTATGCTGTTATAAGACCGAGGCATGTACCGGTACAATAAGGTACTTCTTCGAACATAGTGCACTGTAGCAGTCTCACTTTTGCGTCCCATGTTTACTCTATTTTTTTCCCTCATTTACTCTACCTACGTCCGTAGAAAGTTACTACAAGAACGTTTCTTATCAAGTTATGGGATCTAAGGGCATTATGTTAAATAGAAAATTACAACAGGGTTTCACAACAAGTGGAATACATGTATTATAAAATATATGTGTGTACAATATTTTTAAATTTTCAAATTCTTATATTTCATTCTTATATTAATTCTTATAATGATTCTTATATTTCATTCATTTGTTTATTCTTCTGTGAGATTTAGTGCACTCCCTTGGACGATACCGATCGTAGAAACATTCGAAACATAGAAATTCCGAAAACCACAAGCATCACACGAAGGCAGTTTGCCACAGTGATATGTCTTCGTACGAATCTCACTCGGAAAAGAAACGACATGAACTCTGCTGAAGATTTCACGCATTGTCACTAATACCGTGTCAAACCACGCATAACGCATAATTTTCCTGAAAACTGGCACTTGCAAATGATTACCAACCGGGATACATAATAGTAATTTCATCGAAAAAAATTTCAATTAATTTTCTCATTTTTTAAAAAATTTATTCGCCAGACAAATAAATTAGTTGACGAACAAGAACAATGTTATTTCAATATACATTAAAAAACAGTCGTGCAGTAATCTTCTAGGACATTGGCAGATAAATAAAAAACAAAAATAATAATCGGGTTTCGAACAAGGGGCGAAAAACTGCGTAGCCGCGACGGTAGCCACTGTGCCACTGCTTTAGTTAAGCTGTTTGTTCGTTAAAAAACAGATACAGTTCCTGAAAAAGTTTGACCATTGTTGTCTCAGATAAGTTCAAGCATCTGCGGTTAAGCCAAGACACGTGTTTGCTTATTTTGACCGCTCTTCCTCTGAGCGAAGTTTTTGGGAAATCAGATTATGCCACTTCTCCTCGTTAGCAGTACAGTTACTTCTGCGCAGAAAAATCAGGTATTAAATTATGTCAAGTGTTTGCTGGAAGACTCTTAGACACAGAGAAAAAAAACTAGCACACTCAAGTGGGTGCATAGTGGGTGCATATGAAGGCACCAATGATCACTGTATCTCGGTTATGCTCCTCACGCCCTGTATATCATAAGAAGTGATGGATGGTCGAAAGCAGTATGTCCTATTGGTTTCAAAGCGAGACTGTCTCATTAAAACAATTGACTGTTTATTTTTTGCCAATTTCTTCTTATATTCGATGCTTGCTATGGTATTATATTTGTTTTAATATTGTTGGATTGAAAAGGTTAAAGCTCATTACAATGTTTCGTTTTAACTTGCAAGAAATTTCAATCCAGGAATAAATATAATTTTAAAATCTGTATTGAAATAAGCGAACAATCTCCGTAGCAATTATGTAAGTGTTTCGTTAATCCCAATTCCTCGTCCCCCCTCCCTCCTCTTTCAAGACTTATGGGACCTTTTTTTCATTCTTCCAAGGCCAAAATTTTCTTCTAACACCACAAGCTTACGTTCCTTTACTGCAACATTATCCTCTATCTTACACGAACCTCTTGTCACATCATTTCTTCTTTTATCCATTCATTTTTCCGACATAAGGTTACCCTTATTTCAAACTTCTCCCCTTTTCCCTCCTCCCCCTCTCCTCCCCTTTCCACCCATTCCCCTGCACCTCATTTAAATTCCTGTTGATCACGCGCTGCTACCTGGCTGGCCCTCAACTCACGCAGTTCCCCGTCCGTAACGTCGCTGCCCCACTGCTGTGTTTACTTTCAGCTAGTTCACCACAGTTCCACCTTATTCGGTTTGATGGTTGCAAACGTGTACACCCCCACTGCACCGGCTCTTCGTTCTCCTGTGGCAAGTCTTAAGTACACGACACCTTCTTTTTTATCACGTTTCACGTTTTATTCGCCCCTCCCTCCCCTCTCTCCCCTATTCGTTATACTCAACGTTTTTGCTATCTATCTTTTCATCTCTCTTTAGAGCTCTCCTACGTTAGCTTGTATTTTTGACAATGGTGTTTTCAACCACCAATTTTACATGACGACCAGGCTCCACACGCAACAATTTCAGTGTTCTATCAAGTAAGTTTTAAACTTTTTCAAATTCACTCACCTCTTAGTAATATGCTGCTCGCTAGCTTATATGTTTCAGCCGTAATTATTTCCTTATTGTTCCAGTCTGATGATGGCTAACCACGTGGAACACGTAATTGAAATTAACAAAACAATTACATAACTGCAATAGAGTTTGTTAACTCCTATAACTTCGTTTAAGTATTGCTGCTGCATTTGCCAAAACAATGGCCCACAAATTTTCGCTTTTATTTTTTTACAGAGACCAAAGTAGCTACGGTTTATAGATTTAGATGCACTGAACACGAATATCAAGGCTAAAATTGTCTGATAGTTCATGGTTACCAGTAAATAACGTGTTTACTTTTCACATTCACACTTACGGGACATTATAAGAGCTACATACAAAGACATTATGACAAGGTTTCTCCGCCGTAAGTTAGTCAGGTGGACGCTTTCCGTACAATTTGGAAACACTGATTTACACCATGACTCATGTGAGCACCATCTAGTCACGTGAATATTGTAGAATATAGAAACCAAACGCAATTGTAATTGCCGTTTGCACGGGTGCGTGCTCTTGGGCTGCGTTGGTTGTCTTGTTACTGGAAGGAGTTCTGTGGCAGCTGGCATGAGGAGAAGTGTTGAAATTGAAGAATTGCTTTATTGTGCACGTGTACGTTTCAACGAAAATGTCCCACACCTGTAGCGACAAACCTGTTAACTTTTGTTACATTTGTGCAGATTTTACTTGTGGTTCAAGAAGGCGACCATTGACTAAAGCAGTGAAACAAGCACACGTCTTGTATCTTGGGTATCGAGTTAGAGACCAAGATAAATCTTCGCTCTACAAGTGTGTGCAGCTTTTCGTAAGCTTTGAGGCATGGTAAAAGTTTCTCGATGAGTTTGGTGTACCTGCTATTTGGCGTGAACCCAAAAATTATGCATCGGATTTTTGTATGGTACCTCCCTTGAATAAAGGAGCCAATACCACGAGGAAGAAGACTACTTGATACGCTGACAACCCCATCTGTCATTCGCTCTGTGCCCCTGACGAAGAACTCCCAGTTCCTGCTCCCCCACATGAACCACTATCAATCAGTGAGAACGGTGGTGCAGAAGCGACACATGCAGCCGAGAAAGTGCGGTCATCTTCCAGTGACACCGACCCTAAATTTTAAGATCATTGACATCTGGAAAACCATACAAAATCACACAGTGAACGCTCGGTGATTTGATTACGGATTTAGAGCCTCCAAAGCGTAAACCTAAATTCTTAGCCTTGCGACTGCAGCAGTGGGAACTCCTCGCAGACACGCCATAGAACTCTGGTGCTTGGGTCAGAAGATATTGCCAAAGAATCTATAGTGCATCCGTGCCAAAGAACCTCCAGTGAACGCGAACGAAATAGTTCTCCCACCATTGTACATTAAGTTAGGACTCATGACGGCATTTGTTAAGGCTGTGCACAGGAATGAAGCAGCATTTCAGCATTTGTGTAGGAGGATTCCACAACTCAGTACAGACAAGATCACAAAGGGAATATTCATTGGTCCACAGACACGCTAGCAGTTGGGAGGACAAACGAGTCCACTCTAACCCCTTATCAGCTGCATTCGTGGCGTTGTTTTCGCAATATGATAACATTATTCTTTGAACACAGGAGAGACGAAAATTATAGGGATCTAGTGGACGAGCTCATTCATGTTTTTTAAGTCATTAGCTGCAACTTGGCGCTGAAGATTAATTTCCTTTCCCCCCCTGCCCCCACCCCGTCCATGTGTTCCCAGAGAACTGAGGTGCATTCAGTGACGATAGCGAGCGATTGCACCATGACGTTTCTCTCATGGAACAGCGGTACATACGACGGTGGACTACTGTTATGTTGGCTGATTCCGCTAGATGCTACAGAAAAATGCTCCATATACCAGCCACAAGAGGAAGGCAATAAACGGCGCGAGTAAACTAGCTAAGTTCAATTAATGCAAATATCATAGCAATATACGTGAAACGTAGAGTCTCAATTTACTTCTAAGCCCTGAGCTATGACACAATTTCAGTCGTGATATTCGTGTTCAGCGCATCGAAATCTATAAAGACTGTCTACATTGGTTTCTGCAAAAATCCACTGCGTACAAGTGTAACGTAACTGAAAGGAACATATTAAAATCATTAGTCCTAAAATTTACGTAGTTTCAAATATCAGCTGCGTTGACGTTTCCCTTCTTATTGAGCCGTCTTGCTCAACATGTCTGGCTTCTCTCAGTTTCCTATGGTTCGTCAGTTTAACTGTGTATTCACTAATTACTCATTTTTCATGCGGGGACATGCCGCCTCTATGCATCTCCACAAACTTCAGGTCGTTCAAAATAAGGCATTTTGCGCATCATATTAAATGCTTCGTGGTTAATTAGGAACACTACAGTTCACAACGACTTACAAATAAATACTTTTCCAGGAGAGATCCGATTCATATCGGAAAGCTTTTATGCCAAACTTCCTTCCTCAAACAACACACTCATTCGTCAATTATTCAAGTATGATCTCAATGACCAGCACAAACACAAACTTCCTAAACCGGTACTGTTACCGTGTCGGAATCAGAACTGAGGCTGACATGTACCCTGCGTGCTATACCTTAACCACTGTTCTCACATATTCGTGTATGTTACTGGTCACGAATCATTGTAAATAATGTTGTGTAATACTGCAAATTTAATGTTGTAATTGTAATATTGTAAAAAAGCGTTTTCCCTTTTTATTTCAGAATATAGGTAGTTCAATACTTATGTAGAGGGCTATTTGTAAATCTACCATTAATTAAGCTTTACTAATTACCTAGACCTTGTAACAAAACATATGCATCCATTTCTATATTCATTTGTTTCTTGTCATGTTGTGAGGCCCTATTTCCTTGTTTTGCCCATTACTGCTATGTTCTGCTAGTCATGTAGCTTGGTGCAAAGGCCCAACCTGGCAAAATAAATAATGATAATAAAAAGAATGATAATAATAATAATAGTAATAATAACAAAAAGGTATGGTCAACATGTGAATGGGCTCCTGTTACTGTACACTGCAAGCAGTCAGCCCACAAGCCCAGCAACTGTCAGGTCCTCATGCAAACAAGTGAAACGTATCCTGTGTCAAACACATGCTGCAATTTCTGAAGATCCAAAAATAGAGATGAGTAGAGATTATGGAAGGAAGACGTTAAAAAGGAAATGCAGCGCAATGAAGATATGTATCAGTATTTGGAAATCTCGGTGTTAACCTTTACTGAGTCCATTCAACTAGTTTGAAGCAAACTCTAGACTTAATGGAGTGCACTAGTTATTGGGAACGGCAAACAGTTGCCAGTTTCTAGCTAAAAGTATAAACTCCGTATTTTAAAATGTAATTTTGTAGGTTGCACTTCTCTATCCTCCAGCCACAGTAGTATGAGGATAAGTGATAGATCGCTATGCCTATACAGCTACTGTAGCCTGTTTGAATTGAATGTACATATGTTTATAAAACTGGATCACTAAAGAAGTGTTGTTTTAAGTTCTCATACAACTGTGAAATGAACACTTTTCAGTCTGAGGATACAAATGTCAGACGACTCAAAAGTTACATCTGAAGTTTATTTTCGTGAGTAACTTGGAAACTCATCACCTATAAGTGTTCTTTCATAAATATGAAAACAAACTTCTAGACATAAAAGCTACAATGGGATTATATACCATCACGGTCTATCCCGGTGCTGTACTAGCGAACATGATAGCCACCCCTCGACGGTGTGGATATTGTTGACGAATTTTCACGTGAGCTGTGGAGGGTTGCGATTTTTCTCTATATTACAAACTTTTCTTGGTATGAAGTCCATGTTTTATTTCCGAAACAGAACTATCCACAAAACGATACATGCTGCTGAAAATGAGTACATTCTCTACTACAGACATTACACTGTGTCGTCTGTTTCTGTACGCGACTCCATAAGAAACACTGGCATACAGATGTATACCTCGTTGGTAAGTGTGTCAATTGGCACCGTCGCTGCATCCTGAGCTAGCAACGTTGACCCACCTACCACGCTGACAATGATACGGCAGATGTTAGCCGCTAGGACTTCGTCACTCGTGTTGCACATGCGCACAGGATACTTTCCTCTTACCGTGCACCTCACTCCTTTGACAGCTGACTTCATGAGGCGTGGTCGTGTACGTCTGACATGCACTAGCAGTCTTCAAGTGACTGCACTGACAGTCAAATTTGGCTGTGCGACACTGGTGTGGTTGGTCTTCGTCTGCGGAAAACTGGTAGCGAGTAGCGCGTGGGAATATGCCCGAGAGCTGCGGCGCCTGCCGCTTAGAGGAGCCAGCAGCGCAGCGCCGCTCCGGGGGTTCCCCAGAGTACGGCTCGGCCAATCGATGTGGGGCGCGCTCCCCAGGGGGCACTGCGACCGCCCGCCCAACATAAAACAATATGGCGCCAGCCGGCGCTCGTACGCCGTTACGCTGCCCACCTGCCGACGCCTCTGGCCGTTTTAACATGATTGAGTCGTGCTCTCCGCGACGCTAATGAGAATGCGCCGCCAGCGCACAGGCCGCGCGCTCCGGTCGTCGCCCAACCACCACACGGAAAAATGTATCCGTTCCTTTGGCAGTAACAAGTTGTGTGTGGTACCGCTCCGCTCTTGCTGTGAGCTGAAGGTCATATCCGTGTCGTAACTTTCCTGTGAGTATTTTCTTCAAGTTGTCTGGAAAACATAAAAAATAGGGAATTCTAGGGTAAACTGAAGTCAGTGGAAAAACGGGAAATTCTAGAGGAGTCGATGAGTTCTCAGACTTTGGTGCGAGTTCAGCTCTTCTTCGATGGGAAGAATTACTGTTCTGTGCCATTTTGTTTAAAAAAAAACGGCTCTGAGCACTATGGGATTCGCATTCGGGAGGACGACGGTTCAATCCCGCGTCCGGCCATCCTGATTTGGGTTTTCCGTGATTTCCCTAAATCACTCCAGGCAAATGCCGGGATGGTTCCTCTGAAAGGGCACGGCCGACTTCCTTCCCCGTCCTTCCCTAATCCGCTGAGACCGATGACCACGCTGTATGGTCTCCTTCCCCAAACAAACAACCAACCAACCAACCACTATGGGACTTCACTTCTGAGATCATCAGTCCCCTGGAACTTAGAACTACTTAAATCTAACCAACCCAAGGACATCACACACATCCATGCTCGAGGCAGAATTCAAACCTGCGACCGTAGCGGTCGCGCGGTTCCAGAATGTAGCTCCTAGAACCGCTCGGCCACTCTGGCCGGAATTTTGTTTCAAGACAATATGAGATTCTGCTTCGGAGTTACATTACGAAAAGCGAAGAAGTGCATTGAATTGTAATATTTGTTGCTCCACTGCCGCTACCTCTAGCACGCTTGCCAACATCGGGAAACTTCGTTAGTTTCCGTGGTCTCTAGATCTCCAGGTCGGTTTCCCATTGCGTAATTGTGAGTGCGATTGAGTGTAACTCGCATGTGAGAATTTGTCATATAGCTGCAATTCCGCCATTACACAAAAGCAAAGGTGAAATTTTTTTTTCTTTTTTTTTAAGATATAGAATTCTTGCTCGTGGGCTCAGTGGTTAAGTGCCACACTGCCGATAAAAATATATCGGGCTTGATCTTTGGACAGGTCTACGATTTTTATCTGTCACTTCTCACTTCTTTCGCATCGAGTAATGTTTTTTAACGTGAGAGATGTGCAGTTGTACCGTGATTCACAATCAACGTTAAACTGTAGATCTGTAAGTTAGTGCGAAGGTCAGAGGAGGGCAACAGCGTGTCACATCCAATAAGATAATTTCGAGTAAGTTACTGTGGTGTTCAAAGCAACCTTCAGTTGATGGCAGCTTTACCTTTAAAACACAAAAATACGTGTCCATATCTAAACACGTATGTTTCGCAGATCAGCTTTGAGTATACAGACATCTGATTCTTTTAATTAATTTCAGCGAAAAATACTCTTTGACAGCTTCTTCTCAGTGCCAACAATGACCATAGACTGTCCGATTCCAAACATGCTATCACAGGCTAACGAACTACTCTCTCGTGCCAACAGATTGAAGTGTGTTACTGCGAGCATTTTTCATAGACTGGGGTGCAAAACTGTCACTGCAAGTAACTCGATAAAACTTGGACCATACGTACAAATAACTGGTACAGTATAGTACAAATGGTAAACGAAAAAAATACGCAATGAGATGAAAAACAATTACGCTCTTATTAAAAGACAATAATGATACTGAAGTCACCATCATTGACGATGGTCTCCCCTGGACAAAACAAAAGGAGGGACATGGTCCTTAATAGGGTGTGTGATCACCACAAACGGCAATGCACGCCCTGGACATGGTCCCATGCTGGCCACAGTGTTCGTGAGGAGTCCTTGTGGCAGGGCGTATCATTCTCCCGCCAGCGCTGGTGCATGTGGACGTGGAGCACTGCATCTCCCCACTCGTCCCACATGTACTCCACGGAATTTATGTCGGGGAAACTGGCAGGCCAGTTCATTAGTCGAATATCATCCCGTCCCAGCAACTCCTGCACGTACATTGGCCGATGCAGTCGTCCATTGTCATCCATAAAAATTATATCAGGGCCGAATGCATCTTGAAAAGACGCACACGGAGAAGCCAGTGTCACAATAACGTTTACCAATGAGTGTCCGTGTTCAAGGAGTTGGAGGGCGGTATGCCCATTCAACATTATGCCTCCCCAAGCCGAACATTTGGACCGCCAAAACGATTATGTTCGAGAAATTGACTTGCGTGCCTTATGTACCGTCATAAACATATCTGTCGTTCATCTCCTATATTCGATCCTAGGCTTAGCGAGACAACTGAGAGCGTGCTTTTGGTTGGGTGGTATTTGATTACAAATTCAATACCTTCTGCCATAAATCTGGCTTTATCCACATACAAATATAATGCAGGCACCGGAAAAGCAATATTTTGTTTCTAATTGTAGGCCAAGTGCTTTATACATTAATAGCATTTGAATAGATCAGGATGGGACGCGATTTGCAAAGTAGAACACCTACGGTTTGTCTAAAATTTAACGAATTAAATTAATTTTGAAATACAATAGACACTAAAATCGACACGAGGCAAATAGCCCTCCACATAATAATAATCTGTGCTCACTATAAGACCAGCTATAAACATACAATTACAGGGTACGTAAATCCCATTTGTTTCAAATAGAAGCTGGGATCAATGCATCATAAGGAAATTAATAAAATACGAAACCATACACTCTGTCACTCATACAAAGATAGCGTTAGCAAGAGAGAATCTACCACAGTACCGACTCTCCTAAGACGACTGCGGATTGGCAGAGAAGCAATTCATCACAGTGAATGGGGACGAAAATCACAAAAATTCGTTACATTCAGAAAAATGAACATTTAGTAAAATTTCTCTACACAAACAGGTGCTCGTTACCGATCAGAGAAAGAGAGAAATCGATTACCCCGAAAGCTATAGGACGCCGCAACATTGTATGATGAACATATGCGAGGGCATAAATAATCATTTAAGAAAATCACAAGAAAGGCATAAAATTGGATATCAGGGAAACACGCAAATCTTAAATACACGATTTCGTAGTCACTTTGTAAACGAAATTTATTATAGTTCATTGGTGAATACGAATAATACGAATAAGCATACTTCAACGGGATCTAGTGAACACAAAGTAGAACATGACGAACAAAAGAAGTACGAACACTTATGAAAGACTAGGAAAACAAAAGAAATAGATCCTATCGCAGTATCACATGAAAACGTGGCTCAAACTACAACCCAATAACATACTCTGTCAAAAATTCAGAATTCCAAACTGTGTTAACGGCAAATATACCCCTTTTATTTATCTAAACAAAGAGGATGAAACAATCTGATAACGTATCTCAGCATGGTCCCTTCGTCTTACTACCCCACGTGGCAACCAAAGGATCTATAGACGAAGTACTGCTGATGTAAAATCAAAAACACTCACACACACGCGAAATTATAGTCGAAACGAACCCTGAAACTTCACTATCAAACGCAATTAAAGTATACCAAAACAATTAGGATACCTGTATTCACATCTCGGAGTGTCAAAGGCTCGTATCAGAATGTGTGGCGGTTCCAGTGACCAGCCTTGGCACGCTCTGGAAGCCAGAGATGGTTCAAATGGCTCTGAGCACAATGGGACTTAACTGCTGAGGTCATCAGTCCCCTAGAACTTAGGACTACTTAAACATAACTAACCTAAGGACATCACACACATCCATGCCCGAGGCAGGATTCGAACGTGCGACCGTAGCGGTCGCGCGGTTCCAGACTGTAACGCCTAGAACCGCTCGGCTATTCCGGCCGGCGAAGCCAGAGATGGAGAGAGCGTCAAGCTGCAGATGACTGTTACTGAATACTAGCGCTACCCTAAACTCTCATACGAAAGCGCTGCTGCCCTTCTCCCAACCACCCCACAATGGTCAGACCGCCCTTGCAGACGACGGAACACCTTTCACCGACGAGAAAACACACTCGTCTCAAACACTCTAACCAGACACACAGAATTAAGACACAGGTTTCGGACACGGGAAAGAAGACTAGGACAACAAAATACAAATACAAAGATTAAAAGAAAAGCACTGCTCTTTTCAGACTTCTAGCATGCTAGAACTTTGGTTAATGAGTACAACGAAAAACCAGTCAAAGTTGCACTCGATGACTAGTTTCAGAACGGGACCCAGTTTTAAATCATCGTAACGTAGACAAAAATGGTATTTCCGAAAACGCAATCATGTTACAAACGTGCATTTTCGTAAATACTATTTTTGGCTATGTTACGATGATTTGAAAATAAATCCCGATCCGAAACAAGTGATCGAGTGAATAAAAAGAAAGTGAAATTTTTAACTTTGGCTCGTTTTCCGTTGTACGGCTCTCTTCCTTCCTTAGTGTTTGCTTCTGTCACATGCAGGAAGCTAGAGGTATCTAAAACCAAGAAAAACACAACTAGGTGAAACAAACATACGAATTAGATGTGACTGAACTCTTTAAGTCAGAACACGTAATGCATCTAGGAGCACTGTCAAACGTGGTCGTTTTTGTGGTCCACGCGTTATGGTGTGGTGAGGCACAACGTTGCGTAGGCGTGAAAGACCTTTCATATAATTTTGTGTTTTTGTCAAGTTCTGCAGAATGTACTTTCTCTTCCCGTGTTAACTCAGAGACGACGATCACGCTGAGAAACTAAAGAGTGTGTGTTTTATTTTCATTTTTACTAAATTCGATTTTCAGAAAAACATGTTGCTGTAACCACCTTTTCTAAACATACGTGGATTGAATGAATGTGAATTTGATAGCAAACGCAAGCAACTTGGTGAATTCAGGTGGACTTTCGTTGGTGTCCCTTCGCAGCACAGGTCTGAGAATGGGGGCTGACTTCAATTTTGGAGCCGGCCGCGGTGGTCTAGCGGTTCTAGGCGCTCAGTCCGGAACTGCGTGACTGCTACGGTCGCAGGTTCGAATCCTGCCTCAGGCATGGATGTGTGTGATGTCCTTAGGTTAGTTAGGTTTAAGTAGTTCTAAGTTCTAGGGGACTGATGACCACAGATGTTAAGTCCCATAGTGCTCAGAGCCATTTGAATTTGAACCTTCGTGGTACATATGTTGCAGAACCTCCAGCATGCGGACGCCACCCTTCAGCGGTGGTAATCTTGAATGGAAAACCGGGAGAATGTAACAGCCTAATAGGTCTGGTTTATGTGACGCCGAACAGGCACAAATTTCATGTTTAGGACGTAAAATGTAGCCTGGATTACACTGCTTACGCTTTGCGCACTTCTAGCAGCCTTTCACAGAAGCAGTGGGAAGCTAAGGAAGCAAGATCCACCCACTCACGACATAGCCACATGTAAATAAAACGAAAGGTTAATTCGCACTTCTGTTTTCCTTGATATGTTTCCGGTTTCGGTACACTGATCGCCATCACACGTATTTTATGATTTTAGGTTTCCCCGGCGTAAACGACAACACCCGGACGAATACTCGAGAAACATTAAAACTTGCACAGCTTCTAAAAATTCTAAGGGTTGATAAGCAAAATAACAATATAAAAGACTCTGTAGTATCACAGAAATGACAAGACTTACGCGGGGAGAAACAACAGAATCTTACCACCAGCTTAACACAGACACTGAGAGGCATATTAATGCTTATCACGTAATTCCAGTGGTATTTTGCAAGTAAACGCACATTCGATCAGGAACTTGCGATTATTTAATAAACAGCAGTCTGCTGGACACAACGCACCTTTGATTATATTATGATAAAGTACGTTTCAAAAGTACAGAAGGATTTTTTTAATAACTAAAAAATCATTAGACACGTAGCCGGTAAACGCACACAAGCTTTTATGAAAAGTCAGAGATAAAAGTGATAAACTAACTTTTCCAATGTCTCTCACTAAAAATGATAAATAAATGCTTATTCGGTAAACTGTCACAATGAGCAATACCTGAGTTCCAGGATATTCGCTGTAAAACAAAAAGTGAAGTTGGTATTGTGATACCAAAGTATTTTACACATCTTCGACTAGCATTACCCAATTACTCGGCGCACTTTTAGTTTAACTACTTTGTGTTGACCGAGCCCTTTTCTCTCGTGTTATTGGGTTATTTTCTGTGATCACAAGGAATTTTTCTGAGAGTTTAGAACTATAAACACTACTGCCCTACTTAGTAAAAATTAAATGTCTGTGACCATGATTTCCAGTACAAGTAGTCAAACTTCAGTTTCCTAACAACAGGGCGTAAGAACAGCCGAAAAGGATCGGGGAACTCTCTCGCCCTAGGAGTGCAAAACAAAATTTTTAACGTTGTGGTTCTCAAATATCAATGATGATGATGATGATATGATGATGATCCTGCACACAGTTCATGGATATGAAAATAGCCGAACGACGAAAACAATATGCACATAATGTCCCCAAACATCAAATCAAGTGCAACGCTAAAGGTGGTACAATGATCCAATATTTCCCTTATACTATACCATCGCGGTAGCTCTTACTTCAGGATGGTCCAACAAGATCTTCCTTTATGTTGGTAATGCTTAACGAGAAGTTCTTCCTTCCCCTGTTTAGTATAAAATATATTCATAATTTATTCATTCTGTTCATATAATTTATAACATATTTCTACGTCATTAAAATTCAGATGCGTCCAGTTCCTCATTTATTGGATGTTAACAATGGAGTTAATGCTATATAAACTGACACTAAATTTTAAAATCCTCGTCTTCTAAAAAGTTGTTGCTTTCCCTCTCCTTACACGAGTCAAACTTATAACTTATTAGACAGAAAACTTGAAATAAAGAAATGTTAAAATGTGTGTGAAATCTTATGGGACTTAACTGCTAAGGTCATCAGTCCCTAAGCTTACACACTACTTAACCTAAATTATCCTAAGACAAACACACACACCCATGCCTGAGGGAGGACTCGAACCTCCGCCGGGATCAGCCGCACAGTCCATGACTGCTGCGCTCTAGGCCGCTCGGCTAACCCGGCGCGGCAAAATAAAGAAAGAAAGGAGAAAAAACAGACCTAGGGAAAAATACAATATTTTGCAAGTAAAAGGAACACATTGCAAGCCATTGATCAAACTGCACAAACATCATGCGAACGAATGTTAGAAACTTTCGCCTTATAATGAAACCATGTTGCCGCCTTAGAGAACTTGGAGGTAACGTGAAGAACGTCCTTAATTACACGGGATACAACCAAAAAGTTTACATTTCAAATAGATTTGTACTAAATAGGACAACATCTGGTACTGAAGTCAGTGGCGACTCGCAATAAGATCCCACATTTCTCGTAAACGGATTGCTTGCGCACTCATACTTAGTGGCTGCTTATATCATCTTATTCCTTCACCAGTGTCGGTTTTCGCTGTTAATTATGATACAGCCTATCTAACAGAGCAAGGACAATTTAATTATTCGTAATTATAACTTACTTATAAAGTACTAACACTGTAACATATTACCTCAAGGTACTTCATTGTATGGACAGTATTCTAATTGAGCAAAATATATGTACATTAAATTAAAAATTTTAATGATAGATTAAACAATACCTTCTATAGCATATTTATCCTGTACATAATTATTTTAGGATTGACACTTCAGCATAAGAGCGGGGAGGTACATGTGCGTTATTTTACACGCCGCTGAATCGTCCAGTCGCAGACCATTCAGAGTACAAAAAAGCAACTGGCATCGCCGAGTTCTGGAAAACCTGCGTTACCGTTTCATTTTAGGTTTATTTAAAGCAGCTTTTTTAAGGAAATTTATGGAAAGTACACGAAAATTAATTTCCTGATAATGTTTGTGAATTTTCGAAACGTTTTCGTTGTTGGTTAGAGGGGCGAATTTTCCCAATGAAATCTTAAGAATACGTCATGTCTTCGTCTGCTTCTTGCCAGAACACGCGACAGTTTGAGTTGTGAAACATAATGCTCTGCCCTCGTATCGTCTGTTGAGTTTCATTACAAGGAACAGGGCGCTAGGTTTATAATTAACCTATTATTAAGTTTACCGGTAAGTCACCCAGCTGCATCTTCTCCCTCCATCAACAGCTTACGGGTGCAGAAATGACAACAGCGAAAACCGAGGTTATCCAGAACTATAAAAGCGATGTGAAACTTAATAATTTCTAAGACTTTCCCGGCGATTTGTTGTCATTTCGTAGAATCGGTTGAACTCAGGGAACACCTGATGAAGACGCCGAGTTACGACGTCGAAATGTCGTGATGGTAAGACGCGGACCACCGGCAGTACACCCGATTCTACGAAATGACGACGTGAAACTTCTTTGGAAAGGACGCGCTTCGCTAAGAGTGATAAATTGCTGAGAGTCGTATGAAATTTCCATAATGAAAACCGAGGTCATCCAGAAGTGTAAAAGAGATGTGCAACTTCTTAGGAAAGGATCTGCTTCGCTAAGGGTGATAATTTCCTGAGAGTGGGATGAAATTTCAACAACATATTCATCCTCAGCAAATAGGACTATTTTAATAACCCATTTATATTGACACACTGCTTTTCCCCTGCGTATACAGCTTCGATGTTTCTTGAGCGTCGTCCTTTTTCTCAAACATTTCCTTGAAAATCTCCAAGACAGTGGTTTTGTTGAAATTAAAAAGTGTAGCAGATAATCTTCCATTAAACTCTTTTTTGACCAAACAGACACCTAACGAACAAAGCATTTCTTTCGACTGGCCTTCTACGCTATTCCACTGACCAAGAAAACGACGTCGAAAATTTCCACTCATAACAGATGACAAATCGCAACGTCGAACATTTCCATTCATAACGGATGACATAATAGCTTCTGACATACTTCAGTATGTCACGACAAGCCCGCCTGGCGGTCTAACACGCTGCTTCCTGAGTGGGAAGGCGTGCCGGTCAACAGCACGAATCCGCCCGGCGGATTAGTGTCGAGGTCCGGTGTGCCGACCAGCCTGTGGATGGTTTTCCATATACCTCGGCGAATGCGGGCTGTTTCTCCTTATTCCGCCTCAGTTACACTATGTCGTCGATTGCTGCGCAAACACTGTCTCCATGTACGCGTACACCATAATTACTCTACCACGTAAACATTAGGGGTTACACTCGTCTGGTATGAGACGTTCCCGGGGGGGCTTCCACTGGGGGCCGAACCGCACAATAACCCTGGGTTCGGTGTGTGGCGGCGGTGAGGTGTGTGGACTGCTGCGGCCTGTTGTGGGGTTGTGAACCACTAAGGGCTACGGCGGGACGAAGCCTCTCCGTCGTTTCTAGGTCCCCAGTACAATACACAATACAATATAAATACACAATACACAATCTCACGACAAACAGCAGTAACAACAAATAAAACATGTAGTGTACAAAGTGCATAGTACGCGATACGAGGACATGGTGAAAAGTACTGCCTCCGAATATTTTATGCGAAAACTCTTAAAATTTTTTAAACAATACAGACGCTATTAACCTTTTACATCTTTATTCTGCATGTCTACAAGTTTATTTCACAACATAGTCAGCCTACCGACGAACACATTCCGCCCAACGAGTGGCCACTTCTTTGATACCGTCACTGTAGAATGTTTAACAACATGGATCGGGCCACATCCTCTACTCTGCTTGCACCGCTTCATCGCTATCAAAATGTTGTGAAAGATATTCTTTAAGTTTTGGAAACAGATGAGAATCGGATGGAGCCAATTAAGGACTGTATGAAGGATGATCGATGACAGTGAACTCAAGGCGTCGAATTGTTGCAGATTTCACAACGCTCGTATGTGATCTGGGATTGCCATGCTGAAGAGAGTGCCCCATGTGTGGACGAACTTTTCTGCAGTTAGAAACTCGGTTACAGCACGCTATTTCTCACGCACCGGCATAGTTACGTTATACACCGCCATGTTACACCCTATAATTCGTAGCCCTTGCGGCAGCGTAGCGGCGAAGTCGACCGAGTGATATAAATGACATTTGATACCTCAATCGATACTGAGAATGGAATAAAAAAAAACGGAGGCATTGTTTTTCAGCACGCTCTCATACTTATTGATTTGAAGAATATTGTATTGCACTGTATATTAACCGGGGGCCTAGAAGCGGCGGAGAGGCTCCGTCCCCGCCGCAACCGCAGTGGTCCACAGTCCACATCACCCCTTCGCCGCCCCACACCGAACCCAGGGTTATTGTTATTGTGCGTTTCAGTCCCCGGTGGACACCCCCCCCCCCCCTGGGAACGTCTCACACCACATGAGTGTAACCCCTACGTTTGCGTGGTAGAGTAATGGTGGTGTGCGCGTACGTGGAAAACTTGTTTGCGCAGCAATCGCCGAAATAGTGTAGCTGAGGCGGAATAAGGGGAAGCAGCCCGCATTCACCGAGACAGATAGAAAACCGCCTAAAACCCATCCACAGACTGACCAGCTCACCGGACCTCGTCACAAGCCCTTCGGGCGGATTCGTGCTGGGAACCAGGCGCTCCTTCCCACTCTGGAAAGCTGTGCGTCAGACCGCGCGGCTAACCGGGCGGGCTTGAAGAATATTACACGAATTAGGGAAACATATTTAGTCTCTGACAAGCCATTTGATCACTGACTTTCGATTTGTGAAGATGCTTTTATTAGTTGATGTCTACATGATACGGTTCAAAGTAATGAATACAATGCTTATACAATCTTCAGTGTGTTTAATCCATACTTCCATACTGTTAGTTGCGTAATGTACAGGTTGTGTGATGTACAGATACTTCACTAGCGCTCATCACTCATCATAACAGAAATACTTACATGTGAGTGCCCTCGCAGGTAATAGCGAGGCAGCTATAAATTTCAGCGACCTTTATTTGCAGTCCACTGACATTACCGCACATAAATCGCCTTAAAGCATAGACACAACACGGTAGACTACGGACGTAAGGGCCTGTCGTCTGCAGAATAACGCAAGAGATTCCTACCTAACTTGCGAAGTAATGCGATATGACTCACGCCTTGCGATTCGAAAAAATAATGCGCAAGTACGCATTCCGATATGCAAAGTTGAACAAAAAGAAACAGCATCGTGTAGACCCACCTTAAAGCTTATAACCTTCAGATTCTCACTGTGCACGCTCTAGAAAGAGAAACTGCTGTTTACTTTGTGGGAGAACAAGCGTTTTACAGACGCTAAATGTATATGAGAAACAAACTGTGCCTACACCTGCTAACGCGTGCAAGAGACGGCATCGAAATCAGTGGCTCTGCCGTCTCTGCTTGCACTTGAGAGGGAGGACGGGGTTGGAAGCGGGGGGGTGGGGGGGGGGGGGGAGTAGCAGCGGGCGAGCGAGCGGCCTGCCGGAGACAGCGGGGACCACTGAAACTTTGAGAGGGGCACTTGTGCGGCGCGGACAATGCCCTTACTGCCGCGCGCGCTGGTCGCAAAACCCGGCCTGCGACTTAGCGATTCTGCGGGCATTCCCCGCGGCCATATGCCGCTGCTCCTTGCCGGCTCTGCTGGGATTACGCCCCCACCTCGCCGTCCCCTGCCACTTCATAAAACACTCTCCGCCGCGGCGATAAATCGAGCGCCTATTCTCCGGTTTACTGGTAATGCCCCAGCAATAAGGCCCGGCTGTTTAAATAAATGAAGCGTCCGGAGACCCTGTCCTCGCTGGGAGGGCGACGAGGTGCACGGCTCCGGGTGGCTTCGCCTGATGAGTCTGCGAGCGGCTGCGGCCGAGTGTTCCACCCAACGGAACGTTCCGGACCCATCACGGAGCAGTCGCGCTACAAACCCTACACATGAGTTATGTTGAATTACGTAACAGGAGATGCACCTCCAGTTCTCTGTCTCTCTCTCTCTTTTCTGTAGGACCACATGAGCAGAAACTCTCGGTCGTGGAATCAGGCTAGGATAAAAAAAAAACCTTCTGTGCTCCATCGTTTCCCTGGCCGACCTACGACCCCTTTTTTTCGCAGTATATCTCGCTTGTTGCATTCTATTTACTTGTCCCTTCCTTTTCTGTTTATATGTGTCGATTTTTTCTGTTACTGCATATATTTTACGCTTGTTTCTAAAACATTTGTTTCTTAACCTATCTACTAGTTTGCATTCTTAAACTCTTCTGTGGAATTTTATTTTTGACGTCGTTTTTGGATTTATGTCTTTCGAGTTTGCAATCCAAGCTTCAGTTCCGTTAAATAGCAGTGCTACAGCTAATGTTGTACAGAATTAGTTGTCTTCGTTCTTCTTTTTAATACTCCACAATCAACTCGAAATTTTGCTGCTTTGTTTTTTAAATCTTTACTATAATCAAAAGGAATGCCGCAGCACAGGTAGTTAAAATGACTTACTTGCTCGATTATTTTGTTTTCCATTACTATTTTTGACAACATCTGTTGTTTTCCTAGGAATACCATTACTTGTGTATTTTCGATAGATACATTTAAATTATAATTTTGACTAATTTCGTTTAACTTAAAAATCATTCCACAAGTTGTGACATATTCCCAATAAGGTTTCACAGTGATCCAGGAAATAATTGTTTTCTAATAAATCCAGTCGTACACCACAAAAATTTTATGAACCGCATTATTAGTTTTCCTCAGCTATGAACATCTTAAAAAAAATGTTCAAATGTTTGTGAAATCTTATGGGACTTAACTGCTAAGGTCATCAGTCCCTAAGCTTACACACTACTTAACCTAAATTATCCTAAGGACAAACACACACACCCATGCCCGAGGGAGGACTCGAACCTCCACCGGGACCAGCCGCACAGTCCATGACTGCAGCGCCTGAGACCGGTCGGCTAATCCCGCGCGGCATGAACATCTTCAGGCCTGAGTGAATCCAGTACACAACATAATTCGCGTCACTGCGTATATAAGTCGTACAGTACCACTAATCAGCCATATAAGCTCCGTCATAAGGTCTAAAAAAAATTTCTGATTTGCAACTCATGTCTTTAAAGTGTCAACATGTCTGGCGTAATAGTGTCCAAAGTACTCAGAAAAACTTTTAGATTCTATGACGAAGCTTGTATGGCTGATTGATGTGACTGTACCATATAGATACACAGTGAAACGAATTATGTAATGTGCTGGACTCATTCAGGTCTGGAGATGTTCGTAACTAATGGAAATTAATTACAAGGTTATAAAGAGTTTTGCGATTCGTGACTGGATTTATAACAAAACAAATTACAAATATTTTTTGTAATTATTCTTCTGAAGTGGTTGTCGTAGTCTGGTCGTCAGCACACATTAACGTTTTCATATAATCCTGTTCACAGTCACTGTGCTAAGTGAAACACTGCTATGGTGACTACACTCTTTGATTTTGTGTTATGTAAATTATGACGTTGTGAAAGTTTTGGGAATTTCTTGGTACTAATATTCTTAAATCACTTACATTAAGCATGTACTTATGAAATAATTGATGATGAACCTCTATACAAAGTAAATACTTTTAAATACCTGGGATGTGAGATCTTATATATTACGTCCATGATCAAGAATTCAAATTGCAAAAATGTCAGCGAGTTGTAGGTGCTATGAATCGCAGTTTGCTCAAAAAGTTAGTAAGGAGACATTACTAAAATTTTGTAATGTGATGGCAGTACCGTTTCTAATGTATGGGTCAGAGACTTGCACTCTAACCGCCAATTAGCGAAGGAGAATTAAAACAAAATGTTAAGACTCCCAAGACCACTATCCCGTTACGAACGCACAGATCGAAAAAAGCGAAATAAAATATGAACCAGGCGTCAAAGCATACTCAGAAAATGGAGGAGTACAAAAATAAATGGCATGAAGGAGTTCAGTCACACGAACGAATACTTAAATTAATATACGAATGTACACCGCAAGGAAAAAGAAATGTTGGACGTCCCAAGAAGGTATGGAAAGATCAGCTGCAGTCTATTTGAAATCGGAGCAGTGGCTCTGAGCACTATGGGACTTAACATCTATGGTCATCAGTCCCCTAGAACTTAGAACTACTTAAACCTAACTAACCTAAGGACATCACACAACACCCAGCCATCACGAGGCAGAGAAAATCCCTGACCCCGCCGGGAATCGAACCCGGGAACCCTGGCGTGGGAAGCGAGAACGCTACCGCACGACCACGAGATGCGGGCTCGGAGCAGTCTATGGTGCCTAAACCGAAAGTGAATATGATGATGACGCTTTTCAAACGATGTAGTCCTATTTACCGCAATTGAAATTTCTTGCAAGTCACGCTAAACTGATTAACTAACCACTTTGAACAAATTATAATTATATTAACAAATATCATATCTTTAATTGTTATTATTGATAATAAGAACCAACTTTGTAACTTAGTGGTCAGCGTGTCTTGCTGCTACGTCGAGAACAGGGGATCGATTCCCTGTACTTCCTGGAAGTTTTCGTTGGTGACAGGACTGGAACGGGTTATTCAGCCTCTTGATGCCAATTGAGGATCCAGTTGATTGACAAGTGGCTGCTCCAAGGTTAAGAATGCCGACAACAGCTGAGAGAGAGACGAGCTGACCCCATGGCGCTCCATGCCATCCATATCCAGTGACGACATTCACAGAGGATGACACGGCGTTCGGTCGGTCCTGAGTGGCCCATCGAGGCCAGATCTTGGTGCTTTTACCCACTAATAGATAGACTGTTTCACAAGGAACGTATGTGTACACAGTTTATTACTGCTACAATGGACAAGAGGTCTGGCCAAAGATACTTAATGCCACAGTTGTTGTTGTGGTCTTCAGTCCTGGGACTGGTTTCTTGCAGCTCTCCATGCTACTCTATCCTGTGTAAGCTTCTTCATCTCCCAGTACCTACTGCAACCTACATCATTTTGAATCTGCTTAGCGTATTCATCTCTTGGTCTCCCTCTACGATTTTTACCCTCCACGCTGCCCTACAATACTAAATTGGTGATCCCTTGATGCCTCAGAACATGTGCTACCAACCGATCCCTTCTTCTAGTCAAGTTGTGCCACAAACTTCTCTTCTCCCCAATCTTTTTCAATACCTCCTCATTAGTTATGTGATCTACCCATCTTCAGCATTCTTCTGTAGCACCACATTTGGGAAAACACAGAGGTCAATAGGTTCCAACTGGCCTATCAGTGCCAGAATGTGGAGCTCTTTTTCCCACAAACTGATAGATTGACTCACAAGGGAGGTTTGTGTAAACATTTTATTACTGCTACCCACGCGAAGTTGGGGTGGGACACTACTTTGCGGTACATAACACTTATACTAACTACATGGTCTTACTACGCACAGGTTCGATGTACTTTCTTTCTTCCCCATTTGATCCCTGCTTTGTTGACGATCTGTGGAGAGCGCACCTACCGAAGCAGGAGGTGGAGTGATTATCCTGTTGGACGGATCGCTCACCGAACTGGTCATCCACGAGGCTACATTACAGCAGCGGGGCAGCAATGGCGAAACTTTCCTTTCTGCCCCATTTGACCCGAACGGTTCCGGACGGACGCGCCAGAGCGCGGCGCGCAATTAGAGAAGGTGGGGCCGGATTGATTGGCGTGACCGGACGGACTGCGGGCGACACGCGACTGACGGCGGCATCGATCACGGCGCGTTGCGCGTTGCGCGGCGTCGCGGCGCCCGTCCGCCCCGGCAACGAGAGTCCGGCAG
Source organism: Schistocerca serialis cubense (assembly GCF_023864345.2). Taxonomy (NCBI): domain Eukaryota; kingdom Metazoa; phylum Arthropoda; class Insecta; order Orthoptera; family Acrididae; genus Schistocerca; species Schistocerca serialis. Next base: position 301,692,716 of record NC_064641.1, read on the forward strand.
GCCGGGCGTCGGGACGCTGTCAGGCGCACGCCAGTCCGGGCGCCGCCTGCAACTTTGATGCGGAGCCGTGTCGCCGACATCATTCATGAGGCGGCCGGCCACGCCGGAACCACCGGCCGCCCGCCACGCCACGCGCCCGCTGCGGCCCCGCCTTCCCCGGCGCGATACCACCCCACCTGTCACTGCGTCGCGCGTCGTCTCGCCGTTCCGATGAGGACTGACGTGCACGAGGACTGACGTGCACGAGGGCCGCTGTCGTGTCGACCAGAGGTCTTTCGCTTAGTATCTCACACTCTAGTCTGCACTCGAAGAAATCTCTCCTACCTGAAAGTGAAATCTTATAGGTTGCCGGCCGGAGTGGCCGAGTGGTTAAAGGCGCTACAGTCTGGAACCGCACGACCGCTACGGTCGCAGGTTCGAATCCTGCCTCGGGCATGGATGTGTGTGATGTCCTTAGGTTAGTTAGGTTTAAGTAGTTCTAAGTTCTAGGGGACTTATGACCACAGCAGTGGAGTCCCATAGTGCTCAGAGCCATTTGGACCATTTCTTATAGGTTGTTAGACACCATCATGTTCTTCTTCAGTTTCTTCCTACAAGCCGATGTTTCGACATCTCTGCTGCGATCTTCTTAAGGAGCCTCTAACGTTCTCAGCTACTTGAATTTGTTCTACAAGATCACGAAGAAGATCCCAGCAGAGGTGTCGAAACGTCGACTATATAACAAGAAACTGAAGACTAACATGGCGGGGTCAACAACCTAGAAGATTTGTTCTTAAACATAGTCTTCGTGAGTCATACAGACACTTGGGGTTAATGGCGTAATTTTTGTCTCATGTGTCTATGAGAGAATGAGGACAGGCAAAAGGTAGTAGAGATTCGTGCTGCTGTAAAAAGAGCGATGCGCGAAGCATACAACCACTACCACCGTCATACCTTAGCAAAACATCTTGCTGAAAACCCAAGGAAATTCTGGTCTTACGTAAAATCGGTAAGCGGGTCGAAGGCTTCCGTCCAGTCACTCACTGATCAGTCTGGCCTGGCAACGGAAGACAACAAAACGAAAGCTGAAATTTTAAATTTAGCATTTGAGAAATCTTCCACGCAGGGGGATCGTACAAACATACCGCCGTTTGAGTCTCGTACAGATTCCCCTATGGAGGACATAGTGATAAACATCCCTGGGTTGTGAAGCAGCTGAATGGGTTCAAAATAAATAAATCGCCAGGTCCCGATGGGATTCCAATTGGGTTTTACAGAGAGTACTCTACTGCAGTAGCTCCTTACTTACTTTGCATTTATCGCGAATCTCTTGCCCAACGTAAAGTCCCGAGCGACTGGAAAAAAGAGCAGGTGACGCCTGTATAGAAGAAGAGGAGAAGGACGCATCCTCAAAATTACAGACCAATATCCTTAACATCGGTTTGTTGCAGGATTCTCGAACATATTCTCAGTTCGAATATAATGAATTTCCTTGAGACAGAGAAGTTGCTGTCCATGCATCAGCATAGGAAAAAGAATCCCGTAATGTTCGAATACTCCATTAGTAGTGTAGCGTTTGACACAGTCTCGTCGATTAAATATTTGGGCGTAACATTGCTGAGCGATATGAAGTGGGACAAGCATGTAATGGCAGTTGTGGGAAGGCGGATAGTCGTCTTCGGTTCATTGGTAGAATTTTGGGAAGATGTGGTTCATCTGTAAAGGAGACCGCTTATAAAACACTAATACGACCTATTCCTGAGTACTGCTCGAGCGTTTGGGATCCCTATCAGGTCGGATTGAGGGAGGACATAGAAGCAATTCAGAGGCGGGCTGCTAGATTTGTTATTGGTAGGTTTGACCATCACGCGAGTGTTATGAAAATGCTTCAGGAACTCGTGTGGGAGTCTCTGGAGGAAAGGAGGCGTTCTTTTCGTGAATCGCTACTGAGAAAATTTAGAGAACCAGCATTTGAGGCTGACTGCAGTACAATTTTACTGCCGCCAACTCACATTTCGCGGAAAGACCACAAAGATAAGATAAGAGAGATTAGGGCTCGTACAGAGGTATATAGGCAGTCATTTTTTCCTCGTTCTGTTTGGGAGTGGAACAGGGAGAGAAGATGCTAGTTGTGATACGAGGTACCCTCCGCCACGCACCGTATGGTGGATTGCGGAGTATGTATGTAGATGTAGATGTCTACGACACATTACGTTTGCATCCAACTTCATTAGCTTTCTTTACGATTATATTTTACTGAATTAGTTCACCAAGCTTCTATTATTTTTGAAATAAACCTGAACTCCTCCATGAAGGCCCAACGGCCGCCGTGTCATCCTCAGCCCACAGGCGTCACTGGATGCGGATGTGGAGGGCCATGTGGTCACCCCACCGCTCTTCCGGTCGTATGTCAGTTTTCGAGACCGCAGCCGCTACTTCTCAATCAAGTAGCTCCTCAGTTTGCCTCACAAGGGCTGAGAGTACCCCGCTTGCCAACAGCGCTCGGCAGACCGGATGGTCACCCATCCAAGTGCTAGTCCACCCCGACAGCGCTTAACTTCGGTGATCTGACGGGAACCGGTGTTACCACTACCGCAAGACCGTTGGCATTTTTGAACTAGCTTGATGTAATAATATTGAATATTATATCCAAATATTCCAAAAATCTTTATAGATGCATGTGGAATGTATGTAGGCGTAAACCAGCGATTCGATGTCACCCAAAGTCGCAAGCAGTGCTGTGCGAGCAAGAACACCTACCTCCCATAGGTGTAAGGGTGAAAAAATTTTTCTTCCTTACCGTGGAATATGCAGAGAACTGACTGCAGGACCTGCCTGTTGTGCAGGTAGTATTGGAATATGTTGTAGGCAGTATGTGACGGCCATTGCTTTGCATAGACAGGGGGAAGAGAAGGTTAATATTGAGATGGGGCAGGCAGATGAAAAGAGAGGGGGAAGGAGAGAAAGTTTTTGCCACGAATTCCTCTCCCGTGCCAACTTCTTCATCTCATAGTAACACCAACTTGCGTCCTAAATTATTTGGTGAATGTATTCCAATCTCTGTCTTCCTCTGCAGTTTCTACCCTCTCTACACTCCCTGTAGAACCACGGAAGTTATAAGCTAATGCCTTAACAGATGTCCTATCATCTTGTTCCTTTCCTCGCCGACTCTGCAGAGAACCTCCTTATTCCTTACCCCAACATTCTTCCTTAGCATCACATCTCAGAAGATTCGATTCTGTTCTCCTCCGATTTTTCCACTGTCCACGTCTCCCTGGCAAACAACGCTGTTTATCAAGTGCACATTCTCAGAAATTTCTTCTTCAAATTAAGACCTAGGTTTGACGCTAGTAGACATCTTGCCCAGAAATGCCGTTTTTGCACCACTAGTTTGCTTTTTATGTCCTCCTAGCACCGTCCATCATGGGTTATTCTGTTGCCTAAGTTACAGAATTCCTTAACTTCATCTACTTCGTGATCACCTATTGTGATGTTAAGTTTGTCGCAGTTCTTGTGTCTGCTACTTCTCATTACTTTTGTCTCTCTTCAAATGACTCTCAGTCCATATCTTATACTTATTAGACGGTTCATTCCATTTAACAGACCCTGTAATTCTTATTCACTTTCACTGAGGAAAGCAATGTCATCAGCGAATCTTAATAGTGATATCCTTTCATCTAGAACTTTAGTCCCACTCTTAAATCTTTCTTTTATTTTCGTCGTTGCTTCTTCAAGGTATAAGGTGAACGACGAGGACGAAAGACCACATCCCTGTCTTGCACCTATAGCTTACATCTATTTTTCTCGGGCTTTTAAACATCTTGCACCATTTGACGTTGTCGAACGATTTTTCCAGGTCGTCAATTCCTATGAACGTGTCTTGGTTTTCCTTGTCTTGCCTCCACTATCAACAGCAATGTCAGAACTGCATCTCTGCCTAAAACCAAATGATCGTCATTTAACAGATCCTCAGTTTTGTTCTCCATTGTTCTGTATATTATTCTTGTCAGCAACCTTCGATAATTCTTGAAAAAATGGTTCAAATGGCTCTGAGCACTATGCTACTTAACTTCTGAGGTCATCAGTCGCCTAGAACTTAGAACTAATTAAACCTAACTAACCCAAGGACATCACACACATCCATGGCCGAGGCAGGATTCGAACCTGCGACCATAGCGGTCACGCGGTTCCAGAATGTAGCGCCTAGAACCGCACGGCCACTCCGGCCGGCGATAATTCTCGCACCTGACAGTTCTTACAATCTTCGAAATTGTGTGAATGCAAGTCTGATGGTATGTCAACAGTCTACTTAACAACGGGAATAATCGTTTTGTTGCCACTTCCCCCAATCATTTAAAAATTCTGGTGAAATGTTATCTATCCCTTCTGCTTCTTTTTAATTTTAAGTCTTCCAAAGCTCTTCTAAATTCTGGTTCTGCTACTGGATTCCCTATTTCTTCTATATCGACCCCTACTTCTTCTTCTATCAAGGCATCAGAAAGTCCTCCCCCTCCTAGAGGCCCTCAGTGTATTCTTTCCACCTGTCCGCGCACTTCTCTACGTTCAACACTGGTATTCCGATTGCATTTTTAATGTTACCGCCTACTTTTAATTTCACCGAAGGTTGTTTTGGCTTTCCTAAATGTTGAGTCCAACAATCAATTCTTTTTCGATTTCCTCATGTTTTTCATGTAGCAATTCCCTTAGCTTCCCTGCAGTTCCTATTTATTTCATTCCTACGAGACTCGTATTTCTGTATTTCTAAATTTCCCTTAACATTTTTGTACTTCCTTGTTTCGCCAACCAACTGAGGTGTTTCTTCTTTACGATTCCTTTACGTAACCTTCGCGGTTACCTTCTTTGTACCTATGTTTTTTCTTTCCAGATTATATGAGTGCCCCTTTTTAGAGGTGTCCAATCCTCTAAAACTGAAGTGCCTCAGCCAGAACATTAAAAAAGTGACGTATATTTGTGTGTACCGCATCACCACCTAAACACGCGCATCGATTTCAACCATATTTGGTACGTATATAACTTATTGTCAGGAAAAAAGCACTTTTGGAATAAAACCCACCTACCCACCAATGAAGTGTACATAGTGGTGAAAACGGAGTGACGTACACTGTGTGATCGAAAGTATCCGGACACCCCCAAAAACATACGTTTTTCATATTAGGTGCATTGTGCTGCCACCTACTGCCGGGTACTCCGTATTAGACATCGTGAGAGACCAGAATGGGGCGCACCGCGGAACTCACGGACTACGAAAGTGGTTCAAAATGGCACTGAGCACTATGGGACTCAACTGCTGTGGTCATCAGTCCCCTAGAACTTAGAACTAATTAAACCTAACCAACCTAAGGACATCACACACATCCATGCTCGAGTCAGGATTCGAACCTGCGACCGTAGCAGCAGCGCGGCTCCGGACTGGAGCGCCTAGAACCGCACGACCACCGCGGACGAAAGTGGTCAGTTGATCGGGTGTCACTTGTGTCATATTTCTGTACGCGAGATTTCCACACTCCTAAACAACCCTAGGTCCAATGTTTCAAATATGATAGTGAAGTGGAAACGTGAAGGGACACGTACAGCACAAAAGTGTACAGGCCGACCTCGTCTGTTGACTGACAGAGAGCGCCGACAGTTGAAGAGGGTCATAATCTGTAATAGGCAGACATCTAACCAGACCATCACACAGTAATTCCAAACTGCATCAGGATCCACTGCAAGTACTATGACAGTTTGGGGGGGGATGAGAAAACTTGGATTTCGTGGTATAGCGGCTGCTCATAAGCCACACGTCATGCCGGTAAATGCCAAACGACGCCTCGCTTGGTATAAGGAGCGTAAACACTGGACGATTGAACAGTGGAAAAACGCTGTGTGGAGTGACGAGCCACGGTACACAATGTGGCAGGGTGTGGGCACGGCGAATGCCCGGTGAACGTCATCTGCCAACTGGGGTCAGTGCCAAAGTAAAATTCAGAGAGGGTGGTGTTATGGCGTGGTCGTGTTTTTCAACGAGGGGGGCTTGCACTCCTTGTCGTTTTGCGTGGCACTATCACAGCACAGGCCTACACTGATGTTTTGAAACTGAAACTGAAATTTGTGGTAACGACTATGGGACCAAACTGCTGAGGCCACTGGCCCCTAGGCTTACGCACTACTTAATGTAACTTAAACTACCTTACGCTACAGACAACACACACATCCATGACCGAGAGAAGACTCGAACCTCCGACGGGGGCAGTCACGCGAACTGTGACAAGGCGACTACGACCGCACGGCTACACCGCGCGGTCATTGATGTTTTTAGCACCTTCTTGATTCCCACTGTTGAAGAGGAATTCGATGATGGCGATTGCATCTTTCAACACGATCGAGCATCTGTACATAATGCACCACCTGTGGCGGAATGGTTGCACGACAATAACATCCCCGTAATGGACTGGCCTGCACAGAGTCCTGACCTGAATCCTATAGAACTCCTTTGGGATGTTTTGGAAAGCGGACTTCGTGCCAGGTCACACTGACCGACATCGATACCTCTCCTCAGTGCCGCACTCCGTGAAGAATGGGCTGCCATTCCCCAAGAAACCTTCCAGCACCTGATTGAGCGTGTGCCTGCAAGAGTGGAAGCTGTCATGAAGGCTAAAGGTGGGCAATTCCAGCATTATCGATGGAGGACACCACGAAATTGTAAGTCATTTTCGTCCAGATGTCCGGATACTTTTGATCACATAGTGTACGTGAACAGAAAAAGGGGGAAGGAGGAGATGAACAGAGACAGGGAAAAGGAGGAGGAGGAGGTGGAGGAGAAGGTGGGTGGCAGATGGACAGAGGAGAGACGCACTGTGGAGGTAAAAGTCACCTACTTACCATTGGAGTGTAGGTATAGGTGAAAACGGGGTGACGTACGTAAACAGAGAAAGAAGGGAGGGAGGAGGATGGAGGTGAAGGACATAGGAGCTGGGTGGCAGATGAACAGATATGTAAGATTTGTTTGTTTGAATGTTTAATAATCTGTAAGCTGTTTTCATGAACCGGACATGAGTCCCAAGTAGAACCGGAAATGGTCAGAGAAAATACGCACCAATACCTACCTACACAACTGCTGTTGATCAGTGAGCATTAATGTCTCTTTGACACAGCAAACTCTACACGAAAGTCGGCTGAACTGCCACTAGCACCCAAAGAACCCATGCCTATGAATCAATCTATTTTCAAACATCGCACACTGACACTCACCCACTCTCTCAAGCAGACGGGAGAAATAGAAGGAAACGAAACACAGAAACATAGCATATGTACGTAACAAACATGGTTAACTCTTAATAAACATATAGTGTGCGAAATGTGAAAACCACGAGACCTAAATATTGAGATGCCGCTGTAGTTACCAAAATAACGCAGTCTGTTTTTAGTGCTCCTCCTAAGTTTAAAACACACATGCACCGTAAACCAGACGGGCCAGAAAAATCCAAGTCAGCTCAATTTTCAACCAGTACAAGTAAGATCGCTAATGACTTACTGTGTAACAACGTTTGAAGGCGAAAAACTAAAAATAATGGCAAAAGCTACCCTCTTCTAATGAAGTCATGCACTAAACGATTGGATAGAGAGTTTATGTCATTTGAGATTACTACTAGCGACTCAGCTCTTCAGGGAATACCTGATAATGAGATACATCGTCATACATTACGGAGAGGCTGCTGATTGGTTTTAGATTTCTTGTGCCTTGTCTGAATCCGTTCTTAGGAAATAGAGTAATAACACCATTTCTTCAGTACCTTACTTCGCAGATTTTCTGTTAATTATTTCGGAAGTCCCTTTTGTATTAATTCCTTCCAAGCACGTCTCCTTTCTTCGTCGAATGATTTTATCCTCCTCATCTGTCATTATTCCACGAATGTCACTGTTTTCATTATTTATTGTGTTCAAGAGTCAGGTCTTGGAAAATACAAACATTTAAAAAGATGTGTGAATATACATTCCTCCCAGTTGTTAGTTACAGGACTATCTTGCATTTTAACTACTGAAGTGTGATGTCTAGCCAAAGTAAGTTTCTGTTTTTCTGTCCCCCACTTTTATTTTCTTCAATAGTTTTTGTTAGAAAATTTTCTCTGGGTTTACTGACATCCTATTTTATTTGATTCAATATACGTTCGTTAGTTGAAACTCTCGTCACCTTTTTAACAGTTGCTTTGTTCTATTTTTTGTTTGCCTTCGCCACCCCACAATATATTTTGCTATCGATCTATATACACTTGACATATAATTTCCCCTTTAGACCATGTTAATACGATCTACTGATTGCTTAATTTAATGTAGTACACTTCCACATTCTCAAATAAATTGTTGCAAACCAGCTTCCTGATTTCCCGTTTGCCTTGATTCTAATTTTACCCACTCAAGTCGCCACTACTGCCATGCATTCGAACTCCTGCGAGCGACAGTCTTCTATCACTAACTTTGACCCGGCAGTGACCACCGACGAAGTCCACCCCGCTGGAACCCTGGACACGGTTTTCTTTTTTTCTTCTGGTTCTGTGTCGTCTACGGCGGCACCCACCATCTCTTGATCCAGTGTGCTAATGGTCGCCTGTTCAGGGTTGTGAACCCTTGTGTACCTCGTTACATGTGCAGAAGTGCTGGGTGGCTTATTCGTTATCCAGAAAAGGCTCTGGTCGCGATTCAGGGAACTGTTGGTATGGCTGGCCTAAGGCAAGTTGACTTTCTTAAGTTTATGAGCTCTGTGGCTCCAGTCTTGATGGTTTATTGTATTTAATCGCAGCTCAGTGATCGGACAACTAGTAAGTATAGTAAGTGTGTTGATAAGTATAGACGGTTATTGTCTATGTAAAGAACACATTTGATTTATTGAAGATTAATGCCACTCATGTTACAGCAGTATTTTTCTTGCATGGATAATGAGGAATTTATAAATATTTCATTAAATTTGTTTCATAGTGAAGTACTTTCATGAATTATTGTATTTGCATTTTGTATCTGCTGAGGACGCCGGGGAAGTACAGCCATTTAATTATTTAAAATCACGTCGGCTTAAATTCACTGAACGAGAGTTTTGAAAATTTTCTTTTTATGGGAATTTTTTTAATGAAGGTGTGATGTGTTTTGAAGAAAAGTATTACACTCACCTAGTACTAGCACTTCCACTAACGTATCACTGTGGTAGCAGAGAGCGTGTTTAGGGGCTGGTGAGATGAGTGATTAAAAAAAATTATTTGGTTTGGGAGAAAATCGTTTGGAGACTGGTTTGTCTTGTCTCATGTTCCATTTAGCGGATATTACTCGTTACCTTTCTGTTTCAGGGTAGCCGCCGTGGAAGTACCCGGGCTCGCACATCTGCGGAAGGGGGGAATGGTTAATGAGTTAGAGGTTCGTCATGCTGACACGTCGGACAGCGCGGCCGAGTTAGGCCGCCGCCTGCGCGATGTTGTTGGTCGTACCGCGCCGTCTCCAACATTAAAACTGCCGTATCAGAGTTAGAATGTACCGGCACGCGTGTGACAGCATTCGCTATCAATATGTTCCAAAAACGCTGCACATAGAAACGGCAATTTTCCGGAGCTCATTCGTCGGCTTCTATTGATGATAGAAAGGTAGGATGAAGCCACTGGGTTAGAGAGCCTTTGTCTAACCAACAGAAGGATTGTTTCACTGTATCAATCCTACATTACAGGGTAAAAAGTTTGAATACTACGCACTTCCTCCAGCTTAGGCAAATGGAGTGAATTGGTTGGTTCCTTTAGCATTAGATGTGGTACACGGTGCGCGCTAAGGGGCTTATGGAGGCACCACTTAGTTCATGGCCGGCTCCTGAGAAAACCCGAAAAAAAGTGTTTCGCCGTTTTTGCCGTCAGCATCGGATATCTAAATAACTAACGGCAGAAAATTGCTCAAATTTTAATTTTATGATTTCTAGGAATTTACCTAAAGATGCCATCGTCTCGTTTTCAAAAATATTTATCCATTTCCGAAAACCGAGCCGCGGATTCCAAGGCGGCTATATACAGTAAATGGCTGTAATTTTTACGATATATTCTCAAGATCTCGATCTCGAAAAACCCTGAAACCTTTCTTGATACCTTTATCCGTTTCTGAGGCACAGACTTTAAAAGTTTCCTTACTTGTACACGTAAAATACACACATAAAATCCGGTGTGGGGCGAAAATGTAGTTTATAAAGTGACGTAGGACGGGGAAATATGCTGTAAAGCGTCTCCGTTAGCATCAGAAGGAACTCCACGTTGTAAAACTGAGGCACACGCAAAATTTTTATGCACGTAAAATCCCGTCTGAGATGTAAAATTTGTTTCGCGTATTTTCAATTTCACGTAAGTAAACTATAAAATTTTTACTGACCCGTAAAATTCTCTCCGTGTGAGAGACATGTCCTGCTGATATAAGGAAATGAAGAGAAGACGCAAGAAAAGTGCTCATAACGTAAAACAAAAAAGGCGAATCTCCTTGCTCCTGTTTAAAATAACAAATAGAAAATTGTGTACCAGCTGCCTCATTCTACCTTCCTCATAACCTTTAAAATTTTTCCCCAAAATTTTGGCATGCGAACATATTCGAGCATGAGAGAGAAGTGGGAAAGAGACCAAAAAGTAATAAATACTGGATGATAGAAGATAGTGGTTGTGGAATGGATAGAGCGAAGGAGACAATGACAGTGTGAGAGAAAGAGAGAGATAAAGTGGAAGTAGAAAGTAGTTGACAGTGACAGAACAGTGTCAGGAAAAGAGCGAAGGAGACGGTGCCAGTGGAAGAGGAATAAAGAGAAGGACAAGTGGAAGTTGGTGAGAGCCAGAGATAATGAAAGACAGGGGGAGGGAAAAGACAGAGAGAGAGAGAGAGAGAGAGAGAGAGTGAGAGTGAGTGGGAGTGAGTGAGTGAGTCAGAGAGAGAGAGAGAGAGAGAGAGAGATAGTCGCAGTGAGAAGAGAGAGCAGCAGAGGGAATGAATGCATGAGATAGTATCAGTAACAGAGAGCAAGAGGGAGAGAGTGACAGTGAGGGGGAGGCAGTAGCAGTAGAAGAGAACGAAAGAGACTATGATTGTAACACAGAAGACAATGACAGAGAGACACCAAAATTTTTCGGGGAATTTTTAAAAGTGCCGAGGAAGGTAGAATGAAGCAACTGGTACCACACTTTTCAGTTAGAGTCTTTTAAATAGGAGCGTGTTCGCCTTTTTTGTAGTCGGAAAGATTTTCCCACTAGTACTCTCCTTTTTCGAAGTTAGCGAACAGTCTTCCTTGCAGGTTAATAGAATTAGGGTTCGCATTATTAATTAGATTAACAGGGCGTAAAATCTGTGCAGCACCAGGCCGTCCGATTCTTTCTGTTAGTTACTGTGTGAACAACTGCGTGATTTACTTGCACGAACCAATGGTACGTTATCTCAGGTTGAGGAAATTGCCCAAAGTGAATTAAGAACACTTTTAAGTCAATACATCAGAGAGCAAACTCCTGGTAGGTTCCCATCTATAGCTATGGCTGATCTGCTTCTCAAGTTACCTAACCCATTAGCAGGTTCGTTGAGTGATAGAGGTGTATTGTCGGTAGACTCTACTCAGGAAGTGCAGTCGTGCTCTCTCTCTCTCTTTTTTTTAATTGCAATCAGCTGCTGAATCCCATCGTGTGCGGGTGTTTGGAGCACGATTTGTCTGAGGCCATGAGGCGTAAACTGTCTTGTAATGAATTCCGGGACTTAATGTGTCGAAATTATTCGAGCGCGCATGCTCGACACGAGCTAATCAGTAAGGGCTATTTTTAGATAAAACGGCATAAAGGAAAGTAGAAAAGTATATTAAGATAATTAATAATAATAAGATAATAAATAATTAAGATAATCAAAGACAGCGTTAGAAGTTTGTGTTTGGATTGTGGCGAAAGGAAAAAGTAGTTGAAAATATCCTAGAGTTAACTCCAGAGTGCTTTTTTATGACTGGCCACATAGCTTCCGTCTTAGAAGAGTAAGTGATTCGCGTGCAAGCCACATAGCACATAACAAGTAAGTGTAAAGGCGGGGAAGCATAAGCGATAGCTGAATCATGAAGGAGGCCCCTTTGAAGAAGGATTATCCCTACTCCTAGTGGTCGAGACCCTTTGTGAGTTTGGCTATAAATGAGGAGCCCGTATGCGGTCTTCTCTATACTGTAAGTTCTGTTTCCTCGAGCAGTGAAGGCTGGGTTTGCACTTGCCATGAGCGGTGTAAACTGCCGTTGTTTTCGGGTGCGTATGAGTCGTGGAAACCGGCCAGTTCCACAGAGATTCCGGATTTCAGAACTGTTCAACTTAAGATCCGAGTTGATGATTCTGCGTGAAAATTCCCAGTTAAGGTGGCAGTAATTTCTCTGTGTTGGCCATTTTAGAGGAAGTTAAAAAGTTTGCACGCTAGAAAGTCTTTACCTTTTGTAAGCATGTCATTAATGGGAGGTCAGGACATCAAAACCAACTTATTAACTGAACCGATACCGATGTTCCGACCCATGATTTTGAACGTTTATCCGCCGAAGAGAGGAAACAGATTTTAGATTTATGAAGAATTTTGGAATGCGCTTACTGACAGACTACGTCAGCGTAAAGGAGCAGAGTATAAAATTGAATTAAGAGATAAAATTCCTGTGAGGCCTGCTCCATGCACATTGTCCCCACCTGGGATGAGGCAGTTAAAAGTGATTATAGACGAGATGGTATGCAAGGGAGTTTCTAGGCCATCGAAATCCAAATACTCCTCTCTCATGTTTGTGGCGCCTAAGCGACAGGGTGGGGTGAGACCAGTTGTTGACTATCGGACCCTGAATAAGAAAGTAATTTTTCAATCTATACCTCTTTCTCATTTGCACTAGTCTTCACCAAGTATGACCTAAACCAAGCCTATTATCAAATTTTAACGAATTAAGTTTGTTAACTGATAAAAGGTACGTGAAAATTCTTATTATAGTCTTAGAGAAACTCAACGTATTAATTCAGATAGCCCTGCAGGCCTGTTCCGAATGACCAATTGCTGCCTACAACGCAATACGAGGACAGATCTATGATAGTGGTAAATGTGATCAGCATGTTGCCAATGCCTCCGCCCGTTACCAGCAGATAAATCCCAGTAGTGCCGCTGCTTTTATCTATTCAGGCAGCTCGTCATTTGGCTTCCCGAGGCTGAGTTGACCCCTTTTGCGTTAGAGCGGGTCAGAAAACATCTGGGGAAGTGACGGGAATCGATCCCGGGTCCTTCTACACCGAAGGCGGCGACGGTAACGACCTCTCAGCCCCGAAGTTCTAACTTAAGAAAGCATATACAGCGTGTAACCACAGGATGTTCAGCGAAGGAGTCCCTGATTTCAAAACTGAGATCGATAGACAAGTGCAATATGTTTACTGTAAGAACTGTAAGAATTTTCTACAAAAGTTATACAGAAGTTACCAAATACCTCAAAAAGCTGTAATCACAATACGCAGTGCCTATAAATAGTGCGTCGCAGGTCAAAGCATTTAGTTGCATTGCTGAAACTTGAAAGGAGGTTAACGTACAAGAGAAAAAGATTGAAATCAAATATTCCATTTAACGACGTGTTTCTGTGGTACTGGAAAAACACAGGTTACAACACAGTGCTGTAGCACTAAGTGTTAGTAATGGTGATACAGTTCAAATCATTTTCTTTGTGTTTCCTTCTTATATGCATGTTAAAAGCATCTGTCTTTGTGAAGGTTCCAGAGTTTCACGGTAATGTGGAATCGAATTAATCTTTACAATCGTCTAAAGGTACAAAAATGAAGAAAGTGATATGCAATCGAAATCACCTAACTCTCTTGAAGACCTACATATGTGTTATTTAATACTTTAATTCTTTGGCATTCGTTCGAATGATGTCGACGTTTCGTTAGAAATTGTGAAACAAGAATTACAATAAACATGAAATTGCTCTGACGATTCCTGGAACTGTGGTTCGAATGATGATTGTCGTGGTAATTAATGTGTAGCACAAAAATACAGTACCTTCCCAGCTCAAATAAAACATGTACATTATTAGCTTTCAGTGACAAAGAAAAGGCTGTAGATTTTGTGGTTAAACAAAGGAGGGAGAAAACACTTAAAAGTTGAGTGGTGTGCAAAGCCGATTTCGTTTAGTAAAATCTGAACATGAATTGTATAAATAGAAGAAAGATATACACAAACTACCAAATATGCGCCCAAATGAGACTCTCAAAAAATGATTCGAAATGTTTAGAACTGCTCGTGAGAGTCAACGCTCCGCTACTGAGGCAGATCTACAACGCTAGGCCCTAAGAATTGTAAATGAGACGATTTTCAAGCTTCTTCGACCTGGTTAAACGGATTTAGGAAATTACATAAAAATGAAGTTGCAACCTTAGGAAGTTTACTTCAAGTAAACGTGTAGAGGAGATGTGATTAATATGTAACAATACAGAGAAATTCGTAGCTGATTTGGAAACGAAGCTTCTTGTTATCCTGTAAAATGCTGTGTGTGAAGGCAGTTTCCGCGCTTGAAACACAAGCCAGCTTTATATCTATCTTCAGGAACCTCAAGGCAAATCAGGGCCAAAAATTAAAAAAAGGGCTGTTTAGTCGTAAAGATCTTGTAATCGACGTAGCAAAATCTGGAAAAATGGGAGAGAATAATTTCCAATATTACACCCGATACGTCTTCTTACCAGTTGCATAAAATGGTTTATTGTTTTGGTTCGAGTCTTTGTCTTTCTGAGAACGGCGAAAGGACGGGTAACATAATTCGGATACTATCGGGAAGTAACAGTGTGATTCAGCTTATCTATAAAAAGTTTTTGCAACAGTGTAAAGCATTTTTACAAAATTGTCTGACAACATAATTTCCGGCTGATGTTTGTCATTTCAAGTTTATCAGCGGAACAGTATTGTTAAATTTTAATTATTTTTGCATTCTCAGTTTGTATCACCACGTATTACGAATCTGATCAAGTGTGCCTGGTACACAGCGCAATATGCAGAGCAACGGACGCGACGATTTCTCACCCCATTCCGCCTAAATAAAACCAGTAAGTACTGTGAACTTCGTTAATTAATTTTTCTTTTAACAGGTGAGCTTGCTGAAAGGAACTGTTAGTTTTCGTCTTCCGAAAACTAACATCTTTGTGACGACTAGAGAAAAAAAAAAGGCAGTAAAATTTATACATGATTCAAGACTTATCATAAAACTGTGCTACAGGAATTGCTATAAAATATCTCGGGTCAACAAATGAAAATCTCGATTGATGGAAGTCTTCTGTAGAGTAACATTACGCACTGTGTTGATTTTCTTTCCTCAGCCAGTCACCTGTGCAACAAAAAAAATGGTTCAAATGGCTCTGAGCACTATGGGACTTAACATCTGAGGTCATCAGTCCCCTAGAACATAGAACTACTTAAACCTAACTAACCTAAGGACATGACACACATCCATGCCCGAGGCACGATTCGAACCTGCGGTCGCGCGGTTCCAGACTGAAGCGCCTAGAACCGCTCGGCCACACGGGCCGGCCACCTGTGCAATAGTTTAGCTGTCAAGATGAATCACAAGTTCGCAAAAAAATTACTGGTTTGATACATTTTAAGTGCTTAAAATTCGCACGTGTGCATTTTGCGATTTGCGCTATACGGTGCTACGTTCTCTTGTCATGACTAATCTGCTTACTCGCCGACTCCGCGCCAGGCAAGAAGTGCTATACAAACAGCTGTTGTAATCGGTTCATCGTGCGACAAATCTGAGTAGCTAACATTTTTATTTTTTTTGAAAAAAAAAAAGATACTTGTAGTGCTTCTCAGCAGCTATTTTTTGACATTGCATTTCTTTTGGTGTATTCTTCCTGTGCGAAATATTTCAGAGGAAGTTTCGACATGTCAGATTTGACCATTCCCTTGTAAGCCTTAGGCTGTTTACGCCACCGACCGACTTGTACGTTATAATGTAGGTGCTTTACCAAGACATGTTCTCAACTTTAAGTACCGTGTGTAAATGGCACAAATTTTTTTTCCAAAAGAAGGCTTTTCTCAGTCATTTGAGGTTTTGCGGACGTATTTTCAGTGCAACGTACGGCAGTTACTTCTACGTCCGGACACTTTATAGCGATTACGACTACATTTACTGCCACTGGTCCCACAGCATGTAGATGAAAGGAAGTGACGCGCGGGACTCTGGAGGAGCGACCAGATCCTAAGGCGACGAGCGCTCTAGGGCTGCGGGCGGCCCATCGGCTGTCAGGGCGGCCAAGTTTGCCGGCAAGTCCGGCCGAGTTGGCGCGCCACACCACTGGCCGGCGCAGTGCGGCCACTTTGATGTGTAAAACAGCGGCGGCCGGCCGCCGGGACGCCACCGCGCCTGAATAACCTAATGGATCCCAGTGCCGCCTGAAAGATAGGCTTTCCATGTAGCGGCCGCTTTTAATTGGTCAAATGGACGGACAGGCCGCTGGCAGCGGCAGCGTCAGCGACCACCACTCTGAGCGCCGGCCCGCGCCCCGGGGGTCTGAGGGCGCGCCGCGCGTGGGAGGGCGCTGGGAACGGCCGCCCCCGCGGAAAGCGGGCGCAGCCGGCGCCGCTGCCGCGTGGCGCGTCTCCGAAAACAGCCAGCGCGCATTAGCACGTACCCCACGGACTACACTGTCAATTTACACTGAAGTGACAAAAGTCGTGGGATAGCGATATGTTGCAGAAGGACAGTACATTCGCAGAGCTGTCATTTGTACTCAGGTGATTTATGTGGCTCGACGGGAATCAAATGGTTCAAATGGCTCTAAGCACTATGGGACTTAACATCTGACGTCATCAGTCCCCTAGAACTTAGAACTACTTAAACCTAACTAACCTAAGGACATCACAGACATCCATGCTTGAGGCAGGATTCGAACCTGCGACCGTAGTAGCAGCGCGGTTCCCGGACTGAAGCCCCTAGAACCGCTCGGCCACAGCGGCCGGCGACGGGAATCGACAGACTCTGAACGCGGAATGGAAGTTAGAGCTACAAGCATGGGACATTCCATATCGGAAATAGTTAAGGAATTCAACATTCCGAGGACCACAGTCTCAAGTGTGTGGCGAAAATGCCAAATTTCTGGCGTTACCTCTCACCACGAACAAAGCAGTAGCCGAAGGCCCAGAACAGCGGGCGTAGAGTTGTCAGTGCTAACAGACAAGAAACACTGCGTCAAATAACCTCAGAAATCAACGTGGGACATACGGAGAACGTCCCAAATTTGGCGTTAATAGGCTAAGGCAGCAGACGACCGAAACGGGGGCCTTTGCTAACAGCACGACATCGCCTGCAGTGCCTTTCCCGGGCACGTGACCATGTCGGTTGGAGCCTAGACGACTAGCCAGCCGGAGTAGCCGAGCGGTTCTAGCCGCTTCAGTCTGGAACCTCGTGGCCGCTACGGTCGCAGGTTCGAATCCTGCCTCGGGCATGGATGTGTGTGATGTCCTTAGGTTAGTTAGGTTTAAGTACTTCTAAGTTCTAGGGGACTGACGACTAGAAAGCCGTGGCCTGGTCAGATGAGTTCCAATTTCAGTTGGTAACAGCTGATGCTAAGATTCGAGTATGGCGCAGACCCGACGCTTCAGATCCAGGTTGTCAACAAGGCACTGTTTAAGTTGGTGGTGGTTCCATAATGGCTTGGGCTGTGTTTACATGGGATGGTCTGCGCCCTCCAGTTACCTCCGGCTACTAGGAGACTTGGTGTCTCACCAAGAACGCCTGAAGATGGCAAGAAGTCGGCTTGCTGAAATATCGCGCCTTCTGGACGACGCTACCTGGCTGAATACCCGAGAAATTTTCAAGATTTCTATACGCCGGGAAAGCCTCAGGTCACACAAGATGGAATCTTGATGGATAGCAATACCTAATGTCAGTGGACCACAACTGTTCGCGACTGGTCTGAGGGACGTTCTCGGCAGTTCCAGCGCCTAACATGAATCCCATCGAAGATTTATAGGGCATAATCGAGAGGTCAGTTCTAGCATAAAATCCTGCACCGCCAACGCTTTTGCAGTTATAGACAGCTATAGAGGCAGTGTGGATCAGTGTTTCTGCAGAGGCTTCCAACGACTTGCTGAGTCCATGGCACGCCGAGTTGGTGCCCTACGCCGGGCAAAAAAAAGCAAGTCCGACACCATATTAGGAGGTAACCAATGACTTTTATCACCGCAGTGTATCCATCCGTGATGACGCCTGGGGAACGTGTGGCAAGGATCAACCCGATACGTAGCGCCATTCAACAATGCTGGCTAACGCATTCGTACAAATGCTTGTGAATTTTTCACTGTAAATGTTCTGTCAGTCGATAAGGAGCAGTATATGAAATGGGTCTTTGCTTCCTAAACAACTGTTGACGTCTTGGTGATTTCTGTTATTGCCACTCCTTATAATTGCGAAATGTCAAATACTCATGTTTGCTTGACTACAAATATTTTATTAAATTGACTGGGGAATATGTAACCTACACTTCTGCTTATAATATTACAGATTACATTTTAACTCAAGCAACTTCACTCTCATTTTACGATATATTACGTTACGATCGCATATGATGGCTACGTGTCATTTCCTACGTAACCACTTGGTGTCCTTTTAGGCATCTATGGACTACAGTGAGTCCAAAAAGTATTCGTCTAGCTGCATAACTTTTACAAAACAAAGTCCGTGTAACATGGAAAGAAAGGTATACAAAATCTAAAGAGCCAGTCATGTATAAAGTACCTTGGTAATTCATTTTTGTTGAAAGGCAAGGAAAGAAATACATCCAAATCTACAGCAAGGTTAACAAAACAGAAAATGTAATACAAGAGCTAGTTCATAAAGTAATCGTCCACCATCTGAACATGCCTAAATCCTGAACGCAGTGATTAAACTATAACGCTGATCCACGGCACACACTAGAGTCAAATACAGTGCAATTAGCGTCATGGGCTGCAAGGGTAGTGAGACGACGCTGACCAAAAGGAAACTTATTCTGCGCTTACATAATAAGTGCAAATCTTCTTACGAGATTGCTGAAGTAGTCGGTAGACCTAGATCGACGGTACAGTCGGTAATAGATCGATTTTGCGGAACAAAATCATTAAGAAACCAACCACGTACCGGACGCCCTCATACCTTAGACTGTTGCAGACATGAGATTTAACATGAGGGAAATGTAGAAGAAACCTAAAATCAGCGTTCCTAAGTTGGCTGGGGAGTTATAGTCTAGGGGAAAGAAGGTATGTGCCAATACAATCAGAAATTCCTTCGAAACGTATGGGTACCCCGGCCGGGTAGCGCGCAAGAAATTTTGGGTCAGTGAACAGAATCGAAAGAAGCGTCTTCATTTTGCGATAGAATATAGATTCATAAAGGAAGACTTCTGGAACAGAGCAATATTTTCTGATGAGAGTAAATATAACGTATTCGGGTCGGATAGCAGGCGAATGGTGTGGCATAAGAAGAATGCGGAATGTTGCCACGCAATCTTGTGCCAACGGTTAAACACAGTGGTGGCTTCCTGATGCTGTGGGGCTATATGAGTGCTGGAGGTGTTGGAAAATTACATTTCATAGAAAATACAATGGATCACCATATGTATATCAACATTTTAAAGGACAATCTGAATCCCAGAGCCGAAAAATTGGGTCTGCAAGGAAATTACATTTTTCAATAAGAAAACGACCTAAAGCATACGGCTCTAAATACAAGGCTATGGCTCCTTCACAATACCCCAAAACAACTTAACACCCCTCCTCAGAATGGTTCAAATGGCTCTGAGCACTATGGGACTCAACTGCTGAGGTCATTAGTCCCCTAGAACTTAGAACTAGTTAAACCTAACTAACCTAAGGACATCACAAACATCCATGCCCGAGGCAGGATTCGAACCTGCGACCGTAGCGGTCTTGCGGTTCCAGACTGCAGCGCCTTTAACCGCACGGCCACTTCGGCCGGCCCCCTCCTCAGAGCCCAGACATTAATTCTATTGAACACCTTTGGAAAGTACTGGAAGACGGCATCAGGAGAAGACACATTTCTAACAAGAGAGACCTAAAAGAAGCACTTCAAGATGAATGGGACGAAATTCCAGCCTCTCTGGCCGCAAACTTGGTAAAGTCGATACCCAGACGACTACAAGCAGTAATAGCTGCAAAGGGAAACCTCACTAAACATTACTTTTTGGAATTAAAATCATATTTTCATATTGTAAATACAAAATTATGAGTAGACGAATGCTTTTTGAGGTAGCCTTGAATAAATTCTCCATTTTGTGAAATTTGTTATCGCTATACATGTATTTATTTCCTTGTACATCAATAAAAATGACTTACCAAGGTTCGTTGCACATGACTGGATGTTCACATTTTATGTTCCCTTCCTTTCACGTGACATGTACTTAGTTTTTTTTAAAAAATTACAACTAGACGAATACTTTTTGGACTCACTGTACGTGAAGCTGTAGCAACCTCCTATAGAGGGCAGGCCACATTGAAATCCCTCACGTTACTGGATATTTCTTCCTTTCGATTCTCTATCACAAACAAAATATATTTTCGTTGCATAATTCATACATATGTTTTTTACTATTACGCCTGCAATAATTACACTTTATTGCAATCGTATTACGAAATTATGTCGCACTCCGTAACCATTAGGTGTAAATGACGTTATGTGGGAGACAGTGGGTGGAGCCTACTTAATCGCAACAGCCAGCAATGTTTATCGGCGTTACATGGCGGGCAGCTCCTCGCCACACTCTCTCCAGCTGTCATCCTGGTAGATACGACAGCCTACTTTATACCTACGTCTTGTCCTCTGAAACTTTGTGTTACTCTTTTCACAGGGTTCCAACGGTCTTAAGATGATCGTAACACGATCGAAACTGGTCGCCTAATAAATAAAGTTTAACTACTAACACGAGATCCTAGATTATGTTTATTTAAAAACTTTTAGTTTAATTTAGAGCGCCGAGTTCCGGGAATAATGTTCCAAAAGATGCTTCACAGAAGTTCTCCAGCAACGCTTGCAGGACTAGCACTGCTGAAAGAATCGATACTGCGAAGACACGGCTTATCTACAGCCTAGGGCAGTGGTCGTCAACCTTTTTTGTTCAAGAGCCAATACTAACAATACTGTTAGAAGTCCCCAATAGACTAGCTATAATAATGGACGGATAAGTCGCCCGCTGGTCTCAAGGTATCGATCGTTAGATGTTCGGAACACTTCGTGTCGACTGCACTCCGTTTCAAATTGCTGCCACCCGCAGTCACCCCAAAGTTATGACACTGCAATGGCCTGACTAAGCGTTGTTGCGTTGTCTGTGTCAATAATTGTACTTATATTTAAATGCATCATGTAATATGACGCATGACCACAAATGTTTAACAAATCTTTTGAGTGCCATTTTGCTCCTACTAATTGCGCTCTATTACAACAGCCTTAATGAACTGAGATTTACTTGCCACAAATAACTATCACCTTTGAAGATGACCATCTTTGTTATAAGCATTCACGAATCCATTTTAGTTGCGTGTCAAAGTACAGCAGCTAATCAGTATGAGTCGCGCTCGCCCGTGAGTTGTCAGTACATTCCCCTCTGACAACCTTTAATCTGGCAGTGGCCGCGCTACCTACCATCTATCCTTGACGTAAGCGAACAACGTTCCTTACCTCACGGCCGGAATGACAAACTTCAATTAGAACCAAGCACACCTGCAACTATTAGTCTCTGTATCTTGTCTTCTTATTGAGTAGGGAAACTACACTTTTAACAAGCTCTTAAGGTAACTTGAGGTTCTTGAATTCGACTGTTAGTTACTTAATCTGTGTTATATCTGTGTTATTATAAAGTAGGGCTGGGAACTGCGGATTGCGAGAATACTTGATTGGGGCCGCATTCGGCCCGCTGGCCATAATTTCACGACCAGTGGGATATGGGATTTCGTGCCTGGATAGCTCAGAGGGTAGAACACCTGCCCACTAAAGATAAAGGTTGCAGGTTCGAGTCCCAGTCGGGTAGAAAGTTTTAATGTGCCACAAAGTTTCAATTCAGCGCACACTTCGCGGCAGAGCAAAAATTCATTCCGCAAGTGCCAGAACTATTGCACAATCAGCTTAACACCTTATGTGTCCAAGTTCATAAAAAGAATTACATACTGAGGAATGAAAAAGAAAATTGAGAATCAGTTACATGGACACTAGTTTGGCTTTACAAAGATAAAAACACAGGAGAGGTAGTACTTTCGTCTTGCTTGAGAATGGGAGCAAGACTTAAGAAAAGTCGAAACATGTTCGTAGGATTTGTCGACGGGGAGATAGTCTTCGATGATGTAAGTTGGTGCAAGGTGTTCAAAATTCTCAGAAAAGTAAGTTAAGCTGTTGGGAAAGACATTTAATGTACAATATGCAAAGAAATAAAATGAAGAAGAATTGCAGGACCTATTGAATGAAGTGGGCAATCTAATGATACAGCATATGCTCTGAGGGTAAGCCCAAGAAAGACGAAAGTAATGAGGAGTACCAGTACTAAGATAAGCAATTAACTTAACATCTAAATTACTGACCACAAAGTAGAGGTGATGAAGGAACTCTGTTACATTGGAAGCGAAATAACACATGACGAACAAAGCAAGAAAGACATAAAAAGGAGGCTAACACTAGCAAAGAGAGCATTCCTATCGGAAAGAATTCTACTACTACCGTCTTTTGCAGTTACTTGAAACACGTTTGAAATTTAAAGCCATCCTTATCACAACAATGACTGGAGACATAATAAAATGTTTTCCATACTTTGAGACATGCTTCCAACTGAGTTTTCCAATCGGTAATAAAATTATAGTTCAATATTTACTTTTACAAAAATTTGTAAATGTGAGTGTTTCAAGTTACATCTTGGTAGGGGTTTCTTGAAACACTTCTGTTTCTGGTGCTAGATCAGATCGTAAAAATGACAGGTGTAAGAAGTAACGTGGTAGAAACGTTTTTAAAAACCTACAAAACTAATTGTTGTAAAGTTGTTAATTACTGTACTAGAAAGTGTGAGGAATCTAAGAACGCAGCAGTTGGACACGTTAGTAATTTTGTAACATGCGGTGGCAGTTACTGCGCTTTAAACTTTTTTAAAGCAAAATATCTCTTTTAAGCTTCCTTCTTTGAGCCCTAATTGCACTTCAGGGGTGCTAATATAAAATCATTCACATCTAGACTGTGAAATTCTGAAAAAATATATGTTCTGACATTTTCTGCTCGGTGATCTTTGAACTTAATTCTAGTTTATTACTGTACTATACTCATCAACGCAACAGCGATCATCTTCCATCACTGGCGGCCTAAACTGTTTTTGATACAATATAAAATACGGGCCTGAATATGTTAATAGTTGTTCCAAATTACGCCACCAGAGACTGAATTATTAAAAAAAAATTAATAAACCTGGTGATGCAACAAAGAATTATTAATGCGGCGTCATCAGCAACAAGATCGGTTACGTCCACGTTTTCATGAAATTACCGTGAATTTCATATCTTGGATTGTAGAAAAGAAGTTACGAAGGCAAATTTTCCGGTCTAATATCGTCAACAACAAGAGCTACATCCAGAGGATAGTAAATTCATTAATCTACCTCAATTTCTTCCTAAAACTACTGTTCATCGTATGGTTGCTCAAAATCAAACACAAAACCAACAATTATATCATTTACACCTGTAGGCAACGTTAAAAACAAGATAACTGCAAATCGGTTCAGGTTATCCCACTGTATCAAATAGCCTCATTTTACGGCATCAGACATGTGCCTTATTTGGGGATGACATTTCTGACATATGTTTTCAGAACAGCATTGTATGGAAACGAATCAGGGAAAAGAAGAAGAGAATGGAAACGTTTGAGATGTGGTCCTCGAGAGTGATGTTGAAATTAACCTGGACTGATGAGAAATGAGGAGGTTCTCGGCAGAGTCGACAATGAAAGATAACAATGGACATATTGATAAAAGCAAGGTACAGAACCACAACGTATGTGTTAAAGATCCAGGAATAAGTTCCATCGGACTGGAGAGAGGTTGGGTTGTAAACACTGTAGGCTGACTCTGGACTTCATAAGACCCATTAATTAGAAATTAATTCGCTGACAGCGAATTTCTTGACATCACCTGCATTAGGATTAGATCCACCCCCAACAGTGAATTTATGCCAGTCCGTAACCTTGAATCTGGATTTCCCACTTATCGCGAGCGGTCGCCTTTACCACTTTGGCTGTCTGTGCACACCTACTGGACCCACTCAAACTTCCATACGTCACACTGACTTCATATCGTACCTCCAAAAGTCAGGTCGCTTACATCCTTATATCGTAGTCCACCAAATGCTCGCAACATTACTTAGATTTCCCCAACAGTGAACTACGATATAAGGATGTAAGCAGTTAGACTTTTGGAGGTTTGTGTCTATCCGAAGAGCGTGCACAGATAGCCGAAACTCTTAAGCGACCGCTGGCGATAAGTGAGAAATCCGGGTTCGGTCCCCGGTCAGGCACAAATTTTCATATGTCACTAAGGAGTAGCAGATCTGTATCTTATACGGCTGGATGTCAAGGAATTTGCAGTCACCGAATTAATTTCGAAATATTTTGCATAGCTGTGGTTCGACAACAACGTCTGGTCTTACAGACATGCATGTAAGTAAATAAATGACTGATGCAGAAAACTGATACATTTTCTAGGGCTTTTATTTTCGCCATGTCCTCTGCTAGACGCAGATCTTCACAGACATGTACGACGTTGAATTGCGTGATCGCATTATATTTTTAAAGCGATGTAAGCGTACATATAACTAATATGGTACTAAATGGAAACGGAGAAGTGGTTGCCCCCTGTTGGAGGAAGGGTGGTGGGCTGCAGACGCATTAAGCTGGCACTTACCTGACTCGAGGCTGTTGTCGGATGGGGGTCCGGGGCTGCCGCCGTCCGACAGACCTGCAACACAACGTCGTAACGTAAAGTGTCAGCGCACCAACGTGCAGACAATGTGATAACAGGGTACTGCAACATGTCAAAACGGTTCGGCAAACTTCATACGTTCTAAAACTCATGAACAGATTATCTTACATTTGGTATCCGCGCCACACAGTGTTGCGTTACCTATATCGACGAAATCACAGCATGCGCCCCCTTCAATATACCGAGCCACAAATCCAACTCGTAGATCTCATCAGTATAAAGTGATGGTTTTAGGGGCTGCAGTAGATTGCAGGTCTCTGGTCCCAAAATTCACTTGTGCTCTCTGCAGTTTTTGTAGCTTAGTGTAATGTACAATAACGATGTAGGCTGAAGCAATGAACTAAAATTTGCACTGGCGTCGGAATTCGAACCCGGGTCTCCTGCTTACCAGGCAGACGGGTCCTTCATTGCTTCACACTAGCACTCCGGCTCCCACAGCTGCCCGAGAACGTCACCCTCCCCAATACAAATTCCAATTCACGCTTCAGCCCATTGACATTCCCCTTCTGAACGCGCATTAGCATTGCTGAGGGTCTCAGATATTGGAATAGCACCTTAGCGGTGGGCGAAACGGGGTTAATCCTGCCTGTAATGTAAATATCGCTAAATAAATTGTCTTCATAACTCAGAATTTATTTTGTAAATAATTCCCAAAACCCGCTAATGACTAACATTGGGCATGTGTATACACTGTTACAATCCTATATTTGGTTGAAATAGAAAAAAATTAATAGTCTCGCAGGTCTACGTGACCTACTAATACAATACACTATAAAGTAACAATTGCCGTCCATCCAAAATGTACACTGGTGTGCAAAACTTATGGACGAAAGAAACTTTCGCATGATTCGTTGAAACTTGGCCAAACATAGAAAGAACTGCAACAGTTTAGTACAAGGCAAATGAAAGAAATACGTGATGAAACTAACAAAAAACACTCTTTTACTCAAAGACAATAATTTCACGGAAGTCATTGTGGGACATCGTTATAAATAGGTTGTGAGATCACCACGCACCGGCCGCTGTGGCCGAGCGGTTCTAGGCGCTTCAGTTCGGAACCGCGCGACTGCTACGGTCACAGGTTCGAATCCTGCCTCGGGCATGGATGTGTGTAGATGTCCTTAGGTTAGTTAGGTTTAAGTAGTTCCAAGTTCTAGGGGACTGATGACCTCCGATGTTAAGTCCCACAGTGCTCAGAGTCATTTGAACCATTTGATCGCCAAGCAAGACTATGCATGCTCTACGACGTGCGTCCATGCTGGCCACCAGGTAGGCAGGAGTTCTTGTGGTAGGGTGTTCCATTCGTGCACAATGTGACTGAGGACTCCTGGATGGTCGGTGGCGTATGTGGACGTCTAGCAGCACGTCTCACCAACGCATCCCGCACGTGCTCGATAGGGTTTAAGTCGTGTAAACGGGCAGGCTACTCCATTATCCGAGTACCTCCTCGTCCCAAGAGCTCCTTCACCTGCACACTTCGATGCAGTCATGCACTGTCATCCATAAAAATGAAGTCAGGCCAGAATACCACCCTGGGCTTGCATTTCATGGAGATAATGCCCACCCACACATGGCAAGAGGTTCTATTGTTCTCTTCGTGCTTACGAAACCCTACCTTGTGCAGCAAGACCGCCGGATTTCTTCCAGTTGAGAACGCTTGGTAGCCGGCCACGGTGGCCGGGCGGTTCTAGGCGCTACAGTCCGGAACCACGCGGTTGCTACGCTCGCTGGTTCGAATCCTGCCTCGGGCATGGATGTGTGTGATGTCCTTAGGTTAGTTAGGTTTAAGTACTTCTAAGTTCTAGGAGACTGATGACCTCAGATATTAAGTCCCATAGTGCTCAGAGCCACTTGAACCATTTAGAACGCTTGGAGCATTACTGTAAGGACCCTCCAACCAGGGCGAGAGCTTGACTGTATAACGCGTCAATTGGACAGAATTTGTCATGATATGCCTCAGGAGGACATCCAATAACTCTGTCAACGCCAAGGCGGGTAACTGCTCGCATAAGGGCGCATAGGGGGACCAATGATGACAGGCTTAAGGCCACTGGAATTACGCGTCACGCCGGCTCTTTCTCCTGACAAACATCCCCTGACAATCTATGCTTACAACAACGGAATCTGTAATGTTTCGAAGCACAATAACATTGGTTATTGTAAATTTGTGGTTAGATCTTATGGGACCAAACTGCTTAGGTCATCAGTACCTAAGCTCACAGACTACTTAATCCAACTTAACCACGCTATGGACAACACACGCATACTCATGTCCGAGGGAGGCCTCGAACCTCCGACAGGGGGAAGCCGCGCGGACCGTGACAAGAAGCGTCAGACCGCGCGCACTCGTTGTTAATGCACGATTGCACTTCTTTTGTTTGCGACGAAGTTTCAGAATCCCTTAAAATATCGATTGAAGAGTTCCGTAGGACAACTGGACATTTGCGTCATCAACAATAGCTCTGTGGCCGGCTGTTTGTGTCCTTCTCTGGTGGCATCTGTCACATCTTACCAGTTATCGCAAAAGAGACGAGAGACGACGAATTCGAAGATTTTGCAATTGCCAATTAGCACAGCATGTAAATATAACTGCAAAATTAATAAAATAAGCGAAAACTTACAATTGTGAATGGGAAATCACACAAAAAATTTAAGCTTAAAACTCAAAATTAATACAGTCTCGAAAGTCTTGAAATTCCCCTAAAAGATATCTTGCCAGTATCGATATCGATAACAGGGAAAAACTGTCGCTTCTCGATTCTCGGGATGGATGAACTATCTATATACATAATTAAGTTTGTACGGAACTTGGAGCGCGAGTCCTACTCGCCGTTCTCGCAGTTATACGGAATTATTCCGTTAGCGGTTCTGTATGACATCTTTCAAATTCTATCTATGAGAGTTTCACTCAATTTTTTTTATTATCACTATAGAGGGTGGCCATTTCCCTGACAAACATGCTATTTTACCCTGCTGGCAACCGTTTGACTACGGAAGCGCTCATTATCAGTGTACGTAACGTAAAAAAAAAAAGAGTATATCCTGGATAGGAAACACTGTATTAGTCATTCACATTGAAAATAAGAAAATTACGGTTGTTAGTTTTTAAGGAACTGGCGAGATAATTTGTTTCGTAGCAACGAAAGGGAATGTGACGAACAAGTGTTTGTCCTCGCAGCGGCGGCCGGCGTAAGTGGCTGTTGCGGCGAAGTACGTGGTACGAGTGGTGTGTGACGTCACCTTAGACAGGACAGGAGGCAGGAGGGGCCGGACACGATAAATAATGCAAGGGCGCCGTGGTCTCAGGTGGCGCGCCGCCCCGGGGAGCTCATTATCGATGTGGCCGCCACGACACTGGCGACGCGGCGACCACCGCGCGCGCCCTGCCGACACTCGATGACCTCCCCTCACCGGCCGCCAGCCGCCGCCTCTCACCTTACAACTCGACGCCTCGGAACAGCTTTCCGCCCACTTCCATTACCTGCCAACGTATGTGGGCTCAGCAAAACACGAGTACCGAATTAAGAATAAGCATTTTTTTTGTTTTTTTATTCATCAGTCACCTGAGAGTGCGGCCTGCCACGAGTTCCTCTCCTATGCCAACC
This sequence comes from Schistocerca serialis cubense, assembly GCF_023864345.2. Lineage (NCBI taxonomy): Eukaryota > Metazoa > Arthropoda > Insecta > Orthoptera > Acrididae > Schistocerca > Schistocerca serialis. The sequence continues at coordinate 301,721,316 of NC_064641.1, forward strand.
TCTTCACGTCACAGTAGCACTTGCAACCTACGTCCTCAATTACTTGTTATATGTATTCCAAGCTCTGTCTTACTCTACAGTTTTTGCCCTCTACAGTTCCCTCTAGTACCACGGGAGTTATTCCCCGATGTCGTAACAGTTGTCCTATCGTCCTGTCCCTCCGTCTTTTCAGTGTTTTCCGTATTTCCCTTTTCTTGCCGATTCTGCGGAGAACCTCCTAATTCCTTACCTTATCAGTCCACCTAATTTTCGACATTCTTCTGTAGCATCACACTTCAAATACTTCAATTACATTCTATTGCGTTTTTCTCCAGACCACGTTTCACTACTATACAACGCCGTGCTCCAAACATACACTCTCACCAATTGCTTCCTCAAATTTGGGCCTATGTTTGATACTAGAAGACTTCTCTTGGCTAGCAATGCCCTTCTTGGCACACTTGGCCTGCTTTTTAGGTTCTTCTTGCACCGTCCGTCATCAGTTATTTTGCTGCCTCGGTAACAGAATTCCTTAACTTCATCTAATTCGTGATCTCCAGTTCTCGTGTTAAGTTTCTTGCTATTCTCATTTCTGCCACTTCTCATTACTTTCGTCTTGCTTCGATTTACTCTCCCTCCGTATTCTGTGCTCGTTAGACTTCATTCCATTCAACAGATCCTGTAGTTCATCTTCACTTTCGCTGAGGGTAGCAATGTTATCAGTGAGCCTTATCGTTAATATCCTCTCACCTTGAATTTTCATCTCACTCTTGAATCCTCTATTTTATTTCCGTCATTGCTTTTTCGATCTACATCCTTGTCTTACACCATTTCGAACAATGTTGCATCCTCTCTGGCCTGGATGCATGAACTGATTCGGTTGGAAATAGTGTCGCAATGCCGTAAATCCGGGAGAGGTACCGCCGATAGCTCATCGCTCGTAGTTTCGGTAAATACCGACACAATGTGCGCGTATCAGCATTGCAGTTGCTCAGTGGACGCCAGGTCATAATAAAAATGTTTACGTTTCGATCGCGGAAGTTTTACATAATCTCCGGGGGAATAAGTGAGGTAAGTCTACAAATATCCCCTCAATACCTTTTCCGACGTCACGATTACTTCTTAGTGTATGCTACATAGTCAAATATTTCCAAATGTTTGAGTAGTTATATTAACAGTGAGTACTATTGGGCATGTTTTGATTCTATTGCGACCATTTTGGCTACAAAAGTCACGAAATGATAAGGTGTGGCGTCTCTACCCTACAGAACGGGATTAATACCGCAATAAAATTCGTTATATACGCCGCACATTTTTTCATTAGGAATACTTGCCTCACAAATCAAATAATTGAGAAAACAATTCTCTTTTGTTTGTATTTGCGTTCAAAAGACTTAGAATGCATATTTAGGGTGTTCACACAGTTTCATGAAGATCAGCGCACAATATTATTCATTATTCCCGAAGATATATATTGGTCAATTACTTAAAATATATTCCTCGGATGCTGACGAAGTGAATAACCCAAATTTGTAAATAAAATTATATTTTAACTCACTCAATAAGTTAACTAGTTATCTGGACCAGTGACATACTTAGGTATATAAATAAAATATCATTACAAACTATTATTAAAACTTTATCGTTTTTTCTTCACCCCATGACATATTTGTAACCTAAAATTTATTTATAAGTACATACATACATGTTTTGGCTTAGAAAAGATGGTAGTTTTGTGGCTTTTTAGCATGCGGCAAATCACCTACAGCATAAGGGACAGACGACGCAATGTAAACATGTTTTCATGGTCAAATATTATGTTTAAATATACATAGAAAAACAAAAAAAAGTTGTTCCCTTAAGTTTCGGGTGTGCGGCCGCAAAAATTCTTCTTCTTCTAATATTGTCTTAACACCTTTGTAGTTTTGCCTCATGGTGAAGACAACTTGCAAGACTTTTTAAGACATCTGAACTCCCTCCACGATCAAATAAAGTTCACAATGGAAATGAAAAAGGAGGGATGCCTTCCATTCTTGGATATTCTGGTTCGGCGCAGAGAGGATGGCACTTTGTGACATGAAGTGTATCGGAAGCCGACGGACACGGATTTGTATTTACGTGCAAATAGCTGCCACCATCCTGCCCAGACGATGAGTCTTCTCCGAACTTTGACCCACAGGGCACATATTATTTCTGACGAAAGCAGTCTGCAAGATGAACTTTCCCACTTACAAAGAGTGCTTGAGGACAATGGGTACTCCCCACAGCAAATACAGAAGGCACTGAAAATGAAACCGAAAGAGGCCACAAAGAAAGCAGAAGAAGACGAAGAAACCTTTAATCGATGGCCTTCCTGCCATATGTGGGTAGCCTCTCATCAAAAATAGGACGGATTCTCAGTAGACACAAAGTAAAAGTGATTTTTCGTCCTCCACCCAAGACAGCTGCACTCGTGGGCTCCGTCAAAGATCATTTGCTGCTCCGAAAATCTGGAGTTTACAGAATTCCATGTTAATGTGGCCTTTCTTACATCGGACAAACAACTCGTACTGTCCAAGAAATATGTACAGAACACCGGATGTAGACACGACTTTTACAACCTACCAAGTCGACAGTGGCAGAGCATTGTATTGACACTGGTCACAGTATGTTGTATGACAACCTCGAAATTTTGGAAACTACATCATCTTTTTGCGACTCAGTAGTGAAGGAGGCAATTGAAATTCGCTTGACGACGAATTTAATTAATAAATGGCTCTGAGCACTATGGGACTTAACTTCTGAGGTCATCAGTCCCCTAGAACTTAGAACTACTTAAACCTAACGAACCTAAGGACATCACACACATCCATGCCCGAGGCAGGATTCGAACCTGCGACCGTAGCGGTCGCGCGGTTCCAGACTGTAGCGCCTAGAACCGCACGGCCACTCCGGCTGGCTTAATTAATAGGGATAGTGGTTTCAACCTTGATAAATCGTGGAATCCGGTACTTGCTGTAATAACTCACAAAGATGTCGTCACAGTGCAGCTCACAATGATATATCGACATGCCAACACAGATCGACTACGGAGTTATAGATGCAACTCACGAATTGTGCACGTCTCTGTCGCCGACCAATGTCTCTGGCGCACTTGCATCTGTGGCCGCATGCGCACTCACACGGTACACAAGTATAAAGGGACGAAGCTAGCACTGGAGCGGCACCCCCACCCTGAAATACCTTGGCCTCACCCTCGACCGACACCTCACCTGGACCCCTCATCTCCAGACCATCCAGCAGAAAGCCCATTCCCGCCTCTGTGTTCTGAAACTCCTGTCTGGCCGGACATGGGGATTGCCTCCTTCTACCATCCTCCACACCTACAAATCCCTCATCCGTCCTATCCTCTGTTATGCCAGCGTTGCCTGGATCTCCGCCCCCACCCGCTTTTACAAGGCCCTCCAAATCCTTGAACGCCATGCGCTCCGCCTTGCCTTCCGTATCCGTCTTCCTTCCCCCACACGGCTCCTGTATGAACTGATCCCCTTCCCCCACCTCCTCCTGTTCCTCCAACATCTCCGCATCCTTTACATTGTTCGCAGGCTTGATCCCCCCACCCTCTGGTTTCCTCCTTCCTCTCCACCCCCCACCCTTTGCCGCGCCTCTATCGCTGTATCCCTCCTTCTCTCCACCTCCACACCCTCCATCTGCTTCATCAGGGCAATTTCCAACACCTCCCCCTCCCGGATAACAAACTTCGCCGTGACATCTACCCTTCCTTCCAACTGTAACCTGGCCTTGTTCCCCCCCCCCCCCTACCCAGGCCCCCTTTTTTCCTCTTCCTTCCTTCTCCCAGAGCGGATTTTCCTCCATTCCCCCCTCCCCTGAGGTCCTGCACCCCATACTTGCCTCTTTCCTTCCCACATTTCTCCCTACCTGGCCCTCTTCAGCGCGGCCCCCGCTCATCTCCTCCATCTCTTCCCCTCCCTCCCTTCTTCCAGTCTCCCTCATCTCCTTGCGCCTGGCAGATCCTCTGTATTGATCATCATCAGTGGGCCTCATCAGTGTTGTGTTTAGTGCTGTTTCTCCTGTGTGTCAAGAGGTGTGATTTTAATTGTGTACTGCCTTGAGGTCCGCCGTCAGTGTTACGTTATGTGCTACGCCAACCGTCGATACCTTATGCTCCAGTCATACTGTGGCTTGTGTTCTTTTAATCGTCGCAGTGTGTGGCTTTCTGTGTGTGCTACTTTTAAACAGTTTTTTATCTCCATTTTACAGTCACCCCGTTTTTTGTCTATTGCCTTCCATGATGTTCCCCCTTTGTTGTATCTATGTTCACCTTATTCTCTCCTTTGCTGTTTTTAAATGTCTTCTATTGTTTTGTTCTATGTCTTTCGGCTGAAGAGCAACGCATATGCTGCTGCCAGCCCTCCACGATGGGGAATTGAAATACAATAAAGAAAAAAAAAAAAAACTGGAGCGGCAGTCTTGCGGCTCACTCTGAAGATGGCTGAGGGTTATACAGCCGAAATATCAGAAGAAGAAGGAGAATTCTTGCGGCTGCACACCCGAAACTTAATGGAACAGTCATTGCGCCGCCAAAACTTGAAGATTCACATAAAAAGGTGTTTGTCATAGAGAACTAGTGTTTTAAGCGAAATAAAACAAAATTTTCACTGAAAGTGTATCATGAGACTTTATATATGCGATTTTGAAAATGTACGCCGTATCTCCCGCATTTACCCTATCCTCTCGTGAGACAAGTTGGCATATAACTGTTTAACTGGCCCATGTTGTCCTGGATACGGGCAACGGGACAAAGTGAAGTCAGAGCCGATCCCATACATGTTCTGTCGACGACAAATCTGGGCACCTCTCTTACCATTGCAGTATTCTGCTTCAAGGAGACAGTTCATACAGACCCGTATGGGAGTGCCACAAAGATACTGAAGACTCTTGAAGATACACGTAAACTATCTGATTGGGTTTCAAGAATCGGCTTTGAATTATGACTAGGAATACACTACAACCACTTATTTATCACTCACATAGCCATCCTTAAGACAAAAAAATGGTTCAAATGGCTCTGAGCACTATGGGACTTAACATCTAAGATCATCAGTCCCCTAGAACTTAGAACTTCTTAAACCTAACTAACCTAAGGACATCACACACATCCATGCCCGAGGCAGGATTCGAACCTGCGACCGTAGCGGTCGCGAGGTTCCAGACTGAAGCGCCTAGAACCGCTCGGCCACAACGGCCGCCTCCTGAAGACAAGATTAAATTAATTACAGTACGCGCAGAAGCATTTAAACAATCATTCTTCCCTCGCTTCAACCGTGACTGGAACCGGAAGAAACCTTAATAACTGGTACAATGGGATGTACCCTGTACCACGCAATTACCAGTGGTTTGCAGTGTGTAGACGTAGAGGTAGATACAGAGCGCAGCGTGTGGATGGACATTGTCTTGTTGGTAGTGGTTCAACAGGCTGCCCCGTTGTAGGCTGTTAAGAAGTTTATGGAACATGTTCCCAAATATGTGAATGCCTCAATGGCTTCTTAAGTAATAGAACCAGGTACGTTGTCCTCGATGGCGGATGTTCATCAGAGACAAGGATACCGTCAGGAGTGCATTTTGCTTGTCCAGGAAACATTTCACCTTCAAAATTATGCTGTCGTGAAGCCGAAAATGCCTGTCACGCGAGAAGAAGAAGTCGCTGGGAGCCACGCCACGAGAAAATGGGGACTGAGGCAACATTCGATAACCAAAACAAACGATATGTGACTGTATTTTGTTCAGAATGAGCTGTGGCGGTTGTTATGGGGCAAAAGCATTCCCTTGTGCTACTTAGCGCGGTACTTCATCTTGACTGTCTCTCGTAAACTAGTCAGGATATTTCGCTAGTATCCTTATCTGATAATTTTCGCGCCGCGCGGGATTAGCCGAGCGGTCTCAGGCGCTGCAGTCATGGACTGTGCGGCTGGTCCCGGCGGAGGTTCGAGTCCTCCCTCGGGCATGGGTGTGTGTGTTTGTCCTTAGGATAATTTAGGTTAAGTAATGTGTAAGCTTAGGGACTGATGACCTTAGCAGTTAAGTCCCATACGATTTCACACACATTTGAACATTTTTTGATAATTTCCGCATTACGACCATATTTTGTTAGCATCAAACTAAGACAGTCGCAAAAAATACTCAGCTTCACTATAATGTTATGAACTTTGTGTGTGTAGTGCTTCAACATTCGTATGAACCGTCTAGGGTTCGGCAGTAGTGAGTGCAAATTGCCTGTCACACCTGCGCACTCAAAATACGATCAATTTTTTCACCTATTTGTCACCTTTTCGGTTTACAACACCACAGAACGATACTGTCAATGGTATCACTCGCCCTGCTCAGTGCAGATGCAGGAGCAGTTTAACTGCCAGTAAATAAACCCCCAAAAATTTATAAACAAATGGAATGAAACTGGTATCTTTCCTTGTTAATCAAAAAATGTTACAGACAGTAGCACCTATTTTACACCGGTACGCAGACAGAGGCACAATGCAGGCATGTAGAGCTGTATGATGATATTTATTTAGAGGAAAGGGTCACCTCATCAAATGGATAGGAAAAACGATTATAGTACTTAATGTCACTCTTTGAGTTACTGATTCAAAAATAATATGATTCGCAGATCAAAGAAAACTATAGTGTCAATTCACCATGTCACGGATAATGAAGTTACTGTGCATGGAATTACAAACGGAGAGAAACTGCCAAGTCATGAGATAAAATTTCTGTCTATATTAACTGAACAACTGCTGAAGGCACATGAACGCTGTTTAGAAGACTGCTACTCAGCAAGCCAATGAACTTTCGAAGTCTAGAAACTTGCAAATACAGCAATACTGGAGACCGACTCACAACCCCAGTACAAGAAATTCGCTATAAAAATGAAACTCACTTAATGAAATAAACGCGCGGATTGTGACATGCTAAGAGGAAAAGCAGCGCAAATTCTGCGACAGTTACTCAAGAAGAAACTCAACTCTGTGTCTTCTCCTACGTTCCTCACCGGTCCTGTACGGTACCGTTAGAGGGTGGGGGAGGCGGGTGGAGGGGGGGGGGGGGGAATTCCGATGTTTGACACCGCGACTGCCGAGAATTACTCCCCACATTCATAATTATAGGGGAAACCCCGAAAAAGCTTATTGTATGTCCGTAAACTGACTAGAAGCTGAGAGTGGATTGGCTTTCACTCTGATTGGGTGAAAATTCGTCTGGACGCAAAATTCAGCTCGTTTGCGCTGTGTATAAGGTAATATGGCGGTAGCTCTCGCTGCGTATTCACCGAGGGCTGCCCTCAGGGACCACTCGTATTTCGCACAGCTCTGAGAAGACGCCTTACAGGACCACGGCCTGGGAACACCTGTATCTCCGCCAGCCTTCTCACGTGGCTCTAGTGTCCGTGGTAGAATTCACGGAAACGTCCCGAAAATCCGCTCCTTGGCCACGCAACGTTCTAAGCGTGCAGTTAACCTTTCTCACCACGTTCTAGTAACACGGAATGTAATGCGCTCAATATTCCAGGCCCCAGAAGCCCTTTTCCTGCATCCAGAAAATTTCAGATAATAGAACAGCAGTAATTACATTTACGGTCGCTTAGCGACATGTGACTAATCAGGTGAGTCACAACATCTTGCCGAAGATTTTTCAGTGTCTGACAATGAATACCCATGCTGCCGCTGCTTGCTTTGCCCGTTTGTTTCGCCTCAATACCAATGCAGCCAGCACTCGTTCATGGTGAATGACTGGCTAAAGACATTATCTGAATTGGCCTTAGCTGCAACATTTCCGATTCCGCCTCGGTTCGGGTGGCTTTTCGAATGGTTGTGAGAAGTAGCGGAACCCAGAAAAAAAATGGTTCAAATGGCTCTGAGCACTATGGGACTTAGCATCTGAGGTCATCAGTTCCCCTAAACGTAGAACTACTTAAACCTAACTAACCTAAGGACATCACACACATCCATGCTCGAGGCAGGATTCGAACCTGTGACCGTAGCGGTCGCGCGGTTCCAGACTGAAGCGCCTAGAACCGCTTGGCCACGCGGAACCCAGAGATTGACGATTTTTTTTATTTTCAAAATCTTGTGCAAGTTGCTGAAAACTGAACGATGAGTTTCACTTCTGCACTATCAAAATGACTGTGAGCACCAGCATCTCCCCTTCTCTTGCGATTCGAAATCGAATCGATTTTATTTTTCTCGGGGTCATATCTGACGATAAAACGTCAAATTATAAAAATTACCAGAAAAGACGACTAACAACAGTCTCAAATCACAAAACAGCATATAGCATAAGAATCCTGCAACTACACCACGTTGTAATAGAATACAGTGGGTCAGCGGCCACTTATCATATGTGGACATGGTTTGAAGATGGTAATCTAGCTGAAATGGATCCATCACAATAAAAACACAAAACTACTGTAGCAGCACTCTGGATTTTATTATATAATATCTCTAACAGAAACGATTATTGAGCTGTATCACAGTTGCGGAGGCTGTACTTTGTTTAAATATCTGGGGGCAATACTACAAAGTGATATGAAATGAGACGAACCAGTGCAATAAACTGTCAGATAGGTGAATGGGCGACTTAGGTTTCAAGGAACCACACCGAAAAGCGCAATTCCTACTTGCTGTTAGGGCGGCGTGCTCCAGCATTTAGAGTCTCTATCAGGCAGTAGCTCCCAACGTCCTGAATTATTTGTTCGATATATTCCAATTCCCCACACTTTTTACTCTCTGCGGCTCCCTCTAGTACGATGGAGGTTATTCCCTGATGTCTTAACACATCTCTTATCATTCTGTTAACGTTTCCCCATATTTCTTTCCCCGCCTAAGTTTGAGAATTCTACTATAGGAAAATAATATAGTTATAAAACAGATCTATATTTGATCGCACGAAATGTAATCCAAATCCCGCAAAATCACTAATTATAAAGAAAGATACCTAAGGTGTGCGGAAAAACGATGCCACCGATTTCTTTTATGTGAACGCTCTAAAGTTGTTTAAATAAAACAAACGTTATTAACGTTCATTCTTCATGCCTGTATATTTATTTCTTAACATAGTCGCATTGGCGACGAAAACATTTCTCCCTACGAGAGATCAGTTTATTTATATCCCCACTGTAAAACGTTTGACATTTTTGACGGAGCCACAACCTCACCTCTGCTTGCACCGCTTCGTCACTATCAGAGTGAAGTCCTCTAAGGTGTTTTTTTAACTTCAGGAAACATATGAAAATCGGATGATTAAGTAGGGACTGTACGGAGGATGATCCATAAATGTGAACACAAGGCGTCGCATAGTTGCAGATGTCGCACCACTCACCTGTGGTCTGGCATTGTCTTGCTGAAGAAGGGGGTGCTCCGTATGTGACGAACTCTTCGAATTCAAAACTCGATTGCAGCACGCTATTTCTCAGGCACCGACGTACACTACTGGCCATTAAAATTGCTACACCAAGAAGAAATGCAGATGATAAACGGGCATTCATTGGACAAATATATTATACTAGAACTGACATGTAATTACATTTTCACGCAATTTGGGTGCATAGATCCTGAGAAATCAGTACCCAGAACAACCACCTCTGGCCGTAATAATGGCCTTGATACGCCTGGGCATTGAGTCAAACAGAGCTCGGATGGTGTGTATAGGTACAGCTGCCCATGCAGCTTCTTCAACACGATACCACAGTTCATGAAGAGTAGTGACTGGCGTAGTGTGACGAGCCAGTTGCTCGGCCACCATTGACCAACGTTTTCAATTGGTGAGAGATGTGGAGAATGTGCTGGCCAGGGCAGCAGTCGAACATTTTCTGTATCCAGAAAGGGCCGTACAGGACCTGCAACATGCGGTCGTGCATTATCCTGCTGAAATGTAGGTTTTCACAGGGATCGAATGAAGGGTAGAGCCACGGGTCGTAACACATCTGAAATGTAGCGTTCACTGTTCAAAGTGCCGTCAATGCGAACAAGAGGTGACCGAGACGTGTAACCAATGGCACCCCGAACCATCACGCCGGGTGATACGCCAGTATGGCGATGATGAATACACGCTTCCAATGTGCGTTCACCGCGATGTCGCCAAACACGGATGCGACCATCATGCTGCTGTAAACAGAACCTGGATTCATCCGAAAAAATGACATTTTGCGATTCGTGCACCCAGGTTCATCGTTGAGTACACCATCGCAGGCGGTCCTGTCTGTGATGCAGCGTCAAGGGTAACCATGGTCTCCGAGCTCATAGTCCATGCTGCTGCAAACGTTGTCGAACTGTTCGTGCAGATGGTTGTTGTCTTGCAAACGTCCCCATCTGTTGACTCAGGGATCGAGACGTGGCTGCACGATTCGTTACAGCTATGCGGATAAGATGCCTGTTGTGGACTGCTAGTGATACGAGGCCGTTGGGATCCAGCACGGCATTCAGTATTACCCTCCTGAACCCACCGATTCCATATTCTGCTAACAGTCATGCGATCTCGACCAACGCGAGCTGCAGTGTCGCGATACGATAAACCGCAATCGCGATAGGCTATAATCCGACCTTTATCAAAGTCGGAAACGTGATGGTACGCGTTTCTCCTGCTTACACGAGGCATCACAACAACGTTCCACCAGGCAACGCCGGTCAACTGCTGTTTGTGTATGAGAAATCGGTTGGAAACTTTCCTCATGTCAGCACGTTGAAAAAATGTTTGTTACGTAGCTATAGCTGTTCGTAAAGGATGAGGCTATCCTTTCCAGCAAAATGCTAGAAAATTTCTAATTCTTCTAAAATATCTAGTCTACCCCCTTTCTTTTCGGTGTGCAAAATGTTACTATCGCAGAAGGCTTTAGATGAATGACCTGTAATTATAAGATAATCGGAAAAAGACGAATTTTAGGGGCTAGTGCCATTTTTTCTTAGCAACGGTATAAAGCCGTTACTCGATATCTGATTTCGGGTCTCCTTGTGCAGATTGCCGAAATGTTCTTTTCCTTCTGAGGTAGTCCTATGTTTTTCAATTATCAAATGTTTCTTGGCTGCATTTCACGTCAATATTGCTTTCTACAAGTTGTCATTCAGTCCTGTCTCCATTTTCATAATGATGTTTTCATGTTTTATCTTACTGTTATAAGCTTTGATGTAGACAAAATGTTATGTTGTATGCTACCATCAAACAAACATTGCTCCCCATTATGTACCAAATACTGGTTATTTATAAGCATTTCTGCTATATTTCAATGTGGAGTAGCCTAATTGTATCTACGGCTACTAGATGGCGCGCTCGTTGCAGTGCCATGTTCACCTGGCCGCATTTGTTAACGCGGGCACCTCAGTCCGTTTCGCAACCTGCACTACGCAAATAACGAGCAGCCCTTAGTGGCTCGCCATCACAGTTTTCTTTATCTTAAATATCTTTGTGACTAATGCCCTTTTGGCATATTTATTATTTTATAAATGACATATAAGTACTGCCAGTCTTTCACGACGATTCCGTACTTATACTCTACCATTATAAGGAAGACACACCTAGCAGTTTCGAAACCAAGTTAATTTGTTAAAAATAGTGACCGAGTGCTGATTTTCTTTCAATTGTAACTATTCACGGTCTCTGAAAGTGCAGCCATGTACAAGAATTCGCAAAATTTTCCACACTGTCGAACTTGGGACGGACAATTCCCGGACAATTGCACGAGCACCAGCACCACCCGGGGCATGTGGCGCATAGTCAGTTACGGCAACAGCAACCTGGTCAGTAGCTTCCACCAGGATAGGAAGCCTTGCCCTTCCATGTGCCACACCACTGGTGAGTGTTTTAGAATTTCACTATCATCTTTTTTAAACCACTTAATGATATCGGACCCATCCTCAGACATCTTTCTTTCTTTCACTTGGGCCTTTGTCCCGCAATGGTCGCTGGGTCGGCGTGGTTACAACGGAATTGGCAAGGTTAATTGAAAGGGGTGGCCGGATGCACTTCATACCCCCCCCTCCCCCTCCAGGACGGAATCAGTGTATCCCACCTGTCTGCGTCTAGTGTAAACCATGAAATAGTGGGAAAGTGTTACAAATGTCTGCGTGTCGTGTAACTGAGGCGGGCTGTGGGGACCAGCCCGGTATTCACCTAGAGGGATGTGGAAAACCGCCTAAAAACCACATCCAGGCTGACCGACACACCTGTCCACGTCATTAATCCGCCGGGTGGATTCGATCCGGGGCCAGTGCGCCTACCCGAGTCCAGTAAGCAGCGCATTAGCGCTCTAGGCTAACCTGGCGGGTCGTCCTCAGACATTTCTTTTCAGAAATGTCGGTCAGCGATATTCTCTCAGTGCAGCACTACAATGTTCACTCACATTAAGGTTTACAAATGAGCGTGGATGTCATACCGCCATACAAACAGTGGACAGAGCCAGATTTTCACGTGGTGGCCAAAATTGGAACAATTTTTTTTTTGTGTAAATCTTTTTCACATTACCGCATTAGCATGTATAGCAAATTTCGCTGCCATACGATAGCTACAGCCCAGATTACACCTCCGTGAGTGGCTGCAGTTTAATTGTAACCACCCGGCAGAAAGTATGCAGTACTGTGAAATGAGATGAATATTTTTAAAACACCCTGTACATCTCTCGTGTGCTCTGGGCAAAACTACTAACGTGCTCGACCTCGGTGATGTTAGTATCGGTACCACTATAGTTCCCTCTTTACCTCCTACAGAAACTTTGAATTTCGTGGCTTAAGTTGAAGCGTAACGAGATGCTGCTAGGCGCAGAGGAAATGGAGGTAAGTAGGGGCGAGTCACACACGTAGCGAGCGCACTCAGTAGTGGAAGGGCGCCGAGTGTTGTGATTAGCGGGTGCGCGCCTCGCCGTGCTAGAGGCGGCAGCGGGTGCCGCCGTGTAATTAGTTGCCGGAGCAGATCCGGTGGCGGCCGCAGACATTACTCTGTCCGGGCGGGCGCCTTGTTTAAGGACAGCCAACTTAGAATGAGATTAATTGGCGAGCCGGCGACCGAGCCTGCGGGATTTATTGGCCTCGCCGTGTTTCGGCGAGCCCGCCGAGATATATTATCGCGAGCTCGGCCGGGGCGCCGCAGCAAGACGTTCGCCAGAGCACTCCGACGAAGTGCAGGTGGCGATGAAGTGAGGCCTACTGGATCAGCACCGCGCCGCAAGAACGCCTCTCAGCTCATGGAGTTATCCACGTAAGGCTGGGCAAACATTCTCTGTTTCGAACGGGTTCGAAATTTCCCGGCCGGCCGGTGTGGCCGAGCGGGTCTAGGCGCTTCAGTCTGGAACCGCGCGACTCCTACGGTCGCAGGTTCGAATCCTGCCTCAGGCATGGATGTGTGTGATGTCCTTATGTTAGTTAGGTTTAAGTAGTTCTAAGTTCTAGGGGACTGGTGACCTCAGATGTTAAGTCCCATAGTGCTCACAAGGGAACCTCCCCATCGCACCCCCCTCAGATTTAGTTATAAGTTGGCACAGTGGATAGGCCTTGAGAAACTGAACACAGATCAATCGAGAAAACAGGAAGAAGTTGTGTGGAACTATGTAAAAAATAAGCAAAATATACAAACTGAGTAGTCCATGCGCAAGATAGGCAACATCCAGGATAGTGTGATCTCAGGAGCGCCGTGGTCCCGTGGTTACCGTGAGGAGCGGCAGAACAAGAGGTCCTCGCTTCAAGTCTTCCCTCGAGTGAAAAGTTTACATTCTTTATTTTTCGCAAAGTTATGATCTGTCCGTTCGTTCATTGACGTCTCTGTTCACTGTAATAAGTTAAGTGTCTGTGTTTTGCGACCGCACCGCAAAACCGTGCGATTAGTAGACGAAAGAACGTGCCTCTCCAATGGGAACCGAAAACATTTGATCGCAAGGTCATAGGTCAACCGATTCCCCCACAGGAAAACACGTCTGATATATTCTATACGACAGTGGTGACGGCACGTGCGTCACATGACAGGAATATGTTGTCGACCCACCTAACTTGTACACTTGGCGAATGGGTAAAAAGATTCTTCTGCCTTGCCCGATTTAGGTTTCCTTGAGGATGTGATAATCACTCCCAAAAAAGTGATGAAAACATAAAAAATTAAACTTTTCACTCGAGGGAATACATGAACGAAGGACCTCTCGTTTCGCAGCTGCTCACGCTAACCACGGGACTACGCCACTCCTAAACTCACACTATCCTTAATGTTGCCTACCTTCCGCATGGACTACTCAGTTTGTATATTTTGCTTATTTTTTTCATAGTTCCTCACAGCTTCTTCCTGTTTTCTCGATTGATCTGTGTTCAGTTTTTCAAGGCCTACCCACTGTGCCAACTTATAACTAAATCTGAGGGGGGTGCGATGGGGAGGTTCCCTTGTCAGAGCCATTTGAAATTTCCCGATACGCCACAATGTTCGACACAATATCCAGCTTGTTCGAAAAATCACGTGACATTTGACTCGTGCGGCGCGAATGCAAGGGATACGCAAGAAACGACGAACTAGCCCCAACAATAAGCTGTGGCTCTACTTAGAATTTGGAGGAAACAAGATTAAGTCCTAACAATGCACAAATTCCTATTGTGTTTGAAAAGACAGATATTGAAGTAAAGGTGACAGGCAAAGACGAAAATGTTGTCCCGCAAAAAATATATATATTTGTTTGTTTGTGATAGGAGGTAATGGTTACAAACGAGCACTTCAGTACCTGAAACTTCCTGGCAGATTAAAACTGTGTGCCGGGCCGAGACTCGAACTCGGGACCTGTGCCTTTCGCGGGCAAGTGCTCTACCATCTGAGCTACTCAAGCACGACTCAAGCCCCGTCCTCACAGCTTCACTTCCGCCAATACCTCGTCTCGTTCCTTCTGAACTTTACAGAAGTTCTCCTGCGAACCTTGCAGAACTAGCACTCCTGAAAGAAAGGATATTGCGGAAAGTTCAGTCCCTGTTTACATATCTGAATAACAGATAAAAACGTTACCAGATATTAATCGGTTTGAAAATAGCAACACTCAGATGATGCGATCAAGAATTAAATGTTGAACAAACAAAATATGTCGTAATAAAGTGACTATAATTTTTACCTCGAGAATGAATTACAGCGGCTCTTCTGTCTTGGAGACAGCACCATCAGCCGTCACTAGATCGCATGAAGAGTGAAAGCTGGAGAATTGGACAGACTCATGATTTCAATCTTTTATTTATTAGCTGCCGTTGTTACGCATGATCTGTACCCTATAAGATATTTCAGTCCGTGTTTCTCAGTTATTTTTATTACTAAAATCCGTAGGGTATAAAAAATACTATGTCAGGTCGTTGTGGTAGTACTAACAGAAGACACTAGAATGCAGGCCGATCAAACGTTTGAACAGAACCCAAGATTTCCCGAACTATAACATAAACTGTTCGAGTCGTGTTCAAACACAGACCTCTGGCCGTATCTACACATATCATAAATTAAAGTCCACAGTCGCGTGTTTCTGTATTTATGTGAAGCGAATCTCAGGAACTACGTTACTGCTTTTGACATGGCTTTCACTAACAGGTGCACTGATTCACAACGAAGGTTTATGTGTGTAATTTATAATAATAACAATGATGAGTGTGTATTAGATATCTGTTCCTTATTTAACCGGCGTTTGGACAGACATCTCGTGGCCATGATGGGGGTTACCAGCTGATCAGCTAGAGAGGGAGCAGCATCTGATAGGAAAAGCAGTTAACGGCCCTGCCTATAGTGCTCCAAACGTTCTCAGTTGGAGAGAGATCCGGGAAACTGGCTGGCCAAGATAGGCATTGCCAGACACTAAGACAACCATCAGAAACTCTCGCCGAACGCGGAAGGACATTATGTTGCGGAAATGTAACCACAGGATGGCTTCTCACAAAGGGCAACAAAACGGTGTGTAGAATATCGACGACGAACCGTTGTGCCGGAAGACGGCCGCGGATGATAACTAAAGGCGTACTGCTATGAAATGAAATGTTTCCCCAGACCATCACCTGTCGTTGTCGCGCCTTACAAAGGGTGAAAGTAAGGTTGGTATCTCATCGCTGTCCAGGGCGTCTCCTTCTACTGTTTCACTGTACACTGAAGAGCCAAAGAAACTGCCTAATATCGTGTAGGGCCCACGCGAGCACGCAGAAGTGCCGCACTAGGACGTGGCATGGACTCGAGGAATTGACACAATGAATCTTGCAGGGCTGTCCATAAATCGTAAAAGTACGAGGGGTTCGAGATCTCTTCTGAACAGCACGTTGCAAGGCATCCCAGATATGCTCAATAATGTTCATGTCTGGGGAGTTTGGTGGCCAGCGGAAGTGTTTAAACTCAGAAGAGTGTTCCTGGGGTCACTCTGATGCAAATCTGGACGTGTCGGTTGTCGCATTGTCCTGCAGGAGTTGCCCAAGTTGTGCGGCTGCCCCAGTGGAGGTTCGAGTCCTCCCTCGGGCATGGGTGTGTGCGTTTGTCTTTACGATAATTTATGTTAAGTAGTGTGTGAGCTTAGGGACTGATGACCTTAGCAGTTAAGTCCCATCAGATTTCACACACATTTGAACATTTGAATTTGCCCAAGTCTGTCAGAATGCATAATGGGTATGAATGGATTCAGGTGGTCAGACAAGATGCTTACGTACGTGTCACCTATCATAGAAGTTTATAGATGTATCAGGAATCACATATCCCTCCAACTGCACACGCCCCACGCCATTACAGAGCCTCCACCAGCTTGAACAGTCCCCTGCTGATATGCAGGGTCCATGGATTCATGAAGGTATCTCCATACACGTACACGTCCATCCGCTCGATAGAATTTGAAACGAGACTCGTCCGACCAAGTAACATGTTTCCAGGCATCAACAGTCCAGTGACGGTGTTGACGGGCCCGAGCGAGGCGTAAAGCTTTGTGTCGTGCAGTCATCAAGGGTACACGACTCGACCTTCGGCTCTGAAAGCCCATATCGATGATTTTTCGTTGAATGTTTCTCACGCTGACATTTGTTGATGGCCCAGCACTGAAATCTGCAACAATTTACGGAAGGGTATCACCTGTGTGACGTTGAACAATTCTCTTCAGTCATCATTGGTCCCGTTCTTTCAAAATCTTTTGTGGCCGCAGCCATGCCAGAGATTTGATCTTTTACCGCATTCCTGATGTTCACAGTACACTCCCACATCATCGCTACCTCGGAGATGCTGTGTTCCATCGCTCGTGCGCCGACTATAACACTACGTTCAAACTCACTTACATCTCGATAACCTACCACTGTTACAGTGGTAACCGATGTAACAACTGCGCCTGACACTTGTTATCTTATATAGACGTTTAGACGTTGCCGACCGCAGCGCCGTATTCCGCCTGTTTACATATCTCTATACCTCCCCCCCCCCCCCCCCCCCCCCATGAACCATGGACCTTGCCGTTGGTGGGGAGGCTTGCGTGCCTCGACGATACAGATAGCTGTACCGTAGGTGCAACCACAACGGAGGGGTATCTGTTGAGAGGCCAGACAAACGTGTGGTTCCTGAAGAGGGGCAGCAGCCTGGATGATTGACTGATCTGGCCTTGTAACACTAACCAAAACGGCCTTGCTGTTCTGGTACTGCGAACGGCTGAAAGCAAGGGGAAACTACAGCCGTAATTTTTCCCGAGGGCATGCAGTTTTACTGTACGATTAAATGATAATGGCATCTCCTTGGGTAAAATATTAAGGAGGTAAAATAGTCCCCCATTCGGATCTCCGGGCGGGGACTACTCAGGAGGACGTCGTTATCAGGAGAAAGAAAACTGGCATTCTACGGATCGGAGCGTGCAATGTCAGATCCCTTAATCGGGCAGGTAGGTTAGAAAATTTAAAAAGGGAAATGGATAGGTTAAAGTTAGATGTAGTGGGAATTAGTGAAGTTCGGTGGTAGGAGGAACAAAACTTTGGTCAGGTGAATACAGGGTTATAAATACAAAATCAACTAGGGGTAATGCAGGAGTAGGTTTAATAATGAATAAAAAAAATAGGAGTGCGGGTAAGTTACTACAAACAGCATAGTGAACGCATTATTGTGGCCACGATAGACACGAAGCCCACGCCTACTACAGTAGTATGAGTTTATATGCCAACTAGCTCTGCAGGTGATGAAGAAATTGATGAAATGTATGATGAGTTAAAGAAATTATTCAGATAGTGAAGGGAGACGAAAATTTAATAGTCATGGGTGACTAGAATTCAACAGTAGGAAAAGGAAGAGAAGGAAACGTAGTAGGAGAATATGGATTAGGGCTAAGAAATGAAAGAGGAAGCCGCCTGGTAGAATTTTGCTCAGAGCATAACTTGATCATTGCTAACACTTGGTTCAAGAATCATGAAAGAAGGTTGTATACATGGAAGAACCCTGGAGATACTAGAAGGTATGAGATAGATTATATAATGGTAAGACAGAGATTTAGGAACCAGGTTTTAAATTGTAAGACATTTCCAGGGGCAGATGTGGACTCTGACCACAATCTATTGGTTATGAACTGTAGATCAAAACTGAAGAAACTGCTAAAAGGTGGGAATTTAAGGAGATGGGACCTGGATAAACTAAAAGAACCAGAGGTTGTACAGAGTTTCAGGGAGAGCATAAGGGAACAATTGACAGGAATGGGGGAAAGAAATACAGTAGAAGAAGAATGGGTAGCTTTGAGGGATGAAATAGTGAAGGCAGCAGAGGATCAAGTAGGTAAAAAGACGAGGACTAGTAGAAATCATTGGGTAACAGACGAGATATTGAATTTAATTGATGAAAGGAGAAAATATAAAAATGCAGTAAATGAAACAGGCAAAAAGGAATACAAACGTCTCAAAAATGAAATCGACAGGAAGTGCAAGCAGGGGTGGCTAGAGGACAAATGTAAGGATGTAGAGGCTTATCTCACTAGGGGGAAGATAGATACTGCCTACACGAAAATTAAAGAGACCTTTGGAGGAAAGAGAACCACTTGCATGAATGTCAAGAGCTCAGATGGAAACCCAGTTCTAAGCAAAGAAGGGAAAGCAGAAAGGTGGAAGGAGTATATAGAGGGTCTATACAAGGGCGATGTTCTTTAGGACAATGTTATGGAAACGGAAGATGATATAGATGAAGATGAAATGGGCGATATGATATTGCGTGAAGAGTTTGACAGAGCACTGAAAGATCTAAGTTGAAACAAGGCCCCGGGAGTAGACAACATTTCATTAGAACTGCTGACAGCCTTGGGAGAGCCAGTCCTGACAAAACTCTACCATCTGGTGAGCAAGATGTATGAGACAGGCGAAATTCCCTCAGACTTCAAGAAGAATATAATAGTTCCAATCCCAACTATCAGTTTAATAAGTCACAGCTGCAAAATACTAACGCGAATTCTTTACGGACGAATGGAAAAACTGGTAGAAGCCGACCTCGGAGAAGATAGGTTTGGATTCCGTAGAAATGTGGGAACACGTGAGGCAATACTGACCCTACGACTTATCTCAGAAGAAATATGAAGGAAAGGCAAACCTACGTTTCTAGCATTTGTAGACTTAGAGAAAGCTTTTGACAATGTTGACTGGAATACTCTCTTGCAAATTCTGAAGCTGGGAGGGGTAAAATACAGAGAGCGAAAGGCTATTTACAATTTGTACAGAAAGCAGATGTAAGAGTCGAGGGACATGAAAGGGAAGCAATGGTTGGGAAGGGAGTGAGACAGGGTTGTAGCCTCTCCCCGATGCTGTTCAATCTATATATTGAGCAAGCAGTAAAAGAAACAAAAGAAAAGTTCGGAGTAGGCATTAAGATCCATGGAGAGAAATAAAAACTTTGAGGTTCGCCGATGACATTGTAATTCTGTCAGAGACAGCAAAGGACTTGCAAGAGCAGTATGTGAAAGCGTTTCTGAAGAAGAGAAAATTGTTAACATCGAGTATTGATTTAAGTGTCAGGAAGACGTTTCTGAAAGTATTTGTATAGAGTGTAGCCATGTATGGAAGTGAAACATGGACGATAAATAGTTTGGACAAGAAGAGAATAGAAGCTTTCGAAATTTGGTGCTACAGAAGAATGCTAAAGATTAAACGGGTAGATCACATAACTGCCGGCCGAAGTGGCCGTGCGGTTAAAGGCGCTGCAGTCTGGAACCGCAAGACCGCTACGGTCGCAGGTTCGAATCCTGCCTCGGGCATGGATGTTTGTGATGTCCTTAGGTTAGTTAGGTTTAACTAGTTCTAAGTTCTAGGGGACTGATGACCACAGCAGTTAAGTCCGATAGTGCTCAGAGCCATTTGAGATCACATAACTAATGAGGAGGTATTGAATAGGATTGGGGAGAAGAAGAGTTTGTGGCACAACTTGACAAGAAGAAGGGACCGGTTGGTAGGACATGTTCCGAGACAGCAAGGGATTACCAATTTAGTATTGGAGGGCAGCGTGGAGGGTAAAAATCGTAGAGAGAGACCAAAAGATGAATACACTAAGCAGATTCAGAAGGATGTAGGTTGCAGTAGGTACTGGGAGATGAAGACGCTTGCGCAGGATAGAGTAGCATGGAGAGATGCATCAAACCAGTCTCAGGACTGAAGATCACAACAACAACAACAACATATCTGAATACGCATTCTTATACCTGTTTCTTTGGCACTTCAATGTACTTGCAAATATAATGAAAACTTAAAATTAAGAAACTGTGTTACTACTCTTGATTCAAATTCTAGTGGGGTGAAATTTCTTTTTTCTTCATCTTCCTTTTCATTAGATTTATAAGTACTTTATCTGCAACTCTCACACTTGTGAATTAGATGATACAGTACGTAAATAGTTCTGAAAATTAGCTTGGTACTTGTGTTGGAATCGATTCATGATTTGTCAGTGTTATGCTGAGAGATGTATCAAATACTCTTGAATGCCTGGGTTGGCAGTGCTAGCGAAAAATATATGCAATGTCTGGCGAACCACAAGTCGTTGTTATGCTTGGACTTTGGGAAAGGTCACCAACTGGGCTTTAAAATGTGCTTTATTTCAATCAGATTGACGCCATGCATTTCATCAACACCAGTTTCTCCCTTGTCTAGTTGCGTAGGATCATTTTCCGTCTGCAGAGAAACCTGTGTGCTACTGAATTAGGAATTTGGCAGTGCTCGCAAAGTGGGCTTAGCGCGAGACTGATCCTGTATCTTTTCTCCTTTGTCGAAATGTAGAGCAGAAAAGTAGGAAGGGCCTTTTTCTCCACCTTGTCCTAAATCATCTACCAGTCGTCGGACAGAAACTTGCAGACCACTGGATCGGGCGGATGTTATAGTAGCGCACTGTAAACGAGGATAGTCGTCATATTCACGGACTTCCTCGTCAATACACAAGGCAAGGGTGTGGTCTGGAAGTGATTGAGTCGCAAGATGTAAGTTAAAATCGCTCTGATATCTCTGACAGTGGATCTTGCAACTTAGTTATCAAACTTTTTTGTCTGGGTTTTCTTAATAA
Source organism: Schistocerca serialis cubense (assembly GCF_023864345.2). Taxonomy (NCBI): domain Eukaryota; kingdom Metazoa; phylum Arthropoda; class Insecta; order Orthoptera; family Acrididae; genus Schistocerca; species Schistocerca serialis. The sequence goes on from NC_064641.1 coordinate 301,742,793, forward strand.
CAGGAACAATAATAGAAAGTTATCCATTGCCATATAGTTTATTTTTAACATTTTTCGGTTAACTATACTCTTTGATGTAATATCCATGTAAATGATTATTTATAATAATTACGTATTGTAATAATTTAAAGTATTAGAACTGATATATGGACACAAAGTCAAAAGTAGTGTGCTGCAAAAGAATGTAAATGTTATAATTACTAGTTCATGCATAGGGAAAGTAGGTTAGTAATCATGTAAAAATTGGAGGGAACTCCCTCCGCAACGGAACTGGTGGGCGGGAATAGAAAAGGTGGATCTGGTAGTAGAACTGTGTGGCATTAATCAGTCGGTGGCTAGCAGGCAAAGAGTGCGCATCTTGTCAACTGAAATAGGCGAGAAGAACTGCAAGAGTATATAATATAGCCTCGGATGCGGAAGTAATGCGGCTTGTTATTCATGGCATACTTTGATTAGCTCTGTACAGTGAAGGTCCGGCGCTAAGAAGAAAATTTTCAGAGCTTGTTACACAGCAAAAGCCGTGGATACTTTTGTCACTCTTCTCTGAATGGCACAGTAGATCGACGCTTCAGCTCAAATTAACAGTTGAGTAGTGTATTATTGTACGGACCACTTATGCCGTTTCGTTTTCAGTAATAATTTTGCATTCTGTAAACTTCGTGCTGAGTCATCTATTTTGTCACTAGTCATTTACCTAGACAGGGTCCTATCCCAAGTGCTACGATGAATCCGAGTATCCTGTTGTACTGAACTGAAAAGCAGTTATCGTCTTAAATAAAAGTTAATAAACTTTGTATAGTTGTAAAGTACGTAATTATTTAGGGAGCTTAAGTTTTCATAAATTGACTGTTAACGTATTCAGTTCAAAGATTTTTCTTATTGGAACAATAGTGTTTACAATTTCATGTGTTGTGTAGTTAACAGTGTTTCCACATTGTGTTGTGACTAAAGTGTTCAGCCACGATCTGAATTTACCGATAAATAGCTTCTGGGTCACCATCCTAACAGTTGAGCCATATTTAAATATATTACAATAATAGCAATCTGGAGTAAACGACTAGCTTCAAATATTCAAACTATACCACATCCGTGAGTAACATATTCCACTTGAGCTAAATAATACAAGAAAGTGAATGGTCCTTGAGAATGCAAATAACAATCAGTACAAAAGATAATATTACCTCATAACTGTTTCAATAGTAATGATTTCCTACCATTAAGCTGACGAAAGAACATCTTGCCCAAGTCAGTAGGGCTCCGCCATTAGTAATCGTTTACCTCTAATTATCATTATCATCCTGTTGTAATGTACAGATACTAAATGTTATTCAGAGGACTTGGTGTCTAAACGCTTTAATACTCCTTCTGTGTAGTTCATGTCAAATCACTTGTACTTTCTTTGCTAAATTATGCTACTGTCTTGTATCTTGTCAGATAAAGTAAAGTCAACCCAAATAATTAACTTTCTTTATGAACCATGATAGTACTGGGGACAACCTCGTCTAATTAGGTTGGCGACCGATTCTTTTCACGTAATTACAGTTACTAGACTACTGATAGAATCTTGCTACTGCTTTCTTTCAATAGAAACCTTTAGGGAACACATTTAGTCCGACACCTCTCCAATACACACAGACACGTTCACAAAATAAAAATCGTTCCACAGGAGTAACACTATCCGTATATTTCTATTTTAATAGTAGGTGGATGTGTTATACGTGGCGCCGCGTGACATGACATTTGTTAGCTTCTTAGACAGTAAAATACAGACCATAGCATAGGTAGTAACCGCTTAAAATGTGTATTTCGAGCACTGAATATGCAGCGACGCGAACTTGCAGTAAATTCAATAAAACAAATAGTAGCAAATATTACGGGAGTTTGAAAGTAAACTGTAATTTAGATTCAGTATTAAATGGATACAACAGTACTAGCAGATTGAAGCGAATAGAACGAGACAGTACCGGGCGTATCGGGAAACATCACGGAGCCCGATAGGCAGTTACCAAAATGAGTGCACAGCTAGCGCCACAGAAAGGAAACTGGCTTACGTAGTATACCATGCGTACATAAATGATCAGATTCAGATGATGAGCCCGTCACAGATGAAACAGGAATCAAAGGTCGGAACGAATGAGTAAGCTTACGGGGAAGATAACGAATACATAAATGAATCGATTGATATGTTGAATACTTCGCAAACAGAGAAAGAACCGATACAATCACAAAAAACTTTTGTCTACACAAATTAAAGATCAGAGTAAAGCACAAACTAGTAGTATTAAAATTCGAATTAAGGCACAAATTAATGGTCTTAATAATCAACACAAAACATAAGTTAGTGGTCTTGAGAATCAGCTGGAAACGAATTTTCGTTCGATTCCCTTTTACCTTGATACTGCTTTCTTTCAGTAGAAACCTTTAGGGAAACAAAATTAGTCCGACATCTTTCTAATACACACAGTCACGATCACAAAATAAAAACCCTTTCACAGGAGTAACACTATCGGTATATTACTATTTTAACAGTAGCCGGTAGTGTTATAAACTCTTCTACTGAAAGCTCTTTTCATATTTTGGCAGGAAGTAGTATAGGTAGTATGGACCAAGACAAGAAAAAATGTCTACTAAACATGTGTAACTTAGCAGCTATCGGCACTTTCTCATCTTTGCTACTGTGAAACACATCTCTTCTACTGAGATACGAGCACTTTCTTGTGTTTCACAGTGGTAAAGATGAGCAAGTGCTCATAGCTCTTAAGTGTGCACTTTACAGCCTATCTGAAATTTTTGTCTTGTTTAGGTCCATACTACATCTCCCCACAATATGGGAAGCAAAAAGCTTGCAGTAGAAGAGGTCCACAGTCAGAGTTATCGGAACGATTTTCGCGTTTGATTTTCGACTCGGTCATTTCCGGACCAGGACCCCTTGCCTTAAATTGATACCTTCACCCTCCTCGCTCATCCCTGAAAGTCTGTAACACCATCCCGAAATCACCCTGTAGCCCTCTTAGAAAAAGACGTCGAGTTATACTGCCGTCAGCGATCAGAATGTTTTACGCCCGTTTTACGTTTATAGCGTTGCATTGTAAATACGGCTTTCTGAGGTATAGTCGCCAGAGATCATATGGAATTGCTATGTTAATGGCAGGCACTTCGAAGATACCGAGGTTCAACGTTACCACGACGCGGCTGCCAAATATTGATGCGCAGGGAGCATGGCCGCGATATGCTGTTATCTTGGTGAGTATACGGTTTTTTTTTACGAAAACCGCTTTTTGTATCCGATCGAAATATATTCTGGGAGAATTATTTATTGAATGTTCTTTGCTGCGCAAATTGATTGAAATCAGATCTCCAGGGTAGACAGTAATGTGCATTTCACGGTACTTTCTTGCGTTGATTCGTCGTAAGCAAGGTTGCTGGCGACGAAAGTCTTCTGTCCGACAGGGGCAATAGTCTATAGACATAATGTTTACAAGCACTTTTAGCCATTCAGAGTTAGTTAGTCAAACATTTTGTATTTATTTCATATAATTAATACCAATGTTGCTAGTTATATTTACTTCACGACACTTATTTAGGACTTCGTATACATTATTATTTCACTGTAATAGAAGTGTACAACGTTGTCATGTTTCCTTGTATGTATTGTATTGCATGTTAACCGGGCGCCTAGAAACGACGGAGAGGCTCCGTCTCCGCCGCAGCCGCAGTGGTCCACAACCCCACGACGACTACCGCAGTCCACTTCACCCCTCCGCCGCCCCATACCGAACCACTCTTTCAGGGTTATTGTACGATTCGGCCCCCTGTGCACCCCCCCCCCCCCCCCCCCAGTGTTTGATAGAGTAACGGTGGTGTACGCGTACGTGGAGAATTTGCTTGCGCAGCAATCGCTGACATAGTGTAGCTGAGGCGGATGGAAAACCGCCTAAAAACCATCCACAGACTCGCCGGCTCACCGGACCTCGATCCAAGTCCGCCGGGCGGATTCGTGCCGGGGACCAGGCGCAACTTTCCAATCCCGAAAGTTGTGCGTTAGACCGCACGGCTGACCGGGCGGGCCATGTTTCCTTTCTCCTATAGTTATTTCGAAACTTTAATTTTGGGTAATGACTTGAAATTGTTTCTCCATTTGCCCCAGTTATTGCTTCTGGCCCCTTGGTGCATCTCGCACGCAGTTGCGCGGCCGTATTTCTTGCAAGCACGCTATTGACCTCTCTACAACAGTTCAGCGACGTGTTGTAAGACTACGGCATCGCAAAACTGGCATGAATGACGCTAGTCACAACTCCTTCGGGGATTGTATTTGCGACCTGCATATATATCGAGTACTAGTTGCTTCACTATAATAGAAGCATACAATTGTGCTTACGTTTCGTTTCCTCTTTAGCTACTTGCTGACACTTTTTATTAGCTTCTGATTGAGAATTGTTTCTCCACTTCCTCTGGTTACAGCTTCCAGTCCCACGATAACTTCGTACTTTGTTTTAGCCGATGGATTCCGTATCAGCACGCTACTGATCTCACTACAGCTGTTTCGGACATTAGTTCCTAAACCACCCATCCACTGCGCCGTATCTCGTTTCTGTCAATTTACTTTATCATTAGGTTTTCTCTATACTGCCTAACACGCTGGTTATGCGCACTTGCATTTTCGTTTATGCCTTACAGCAAGTACACTTGCATGAGTGCTTGTTTCACACCTTGAAACCAACGTCAAGATATGCATGTCATTAGCCGATTAGCTCCAGTTCTGGCATGAAGTCTGCACTCTTGTTTTGTTTCCTTATACTACATTTGTACAGGTATTATGATCCACATGAAAGCATTTACGAGCTCTTTTTGCTTTAACGGATTTGTTATTCACACTGTTTCCTGTTAGAGTCGTCCACAACAGTTATTGATCATAAATGATAAAATCCGCTACAGTTGAAAAATATTTATTTCTAAAGAGGAAACCATAACCCGGTGTTATTGTATTACATATTGTTCTCGTATTTTTAACACTATAGTACTAGACTGCACACATTTGCTTATTTGTGATACTCGCTAATAATGTGACAGTGTACGATATCTGTATCTTTAAATTGTTACGCTTTTCTTTTTTAAATTTTAATTTTCTGAGCTAACTTTTATCTATTTGTGGTATAATTTTTCTCGCAGTCTTCCGAAGAATAGCGCCAGATGCCTAAAAACGGTAAAGGGAGAAACTCTGTTTTGTGCACCTGTTTGTTGATTTTTTTCAACAAATAAAAATACAGTTGCCGAAGGTGGATGGAACACTAAATCTGTCACCTACTCTTATTCAGGTAGAAGCCTCGTCAGATCAAGTCAGTGTCTTTTTTTCCTGTCAGTTTTACTCCCCTTCTGTGCCTTTGCCCTTGGAGGGTCTTAATCGCCATCTCTACGGTGTTCCATTACAGTGATTACCTCTGACTGGACAACTTCTCCAGGAAATCCTGTCATCTTCTGTTATTCCTCAATCGTCGTCTGAACTGCTGTTATCTTCGCGTTAGAGGAATCCACTGTTTTATTACTGCGCCACTTTGCTCAGCCGGAAGGAAAACAACTATACAAGAGTAAAGTGACTGAATTTGAGCGCAGTGCGGGAACCAATGGCCTCTTCTATGGAAAGAAGCGGCCGCCAAACAGGTCAGTCCAGAAACAGGTCAGGCGGTAAATAGGTCGTTTTCTCATCCCTTGGTCACGAGCGTAAAGAGAAAATGGCCGTGAGGAGACAGTGAGCTGTGATAGTTGTGAGCGCCCGGCGCTACGCCGGTGGTCCGGCGAGATGCCGCGATGTCTGCGTCGCCCGCCAACTGGGTCACCCGACACCCGAGTCCGCCAAACGGCTCGCGGTCTTCAAAAAGGGGGCTGGAGGGGGGCGGTCAGGGAGCGGCAGGGGCGAGAACTCACTATGGACCGTCATCAAATAAAGTTCCCCCTGTACCTACTACAATGTATCGTTTGAGGGGGTTGGGTAGTTTGGGAGGGGGGGGGGGACGAGACAGTGAGGTCATCGGTCTCATCGGATTAGGGAAGGACGGGGAAGGAAGTCAGCCGTTCCCTTTCAAAGGAACCCTCTCGGCATTTGCCTGGAGCGATTTAAGTAAATCACGAAAAACCTAAATCGGCATGGCCGGACGCGGGATTGAACCGTCGTCCTCCCGAATGCGAGTCCAGTGTGCTAGCCGCTGCGCCACCTCGCTCGGTAATGTATCATTTGAATAAAGCCATGTGGAAACAAGCTGGTGTAAGGCGTATCACGTCACTTGTGCCCACTGAGCTTAATAGTGAACCGGAGAGACCACTCCACTAAACAAAGTCGTCTCACTACAGCTGTTTTACAGATTTTGCTTCGTATAGAGTCATTACATTTAAGTCAGGGGAGAGGAGTGCCTTCACCTGTAGGAACATTATTATAATTTCCAGTCTCGGTTTTAACCACGGTAGGCTCTGAAATTAATCCCTACTTGTTGCGGGCTCTAAACTAATTAACTAAGAAACTGAGAAGGTGGACATGGGTTACAACATTAATGAAAACGATTATTATATATATATATATATATATATATATATATATATATATATATATATATATATATATATATCCGCCCAGGCGATAGCAGCGTCATCTAGCATGGAATGACTCCTGGTCTGACACACGTACGGTGCGTGTGGTATCAGTGAGCATAAGACGGGACATCTGTCTCAGTTTGACCAAGGGCCGGTTGTGATGGGCTGGAATCAGGGGCCGGCCGTTGAGGCCGAGCGGTTCTCGGCGCTTCAGTCCGGAACCGAGGTGCTGCTGCGGTCGCTGGTTCGAATCCTGCCTCGGGCATGGATGTGTGTGATATCCTTAGGTTAGTTAGGTTTAATTAGTTCTAAGTCTAGGGGACTGATGACCTCAGATGTTAAGTCCCATAGTGCATAGAGCCATTTGAACCATTTGGAATCAGGGCATAGAGCATTTCGGAATCAACACGTGCCAGAACCAAGGTGAAACCACGTCCAGACGTCGCGAGGTTGGGCCGCCGTCCCTCATCACAGATGTCGGACGTTGTAGGCTGGGCAGACTGGTAAAACAGGACAGACGGCGGAACTGACATCAGACTTAATACTGGGCAGAGCACAAGTATATCTGAAAACACAGTGCACCGATCACTCCTAACGATGGACCTCCGCAGCTGAAGACCGATGCATGTGCCAGTGGAGCTCTTGCAAGGCACCGTGACCGTCATGGAGTATCGTACACTGGTTGCAGACCTCGTACACCCCTTCACGGCGATCATCTTTCCCTATGGCATTGGAATTTTTCAACAAGATAATGCGCCATGTCACAAGGCAAGAGATATGATGGAATGATACGAGGAACGCAATGGAGAATTGCAAATAATGCGTGAATATATCTGGCATGTGATTGAACGTGGCGTCAGAGCTCATCGCCCTATTCCCCGGAATTTACGGGAATTATGTGACCTGCGTGTGCAGACATGGTGCCAATTCCCTCCAACTACCTACCAAGGCCTTATTGCTTTCATGTCACGACGCGACGCCGCTGTTATCCGTGACGAACGAGTATATATGAGCCGCTGGGAACCACAAGGGCCTAACATTGTAGCATGTATTTAGTGTCTACAACAGTGTAGTAGTACTTCGTAATTGGAGCTATATCGGCAGTTTTATCTGAAACTCAAGCTGCAAAGTAAGCTTAGTGAAAATAATGATAACAAGGACCTTGATGTGTTGGAATAGGTAATAATTTTACTTGTTCCGCATTTAGCGTCTGTTATGCTCTGATTCTAGATTCATATTAATTACAAACTTTATAACTGTGAAAAGACAGTATTGTCGCTAGCCTAGGTAAAGAAATTTTGCGAGTTTGCTTTAACAATAAACATAATCCTAAATATTAATTAATATTTCATAATAAAGTGAGTACATTATATTTCTATAGGAAATATAGAATGCTGAGACATGGGCAAAACATATTCAGATCTATGAGATTGGTGGTTTGTTTAGAAATCTAATCTCCACAAAAACTAGTGTATGCGCTTTGGGCCCTTATGATTCTCTGACACTGGAATCAAGATTTTACACATTACGAAGTACAGTCTTCACACATAACTCCGGTTGCAACCAACAGTTCACGAAGTAAAGTGGCTATTAATGTGAAAACAACAGCACTAGTGAAGATATAAGTGAAAAAATTCACGGTTGTGTGATAGACAACCCTGGTATGTATATGACAGTCCCCTCTGCACAAACAACTCTCCTCATCGCCTTCAGTGTTAGACGGCGACAGCGTGAGTGCTCGGGGCCCCTGCGTCGCATGCAGGTAGGCTGCCCGGTGCAACATCAGGAGCCTGAAGTTAGACTCAGATGCTAACGATGAGATCATTCTTTGTCATGTCTTCCCCCGATAGCTGAGTGGTCAGCGAAACAGAATGTCAGTCCTAAGGGCCCGGGTTTGATTCTTGGCTGGGTCGGAGATTTTCTCCGCTCAGGAACTGGGTGTCGTGTTGTCCTCATCATCATCATTTCATCCCCATCGACGCGCAAGTCGCCGAAGTGGCGTCAAATCGAAAGACTTGTACCCGGCGAACGGTCTACCCAACAGAAGGCCCTAGTCACACGACACATTTATTTTATTCTTTGTCATCATTTTTGTGAATCTTTATGCGGCTCGGCACGATTTAGTATCGTCCATCGATATTTTGATTTCATAGTAGCAATCACACTCAACATTTTCAGTTATTTTCTTCTCCTGTAGGTTTTGCCCTCTATGGCTCGTTCTAGCACTGTGGACGTTAATCCACGTCTTAACACAGTCGCCCTCCTCGTTTTTTTACATACTCCGTTCCTCGATGATTCTGTGGAGAATGACTCGACTCCTTATGATGTCAGTCCACTTAATTTTGAGTGTTTTGTTTTAACAACACATATAAGATACTTCGATTCTCTTCCGATTTTCCCTTAGTCCATTTCTCACTTCAATACAATGCTGTGCATTCTCAGCTGTTTCTCTTTCACATTACGGCCTATATTTGATACTTTCGTACTCTCTTTTTCTGTGTTGGTTTGCTCGTAATATCTAATTTACTTCGTCCGGCACTCGTTATTTTGCTCGCGAAGCTCAAATTTCCTTCACTTCATCTGTACATGATTCTCAATTTTGAAAATACGCTAACCTCACTTATGCTTTTTCCCTATAATTTAATTAGACCATTCTTGAACTATAACTTGAAGTATCCAGAACAATATTACGAGTATATCTAAGCATAAGCTCCAGGAGCATTTCAAACTGGAAGAGATACACGAAACTATACGAAGTAAAAGCGGATACCAGTACAGCGGTACGACCGGAATGTTTATATGGATGTGAATGCTTGCCGATGAATAGAGGTAGAGGCCTGGACAGAATAGAGGTACTTGAAAGACCGATTACTAGAAAAATAATGGGTGCAATACAAACTACGGATGGTTTGACAATGAGAAGTGATGAGGAGATCTACAAAAATATAGAAAAATGTCATAATTAATGGCTAAGCGAAGATTAACCTTTTTTGGACACCTCCACTGCATGAATGAGAGCAGGCTAACGCCTACTCTGCCACATTACATCCGAGTTACATGGGCAGCCGGTTTCCTAGAAGACGACACACGAGGCCAGCCGCAAGGAACACGTAAACCGGACGGCGACCTAACGCCCCACAGATCTCTTTCTTACGCCAGTCACGTGACAGTTACCAAGATCGAGTGTATCCTAGCGCCAGTGGTTGTACTCAGATCGGCCCACGGGCTCTGATACGCCAGCTCAGTCCGAGTGGGCTTCCGGGGCCAGGCGCCGAAAGCAATGGCATTTCATCCATCAGGAACTCACTCGGGGCCAGCGCTACGCCGTCACCGCTGTCTTTGCCAATCTCCACAACCTGGAACACCCGACTTGCCTTCTCAGCAGCAGACGTGAACAGCATCGCAGTGACCGGCCACTGTGTTCCATAATACATTCTCTTGCTAGCAATTACATCACCCCGGACTTGGACTTTTTGCCATACCTTCTAAAAATTGACTGTGGCTCGTCCTTTCGGGTCTCTAACTAAGTGCACGTTTCTTACTGGCTTCCCTAGTGTGATACTCTTACTCAAACTCCTACCACACAAAATTTTGACGATTCAGAATACTGTGACAATCTCGAAATGCACTAACGTTACTTGCATTCTTTAATCATACAAGAAGTCTTTTAGTTTTCATAAGTGTATCACCCGAACCACATCTTCAGTCTTTGTACTTTAGTCAAGAAAACACTATTAACTTTCTGGAGTCCGTTAAATACCTAAGTCTTCAAACAGTCAAAGTTCAGAGTGTTTTTTATGTTCGATGAAATTTCAAGACGTTATTGCAGTCCGTGTGTTTAACATTTCCTGCTGTCGGAGCTGTCTCAATTTAATAAACTTTTTAAGCAAATGCTACCTCGCTGTGTTTTCCTTGCGCCACCTTCGGCGGATAAATTGCAAATATCTCTGTACTTCTGGAAAAGCAAATGGACAGAAGCATGGATTACAGAAATAATGAAAGAGAAAAACAATGTCAAAGAATCAGGAATAACAGACAGAACCCTTTGAAAGGATAAAATACCAAATTTAGAACCCTTTCGAAGCAGAAGAAGTAGTAAATCTGCAACAGCATGGACAATAGAGGAAAAGAAAGCATGGGGAGAAAATAAGGGAGTAGTGGAGAAACAGGAAACAACAATAAATAAAAACGATGAACTGAAGTCGTTACGTCATCTTATTTGGTCACTGCAAACATAAAAAGCGAATAACAGACCGAGATTAACTTCTGGGATCTTACTAAAATGAAATTTATCTGTGTAGGACAGAAAATTGATTATTTCACGTTAGATTCGCACTCTTACCAGGTGCTATTAAAAGAGGAAAGAGAAAATTCTCTGCCTCGTGATGACTGGGTGTTGTGTGATGTCCTTAGGTTGGTTAGGTTTAAGTAGTTCTTAGTTCTAGGGGACTGATGACCATAGATGTTAAGTCCCATAGTGCTCAGAGCCATTTGAATCATTTTTTTGAAAGAGAAAACTCAAGGAAGATGGTTCAAATGGCTCTAAGCACTATGCAACATAACTTCTGAGGTCATCAGTCGCCTAGAACTTAGAACTAATTAAACCTAACTAACCTAAGGACATCATACACATCCATGCCCAAGGCAGGATTCGAACCTGCGACCGTAGCAGTCGCTCGGTTCCAGACTGAAGCGCCTAGAACCACACGGCCACTCCGGACGGCCTCAAGGAAGAGTTGCTTGTTTCGTCGCGATGGTTTTTCACCAGCGTTACAGAAAAGCTCATCCAACTCTTGACTTAGGCATTACAGGAAAACCAAAGTGCATCACGGGAAGGCCTATTGTTGAAATATCGAGAGCGTACTTTCCGAAAGTAGTCGGGCAACGTATTCCTTCCACTCATGTAAATCTCGTGAAATGACCTGGACTGTGCATAATCAACCTCTGCTTGCGGATTATAGACGTAGAGATGTGGCAATGCGCTTCATATCTAACATTGGGCGGCGACAGATTCATCCCGCCACACAATATTTTGCTAGCGTTTGCTCCCTTCCCAGGACACTACATGCCATAGTTAGGCAACATTTTAATTCTTTTACGACACATCCACGAAAAGGTCGTCAGAGCAAGTCTATATCAGGCTTATCGAAGGAAGCAGTAGTGTGGTAAGCTGGCTTGCGGAGTACATATGTAGAAATTAATATGTTCACCACTGGGTAAGGTAGGCGATGGATGTCCTCGAAGATACCCATGTGCATTGTTGACTTCGGACGTTTGCACACATAATCTTCCGTATTAACAGTGAACATTACTATAAAATCGCCAATAGAGAAGTGATAGCCACCAATAATGCATACAGTTTACAGGGATATCTTTCTAATCTTTATCAGTGTTTTTCCCATAATGTGGCGTATGTTGCCTTTGTCTCCCCATAGCTCATTTACCATCGTCTTTCAACGAAAACCTGCGTATTGCTATTGTTTCTTGAACTGCCCGAAGTACATGTTCACTAAACCTAGATGGCTTTCCCTCAACTTCTCAATGATATTGACCACTATGTATCGCCTGCGAGCTTCATTATCGATCACATTATCATTATGTGTCAGGTCAGTTATACACAGTCATTTTTGTTTCCTTTGTACCAAATCGTTCCTCTACTTCATTTGTTGCGGACCAATATTTTGCTCTGCACAAGGCAACTGGGCGAATTGTGCAGCGATTTATTTTCGATTTGAACCGATCCGGAATTACAAATCGCACCTGGCTTTGTCCGCTATTTAAACAATACCTTTCTGACGCGTTTTGTCATTTCAGATACAGGTGAGCCGTTTTCAGTGACACATTCTGTGTAATATGTGATAAATTTCAGACGTAGCATACCAGTGTATTTGCAGCACCCAGAGGATTGTACACGTAACAATTGTAAATTGTGTAGAAATCCATCTTATTCAGCTTTCAATGAGGATGGAAATCCTCGCAATGCGTTGTAGATATGATTAAAGCCTTAGTGGCTGAGGTTGAAAACACACTTCTCTTCGTACGCCCATAATGAACAGTTACAGTTCTACAAATACAGCACCGACGGAATAAGTATTAGGAATGTAGTGACCAACTATTTCCAGAAAGAAATACCATAAACAATGTAGCACAACACCATAACTTCCATGAGATAATGAAATACATGCAATCCCAGTGTGTATAGACAACTTTTATATTTCATAATCTGAGTAAGATATATACAGGGAAACGTACCAGTACCGGAGATTAAAAGTTTTCTCCAGTGTTATTCTTACCACGAGAATATTTTATTTAACCAGCATTTTTTTCATTCGATTCAGGTACAAACTGAGGATGTGGCATTGCCGGGGTTGTATTAATTATAATCGCTCATCAATCCATCTCCTCCTCCCCCTCTCTCTGTCCATTTCCTCCTCTTTCTCGTCCATTTCTTTATCTACCCTGTCTCTGTCCATTTTCTCCTCCCACCTAGCTGTGTACATCTGCATCTACTTTTACATGGCTACTCTGCAGATCACCCTTAAGTGCCAGGCAGAGGGTTCATCGAACCAATTTCACAAAATTCTCTATTATTCCAATATCGAATAGCGCGCGGAAAAAAAGGAACATATATATCCTCCGTGCGCACTTTGATTTCCCTTATTTTATTATGATGAGCGTTTCTCCTTATGTTTGTCGGCGTCAACAAAATATTTTCGCATTCGAAGGAGAAAGTTGGTGATTGAAATTTCGTGAGATCCCGCCACCGTCGGCCGGAGTGGCCGGGCGGTTCTAGGCGCTACAGTCTGGAACCGCGCGACCGCTACGGTCGCAGGTTCGAATCCTGCCTCGGGGATGGATGTGTGTGATGTCCTTTGGTTAGTAAGGTTTAAGTAGTTCTAAGTTCCAGGGGACTGATGACCTCAGATGTTAAGTCTGATAGTGCTCAGAGCCATTTGAACCATCTAGATCCCGCCGCAACGAGAAACGCCTTTGTTTAGTGGGGTCCATCCCAGATTCTGTACCATGACTGTGACACTCTCCCCCCTATTTCTCGATAGTACAAAACGCGCTGCTCTTTTTGGTCTTTCTCGACGTACTCCGTTAATCCTACCTTGTACGGATCCCGCACCGCTCAGCAGTCCTCCAAAAGAGGACGGACAAGCGCAGTGGAGGCACTGTCTTTACCAGACCTGTTGCACCATCTGTCAATAAAACGCAGTCTTTGGTTCGCCTTCCCCACAACGTTTCTTTCTGTCTTTCCAATTTAAGTTATTTTAACCTTAATTCCTAGGTACTTAGTTCAGTTTTATTGACTTATCGTGTAACCCGAGTTTAACATATTCCTTTTAGCGCTCATGTGGATGACCTCACACTCTTCATTATTTAGGGTCAATTGCTAATATCCGCACCATACAGATATCTTACCTAAGTTGTTCTGCATTTATTTTGATCTTCTGATGACTTTGCTAGACGATAAACCTAAGACTGCTGCCTTGATTGCCTCCTAAATCGTTTATATAGGTAGGGAACAACAGAGGGTCTACAACACTACCTTGAGGAACACCAGAATTCACTTCTGTTTTACTCTATGACTTTTCGTCAATTACTACCAACTGTGACCCCTCTGACACCAAATAACTAATCCAGTCACATAACTCAGACGATATTCCGTAAGACGTAGATTGATTATAAGCCGCTTGTGAAATACGGTGTCAAAAGCCTTCCGGAAATCTAGAAATTCGGAATCAATTTGAAATCCCTTGTCGATAGCACTCAACATTTCGTGTGAGTATAGAGCTAGTTGTATTTTACAAGAAAGACGTTTTCTAAATCCGTGCTCACTGTGTGTCAATAGAGCGTTATCTTCGAGGTAATTCATAATGTCCTAACACAATACATGTTCCAAATTCTTACTGCATACCGACGTTAATACTACAGGCCTGTACTTTAATGGATTACTCCTATTGTCGTTCTTCAGTACTGGTGCAACTTTCCAGTCTTTGGGTACGAATCTTTCGTTGATCGAGCGGTTGTATGTGATTGTTAAGTATGGAGCTATTGCATCAGCATACTCGGAAAGAAACCTAACTGGTACACAATCTGGACGGTGAAATGGCTCTGAACACTATGGGATTAACATCTGAGGTCATCAGTCCCCTAGAACTTAGAACTACTTAAACCTAACTAACCTATGGACACCACAGACATCCATGCCCGAGGCAGGATTCGAACCTGCGACAGCAGCGGTCGCGCGGTTCCAGACTGAAGCGCCTAGAACCGCTCGGCCACACCAGCCGGCTCTGAACAATGATTGCAGTTGCTTCACTAATACGTGGATATCTACTTCTCAATTACTCACCTTGGCAGCTGTTCATGATTCGAATTCTGGAATATTTACTTGGCCTCCTTTGGTGAAGGAATCTCGGACGGCTGTGTTTAGTGATTCTGCTTTAGCAGCACTGTCATAGATAGTATTTCCATTGCTATCGCGCACAGAAGGCATTAATTGTGTTTTGCCGCTAGCATACTTTACATACGACCAGACTCTCTTTGGATTTTCTGTCAGGTTTCGAGACAAGGTTTTGTTGTGGAAACTATTATAAACAACTCGCACTGAAGTCCGCGCTAAATTTCGAGCTTCTGTAAAAGATCGCCAGTCTTGGGAATTTTGTATTCTTTTAAATTTGACGTGCTTTCTCCGTTGTATCTGACATATTTCGTGTACTATGGGGGATCAGCTCCGTCGTTTGTTAATTTGTATGGTCTAAATCCCTCAATTCCTGTCGATATTATTTCTTTGAACTCAAGCCGCAACTAGTCTACGCTTACATTGTTAATTTGGAAGGAGTTGAGATTCCTCTCCTTCCTTCTCTCTGTCTGTCCATCTCCTCCTGTTCCCTTCTTTCTCCACGTTGTTACCCCTACCTCAACAGGATGTAGCTGGTTCTTACCCCCACAGTATTTCTTTCCAGGTATTAAGTAGTAAGTGTATCAATCGATGCAAGGTTTAGGAGCTTTTTATCCCTGGTTACGTCTGCATACGGACATTTCACTTATATTTAATACATTTTACACATATTTGTACTTATAGTTAAACTGCATATCTAGCGAATTTCGCTCTGCAGTCTTATTTTCAGGCAACTTAGTGTTTATGATGTCATATATCCCGAACGTCGTGTCGTACAGTGATACTATTTTGTAGGTAAATTCAGCGACGTATATGGATAGTGTCTGCGAAACGTAATTGCGAATAGTGGTAGTAGCAAAGAAGTAATAAATTTAAACGTCGTGCACGATACGGGAGTCTTTCACGCATATATATGTTTAAGACGTCATATTTTCTGAAATACATGTCGTACAATGAATTCATTTTGTAAGTACATGCAAATACCGTCAGCAAAATGTGTTGCGAATAAAGTTTGTGGCAATTTTACTGCATGAACGGTGAAAATGTAGCAAACAATAAACTATTTTTCTTTCATTATTTTGTGAGGGTTGTCAACAAGAAAAAATTTCGTAAGGTTTAATTAATAGTAAAGTTTGTTGAAAGTAACTAAGTACTTCCTTTATCAAATATTGGATGAATAAAAAATGTTCAAATGTGTGTGAATTCCTAAGGGACCAAACTGCTGAGGTCATCAGTCCCTAGACTTACACACTACTTAAACTAACTTATGCTAAGAACAACACACACATCCATGCCCGAAGAAGGACTCGAACCTCCGGCGCGAGGGGCCGCGTAATCCGTGACATGGCGCCTCTAATCTCGCGGCACTGGATGAATAAATTATGGGTATTCACGCATGGTGAGCAAGACATCTTTTTCAGTCCTAACGCCAACCCTTTGATAGGTATATGGTGCGTACCCCTACAGCGATTCTTTCAGACAGGACGGGTATGTGTACTAAGTAAGGTTGAAGTCAATCCAGTGGTTTAGAAGAAGATGTGGAAAATAGATACATATATAGGTACATCTATTCTTATAATATATATGGATTAGTGCATTAATTTTTCAAATTACAGGGGAAACTTTTAAAAAGGAATTTATATGGTGCTTCCTGCAATTCGGTCTTGGATAACTACGATGTCATTGCTGTACAGTACAATACTCAAATATTTCAGGTTTCCAGTGTTTTACACTTAAACTATCAGGTTCTTGATTGTTCCCAAGTCGCCAATAAGGTGAGAAATAACGTAAGTCAAGCTCCACCGCTCCTTAACTCGTAGCATTACACAGGGCGTTTCAAACACTTTGCGAGAATGGTCCTGGGGTGGCAGACCACGTCATGGGGAACAACCCTTGTTGGAGACAAATTGTTAGTTACCGCTTTCTGGCAACACCAGGCGTCCTTTAGTATTCGCTGCACTGGGACGACGAGATATCACTGAAATAGCAGGTCTACTAACCGTGTATGCAGCTTAAATGCCCAACCCAGTAAACTGATAAGAGTGGTTTTCAACAAGAACACCGTAAGAATCAGTGTCTCTGAGAGGAGAAAAATATTTCAGAATCGAATCAGGAACTTTAATTTTTCTGGACCTATTACCTTTCACGCAAAGCAGAAGACATTGCACACAAACGCTGCTGAGTGCCTACGCCCTGCCACCGCCCAGGGGCCCAGCGGTATAACCACATGACACCTGGCTTCGCAGAGCAGCTTCAGCGAACGTTTTTCCTCTAAGAAAAGCTGTTCCCCATGAAGTGATCTACCACCACCACGCGTCTGTCGCAAAGTCTTTCAAACACCCTGTATATCTTTTCGGTGACGAGTTCTACAAATATTCATTACAGTTACTGTGTAAACTAAACGTTCTCGGATAAATTAGTTTAATATTTCATATTAATTCGTAACGTTTGTTGTGTACCTTCAAGTAGATGGCCTTACTTTTAGTTATCGTTTCGTTTTTAGGGTTCCGCAACTCAACCCTTTTGGAGCACTTGTCCGTCCATCTGGCTATTTGTCTGTATGTCCGACATTTCAAAACCCTATCAGGAACATGTTCACGTATCAAGTTAAAATTTATGTCACGTATTAAGGTCTACAATCCCTTGGAGATGTAAAACAGTGAAGCTTCCAAGTCAATGCAGTCAAAAGATACGGCCATTTACGTCACATATTTTCATACTCGAAAACTCACTCATCTAAACCTACAGGGTAATCCCGTTTACCTAGAATCACGAAATTTGCCAAGAAGCCACATTTCACATTACAACCAAAGAAAAAGATCTGAAAATTGTTAATTTTTCATTATATCACACGGAAAAATTTTTTGTTCTCATTTGTTATCAGTCTGTCATCTGTTAAGACCCCGTTATCTCTGGAACGGCTAGACATAGCAAGCTAAACTTTCTATCATATGCTGGCCTATAGTCGTTTGATAGTGTAAAAATTTTAATTTTCTTAGTTCGTGCTACCAAAAGATACGGCCGTTTATGTCACATATATTGATACTTGCAAAATCACTCCATCAAAACCTATAGGGTACTTCTCTTTGACATAACATCATGAGATTTCGCAAGAAGAGAGGTTTCACAGCACAAGTAAAGGAAAAAATCAAGAAACTGTTAATTTGTAATTATATCACACAAAACAATTTCTTCTGTCATTTATTATCCAAAAATTGAAACAGAAACACTCTCGAAAATCTTGGAATCCTTGGGACCGTTATCTTGCCAGTATCAATGTCGATGATAGGCAAAAATCGTCTAGTTTCTTGAGTCCCACAATCGATGAACTGTCTATATACATAAATAAGTTTGCACGGAACCCACAGTGCGTGAGTCCTACACGTACGTGGCCAGCTTTTATTTCAGAGTGAAGGCTTTTTATTTTCATAAGAATTATTGTTTCGTTCACTGCCCTCCTTTTATCTTAGCCGACAAAGGTATGCCGATATTGAAAGGTGGCTACACTGAGTCACAGCGCCAGAGATTGCGCCAAAGAGTATTATTCCGCCACCTCCACTGGCGCAGTAGTTGTTCAGAGAACGTCGAGGGCAGTTGTAGTTCAGAAGTTGCCGTGGGAAGTGCTTGTTGAGAGGATGTCGAGAGAGTACTAGTTGAGAGCATGTCGTGTGCAGTTATTGTTTTGTTGAGCGAGAGAGTAGATGCTGTTCGGTTGGTGTAATGTATATATGGAAGATGTTGCAATGATCACAGTGTATTTTTCGTCAATATATATGGAGGTAACAAAATTTTTTTTATTTCAAATTTCCTAAATAACAATGCCTCTTGGTCACAGGTTCAGTCAACAAAGCATCTGGCTCGTGTTCATGTATTAGACTTCTAATTCTGGTTTCTATTTGCAATTATAGTATTTCTGTTTTTTTTTATTAGTTCATTGTAAATGGTGTTTAAAATATCTTGTCGCATTGAGGAAGAACCGTGCCAGATACGTGTACGTTGAATCACACTTCCACACACAGAACAGTTACACTTGTGCTTCGTTGTTTCGTAGCTTTTATAGTTGCTGGGGACTTAATTAATCAATTGTGTTAACGGAAATTTTCTTTCATTCTTTATTGTTATTTTATGCAGTCAGATTGCGTACTAATACTACTCAGGGCCAACCGGTTACGAGACTTCGTAACCGGACACACAGCTACTAAAATTATTGCATTTTTTAAATTAAGCCCCCATGCAATATGCAGCAGGTGAAAAACATTTACGGTTTATGTCTCTTGACGTCTATGTACTCAGTGCTTCCCACAGGAGAAAGAAGGCGACGATGACGAGGCTGATCATTGATGTTTCGATCACGTTGTAAATTTACCCTTACCTAGCGAAACGGCAAAGTGCTATTTGAGTACGGGTGCTGACAGCACTGTGTTAGGTTTCTGTGAAGTGGGGCGTGAGAGCGCGACCGAGAGCTGCTGCGGCAATCGTGGTAGCACTTGAGGCGTAGCACCGGCGGCGGCGGACCCGGTGGCGGGGGCGGGGGTGGAGGCGTCGGCCGCTGCGCATGCGCGGTCGCGGTTAATTTTGCCTGGCGGCGTGGCGCGCCGGCACGGCCCCCCGGGGACGCACCGCGCCGCGCCGCGCCGCGCCACACGCACCTGCCTCCCGCCTCCCGCCGCTCACTCTTCATAACCGAGCCCGCCGCCTCCCGTCCCCTGCCCCAATATGCTCTGTTCCGAATTAAACTGCGTTCCGCTAGCAGCGCCGCCCGGATTCGCTCGGCTAGTCCGTACAGCAGACATCCTTTCACAGATGTGTGTGATCAGTAACTGAGTTCCTATGTACTGACTGAATTTTCTAATGCTGAGAAAGTAGAGGGAGGAATTTGTTTCACTTGGTAAAAACTTACTAAGGCCAAGATAGCAAAAATATGTTTTTATTTACAAGCAATTGGTTTGTCAACACGCTTTGCTGTCATCTTCAGGTTGTCATAACACATGTTATAAAATGTGTTCAATTTGAGTTGGTCCGCACATTATACACATGTTTCTCACAAATAATTTTTTTTAAATCAAGAAGCATCTTGCAGAGATTGTCATGTCCATGTATGAAGTGATCGCAAATGATGGCTCTGTCATGAAAACACAGTACACAATAAAATGTACAGTATCACATGTGTTGACGTCAGCTGCATATGATCTGATTATTGAAGATCCTCAGTAATTAGAACCTTTGCAGCTAACGTCAACAGATGTATTACTGTGCATCTTATTGCTTACTGTGTTTTTTAAGACATAAAAATCGTCTTCAAATGCTACGAATATGGACACAGGCATATACACAAGATGCTTTTTGATTTCAAGTATATTATCTATACAAATCTTTATACAACGTGTTATATTTCATCTACATGACAACTCGGCTTGAGACCTAGCTCAAAATGAACACATTTTACAATATAAATTTTTTGACAACCTGAAGATGACATCAAAGTCTCTTGAAACCGGTTGTTTGTAAATAAAGAAATATTTATGTGATCTTAGCTTTAGAAAGTCTTTTCCGATATACTCCCAGGTGCCTTTGATAAACAACCTGCATGTACACCGTTAGGAGTGCGTATTCGACGACCTTATAAGGTGCTACCCTTATGCAACAGTGTGAGAAATATCACCGTACAGGGTGTCCGAATAGCGGTTTAATTCCCTAAACAATCTGCATCGTTAACTGAAGTTTATTGAGTTGTGTCACGGAAATGGACAAACAGGGGGCGCTTCTCTGGTTTGTCACTCCACGCATGGCCCAAGAAACAAACTGATAACAATCTCTTGTTCCGCAAACTCTTTAAGTCGCCTGAAAGACAGTTTTAGGTAGCATCACGTCTAGATAGAAGCGCATCGGAGATGAGAATTAAATTCCCGTATAGGGTGGCTCTTGGATTGCAAGTTTCCTCCGTGATACCATGATGTGATGGTCGATATGTAATAGTTAATAATAAAAACCACCTCAGCGATCAGAACAAAGAAGTGATTTAACATTGCAGTCATATATTTTCAAATCTAATTTAAAAAAAGGGACGGATCAGATTCTGGTACAAATTTTATCATGATTATTAGATTGCTAGAAATTTAGAAATTAGTATTATATATCATTAGATAAGGTAGATTAAGTTTTGTTGCAGGGAACCAATGACAGACGAAGGGGTTAACAGGAAGAATTCAGGTCTGACTGCATCTGTATCTGCTGTTATCAAGACGCACTAGAAAAAACAAATGTAAATAGAAAGTATATATAGGTTTAACTTAATATTAAATAAACAATTAACAATCATATCTTCAAGTAGATTAGTAACACATTGTTGTGCAATTTCCGTAACAACAACGACTGATTATGAAATTGCAGTATCCTTTTCCTCTTTGAGTAGTAGTTAGCACGGCTTACCATAGCCGCTAGAAGGCAGAGTTTACTCCTGTTGCCAAATAAATAAATAAATAAATGTCCGAAAAAGTGTCCGCACCACTCTTGACTTCGTACATTGCTTGTACAGAACTGCTTTGAAGCTGATGCAAAGCACTGTTGTTAGTATTGTATTGTTCCAGTACTGCAGTGTTCCAGTTGGAAAGTTGTGACTGATTCGAGCGGACACAGTTGTAGTGTTGAGGAGCGATTAGCGGCGTGTGCGTGGTGCACGAAAGTCAACAGACAATGAAAACAACGTCAGTGTGACAGAATAATAAGTGCGCTTAGGGACCACTGCGATATTCTTCACCCGGCTCCATTAGCTGACATGTGCTGTTGTTCTAGCCCTTTGAGCTAGACACATTCAGAATTTTTCAAAAGATTGACCTATATCATCACACTAAGCACAATAAATTTTATTGATGAAGTGTTTTCACATTTGATTATAATGCTAAATTGTTTCGCTAAATTAACCTTTATTATCGTAGAAAGCAACGAATACAAGAAGTTGGCAAAAAGTAAACAATCAGTCGGTTTAAGGAGATCGTTTCACTTTGGAACCACTGGGACACAAATTTTTCAACCACTTCTCATTTCATGAGGTACATCTGAAAGCAATTTTGCCTCTGTCCTAGACACAATCCCACGTCTCGAAACTTCCGTGAACTCATAACGCCTAAAACAAATTATAGTCACAAATAACAAACAAAAATGAGCCCAAAATTTAATAAATTTATATCCAAAGTAGATACTACCCCAGTGCTTTCATTTCGGGACCCCAAAAGCAGTTGTACGAACTCAAATTTACGTTACAATAACTTTAGAAATAGTTACTTTCACTGTTAATGGTCTATCATCAAAGCCAACCTCACTTCACGATCTCCTACAATCACGTAGCACAACCTCCGCGCCGACTGTTGCTTTTATCCCTATTAAGTGATTGTTACAACGCACTACCTACGTATAAATACCTCAGTGTAGCACTACATGTCTAAGTCTTGCAGTTCCATCAGTAGACTTGGGCGAAAGGCACTGATACTTCAAAAAAATTAATAAAGTGATTGTTTCAAACAGGAAACCATTCGTACTCAGAGGGTTAAGGTAGCATAATGGTTGTAAAAAAAACTCGAGAGCAAGTATGGGCCGCTGTTGCTAAGTGATTTGAGCAGTCTCCAATGAAATCCATTTGCAAAAAAGCAGCGCGGGCAACAATGCATGACCACAGTAACATACGACTTGAAAAAGAAATGATTTTGACCAATGTTTGTGAATGATTTATCTGACAACGACATGAAGCAGCGAGTTGCTGCCTGATGTGGTTTGCAGTACAGTTTCAGAATGTCTTGTCGGGCTCTAGAGCAGGGGTAGTCAACCATTTTTACACAACGACCACTATTGCATCTCGGTTAGCAGTAAAATTTTCAAGCGACCACCAGTTCCACATTAATGGTGATTTGTATATTGGAGAAGTGGTTTTACTTTATACAGTTTATAAAGCAAAGTTACAGCAAGTTAAAGCACATAATACTAATAACAATAATAATAATAAAAATAACCTACCAAGCATTTTATGTCAAAATTTTATGAAAATGTAATGAGGACGTTTTTAAAATCCCTACCACCCACTGAGAAAGCTGAAACGCCCACTAATGGGTGGTAATGGCCAGGCTGACTATCATTTCTCTAGACATTTTCTGATGAATGTGCGATATATCGCAGTTCACATAGGAGGAAGGTGGTTTTCGTGCCTACAAATATCCCCATTATGTGCGAGAGTTGCAAAGAAACGTCTCATTTTACAAATATGGGCCAGAATGTTATCACGATTCCTGTTGGGACACTATTTTGCGAAGAGTATGTGTGTGGAGATAAACTCTTATTTGGACATTTTGCAAACGTGGCTAATACCTCATCCCTAAAACAATGGAACAATTGACCCTGCGTGGTAACAGCAGGACAGAGATACAGCACACTTAACTATTCAGATGCTTCAGATCCTTGACGAACAATTTCGACGCCACTCTACTGGGCGTGGTCCAGCAACATCTCATGCCTCCTTGAAACGGCCATGCCAGGCACCTCATTATGGGGAATAATTAAGTCTCATATAATTAAGCGTTGATGCAACAGTAATGAAGGACTGATATAAAATGGTGAGGTAGTGTAACTCCTGATACGTTCCGCAAGATGTCAATGACGAGATGAAGACGCATAGATTTCTTGTGTAAGGAATGACGGTACACATACAGATTCTTTAGATACAAGAGGACCTGCTGACAAGTAATTCCTCTGAATATTTTACGTGAAAACTCTTAAAGGTTTTAAATTCGTGTTCATTCTTCATGTGTACGTATTTAGTTTTCAACACAGTAAACCTGCGGACGAACACATTTCTAGCAATGAGAGACCAGTTTGTTGAGACCCCCACTGTAGAATGTCTGACGTTTTTGAATAAGCCGCAAACTCACCTCCGCTTGCACATTTTAATCATTATACAAGTGAAATCCTCGAAGAGCACTATGGGACTTCACTTCTGAGGTCATCAGTCCCCTAGAACGTAGAACTACTTAAACCTAACTAACGTAAGGACATCACACACATCCATGCCCGAAGCAGGATTCGAACCTGCGGCCGTAGCGGTCGCACGGTTCCAGACTGTAGCGCCTAGAACCGCTCGGCCACACCGGCCGGCTCCTTAAGGTTTTGAAACAGATGAAAATCTAAAGATGAAGGTCGGTACGTCATGGAGGATAATCGATGACAGTGAACACAAGGTGTCTGATCGTTGCAAATGTCGCATCTGTCGTGTGTGGTCTGGCTTTGTCATACAGAAGGAGAGAGTGGTCCATGTGTGGACGAACTCTTCGAATTCGCAACTCGATTACGGCATGCTGTTTCTCACGCACGAACTCAGTTAAGTTACACACCTCCATGTTACGAGACAATTCAGAGCCCTGTAGCACCATAGTGCTGCAAATATGTCGAAATGAAGAATAAAGATGTAGAATATTAATAATGTTTGTTTTATTTTTTAAAAGTTTGAATTTTCACATAAAGAATTTGGAGACATCACTTTTCAGCACGCCCTCGTAATTATTCCAACATACAAAATATTGTTTTGACTTAGGGCCAAGAGGACTTCTCGAACTCACTGTATTTATTTTGTATTATCATTACAGAAATTAATGAAGCTATTGCGATGGCATTTTCCAGCAGGATAACTACATGTGTCACAAGGACAGAATCATGCTCAGTGTTTTGAGGATCGTAACAGTGAATGTACTTTGATGTGGCACACTATCGGGCTCTAGCTCAGAGTCCAAAATGATGAAAGCAAATTATGATTATTATATTTAAAATCTTACATATTTTACTGCTTTTTTTCTTTATGGCCATGACTGACCACATCAAGTACTTATAAGGCATTGCTGGAAGTCTTTTATGTAGCTCAAAAGCGTTCCAGTCTGGCTCTGGCCGCTTGCCTTCTACCCTCTGTCCAGCCGTCGTCCTGCTTCTGCTCACCGTGGAAGCCCATAATGTTGATCAGTCATCTGTACTTTGAGCGACTAGAGATGTCTTTCTGATTTAGTCCAATGCACTCGAGGTCCCCTCATACGTCGTCGAACCATTTATCGCAGACTTAGCGATTATTTTTCAGAACATCAAAAATTTACTTCATGAGTGGTGTTGCATCCATCGTACTTCCTATAGTAAGAAGATTACGTTATTCATATTCAAATATTGCTCTCCTGTTAACAATGTCAGACATAGTGCAGGCGGCCGAACAACCCTAAAAGGGGTCTCCCAGCCAATCACACCATACGGTCTGCTTTTATTGCGGTATAACTCCACTCTTTCTCGCAGTCTATACTCCTTGTCTATTACCTCAGCACCCATTATTTTGCGGAAGATCTTGCGCCTATTCTTCTCGACTTTTCTCACTCCATCCTTTCCTGTCATTCGAGACATTCAGTTATGTACAGACATTTGGTTTTCAAGACTGTGTTACAGTGCCTGGTTTTAGCTTTCATTGACACTGCCTTTTTTTTGTATAATTTTATTGTTATTGAGAATATTTCAATCGTAGACATTTTGGAAATGGTAGTTAGACGGGTTCTTTTTTCTTTTATGCGTAGATCTGTGGTCGTAGGCATCCGTTCTTATAGACAGCCAAGCTGTCGAGCTCGGATCTGGCATCACAAATCGTCATAAATTGAGAAAGTTTCAAGGGGTCAGTTTTATTTCAAATATTTTTAATACGTCGTTTATTTCTGGGCACAATTACACATTTTTATACAGTAAGACTAATTTCGATCTCTCTAGATCATCTTCAGATCTATGCAGTTGCGTCAGTAGGCCTTCGTGTCTGTATCAAAACCACACATAATAATACAGAATTATTGTTTTATCCATAGCTGCTATTTGTCAGCAACTGCAGTATACATTCCAGAATAAAATTCAGTACTCAGCTGCACAGATATTTACATCACTTTACTGGTTTCGGCAAATTAATGTGTCAAATATAAGTTCCTTGCTGCTGTCACAACAGCTTGACATGTACATGCATGTGATTCATTTATTGTAAATTATTGAGCTGTGGGTGGCTCGAGTTATGCGTTGCATTAAACCTTGGTTGCTATTCTGTGATTAGTGTCCCGCGATTATCGCGATTATGTCCGCCCCGGTAGCTGAGTGGTCAGTGTGACAGAATGTCAATCCTAAGGGCCTGGGTTCGATTGCTGGCTAGGTCGGAGATTTTCTCTGTTCAGGGACTGGGTGTTGTTTTGTGTTGTCATAATCATCATCATTTCATCCTCATAGACTCCCAAGTCACCGAAGTGGCGTCAAATCGAAAGACCGCACTTGGCGAAGAGTCTACCCGAGAGGAGGCCCCAGTCACATGACATTGCAATTAAGCTGTTCTCTCTGAGAGTCGCAGCAGCAGCGTGTATCGATATTCGCACCCTTGTACTATCCTTGGCCTCGCGCTTATACACTCCTGGAAATTGAAATAAGAACACCGTGAATTCATTGTCCCAGGAAGGGGAAACTTTATTGACACATTCCTGGGGTCAGATACATCACATGATCACACTGACAGAACCACAGGTACATAGACACAGGCATCAGAGCATGCACAATGTCGGCACTAGTACAGTGTATATCCACCTTTCGCAGCAATGCAGGCTGCTATTCTCCCATGGAGACGATCGTAGAGATGCTGGATGTAGTCCTGTGGAACGGCTTGCCATGCCATTTCCACCTGGCGCCTCAGTTGGACCAGCGTTCGTGCTGGACGTGCAGACCGCGTGAGACGACGCTTCACCCAGTCCCAAACATGCTCAATGGGGGACAGATCCGGAGATCTTGCAGGCCAGGGCAGTTGACTTACACCTTCTAGAGCACGTTGGGTGGCACGGGATACATGCGGACGTGCATTGTCCTGTTGGAACAGCAAGTCCCTTGCCGGTCTAGGAATGGTAGAACGATGGGTTCGATGACGGTTTGGATGTACCGTGCACTATTCAGTGTCCCCTCGACGATCACCAGTGGTGTACGGCCAGTGTAGGAGATCGCTCCCCACGCCATGATGCCGGGTGTTGGCCCTGCGTGCCTCGGTCGTATGCAGTCCTGATTGTGGCGCCAAACACGCATACGACCATCATTGGCACCAAGGCAGAAGCGACTCTCATCGCTGAAGACGACACGTCTCCATTCGTCCCTCCATTCACGCCTGTCGCGACACCACTGGAGGCGGGCTGCACGAAGTTGGGGCGTGAGCGGAAGACGGCCTAACGGTGTGCGGGACCGTAGCCCAGCTTCATGGAGACGGTTGCGAATGGTCCTCGCCGATACCCCAGGAGCAACAGTGTCCCTAATTTGCTGGGAAGTGGCGGTGCGGTCCCCTACGGCACTGCGTAGGATTCTACGGTCTTGGCGTGCATCCGTGCGTCGCTGCGGTCCGGTCCCAGGTCGACGGGCACGTGCACCTTCCGCCGACCACTGGCGACAACATCGATGTACTGTGGAGACCTCACGCCCCACGTGTTGAGCAATTCGGCGGTACGTCCACCCGGCCTCCCGCATGCCCACTATACGCCCTCGCTCAAAGTCCGTCAACTGCACATACGGTTCACGTCCACGCTGTCGCGGCATGCTACCAGTGTTAAAGACTGCGATGGAGCTCCGTATGCCACGGCAAACTGGCTGACACTGACGGTGGCGGTGCACAAATGCTGCGCAGCTAGCGCCATTCGACGGCCAACACCGCGGTTCCTGGTGTGTCCGCTGTGCCGTGCGTGTGATCATTGCTTGTACAGCCCTCTCGCAGTGTCCGGAGCAAGTATGGTGGGTCTGACACACCGGTGTCAATGTGTTCTTTTTTCCATTTCCATGAGTGTAGTTTCCGGCGGTGCCGTGTGCAGGCAGTTGGTTGGTTGGCGTGGACCAGCGAGGAAGTCTCCGTGGAGCGTGCCTGGACGGGAGCGCTGGCGGCGTCCACGCGCGGTCGGAGTGTGAGGGGCTGTTCCCATTGCTATGAGGTCCGTGCCTCACCGATCCCTGACACAAAAGTTGAGTCTTTACTTAATGTACCAGCCAGCCCCAACTGTTCATATTGTGTCGTTTGAATTTCGTTGTGGGCTGTTGGGACATTCCCGTGAGCAACAACGTGTGTTTTCAAGTTGGCGAAATTCTAGCCGTCCTCCTGTGTAGTTTAACTTAACTTGATTAGTTTTAACAGAAGTGCACCAACGGAATCTTCCGCCTTGTGACCGTTAACGTTCCGGTTACCTTCCCTGGCCATTGACGTAAATTCAGGCAGTGTGCCGGCCGGAGTGGTCGAATGGTTCTAGGCGCTACAGTCTGGAGCCGCGAGACCGCTACGGCCGCAGGTTCGAATCCTGCCTCGGGCATGGATGTGTGTGATGTCCTTAGGTTAGTTAGGTTTAAATAGTTCCAAAGTGCTCAGAGCCATTTCAACCATTTCAGGCAGTGTATTTTCCTCGTCGTGTTGTGGTTATCCAGCACGGCGTGTAGTTTGACAGACGAATGTGTAATTCTTTGTAAACGCCGATACCTTCTGCGTTGTTCCATTGAACTCCATATTGTGTGCTGGTCGGGTGGAGCGGAAGTTATCCTGTCGCTTGGTCCGTTGATTGTCGGTTGGGTTGCCGTCGGATTGAGAGTTGTTGGGCCGACTGCCTGTCTCTCTTAAGCGAGCGTTAGTGTTTAAATTCCAGGCCGACCCTTGGAAACTTCTGAGCGCCGTTTGATGTTTTTTTTTATCTTATTTGTCCTTGTTGTTTGTTTATGTATGGGTTCTAGCCGATCTTAAATTAATGTTGTTCTGCCCTTAAGGCGTGAGATTGTTTGGGCCTTTAAAGAAATTTTAGGATAAGGCCTTCTGTCTTTCAAAATTGAAGTTCCTGTCTTGAGCCTTAAGTTATTGGCCTTCAGCCAATTTTAAAGTTGTTTAGCCCTTAAGGCGTGAGACTAATTGGCGCATTTTTCCAGGAATTAAGTTCTAAAGTTAATTTTGGCTTGCTCTGTTTTTAATGTTTTCTTAACTTTTGTAATGTTTGTCAAAAGAATAAATTAGGATGTTCGAGTGCAACTGACAGCCACTCATATTGGGCCCTTTCCACAAATTAAACTGTCCTGTCCTGCGGGTATAGCATGGGTTCTCAATTATCAGTCTGTCAATCTGTACATTTTTGGACATATCATACCGTTATGCTACTGTAAAGAAGGTACTAGTATGCGCTAAACCAATACTAAGCAATGCGATATTGTAGTACCTGCGTTACTCCGAATTACGATGCAATGTTCCTTACAGCCGCTTTGGCAACTACAACCGTTATGAAATACATGAATTGTATTGGCAGTTGCGAATATGGACAACCATCAGCTGTAGAATGGAATGACGACAGCCTTTTTTTTTTTTTTTTTTTTTTTTTTGCCAGACCGAGACTCTAACTCATGACCTATTGCCTTTCGCGGGCAAGTTCTCTACCATTTTTTTTTTTGACCTTTAGAAAATAAAGTATTGCTGGGAAACGTAAATAAGTGGACTTTTTTGCAGTCTGGTGTAACAATAACAAACATAAACTGCTTCTAGCATTTTTTTTAAATATATAAGATGACTTTTATAAAATAAAATATTTCTGGGAAACGTAAATAAGTGGACTTTTTTTACATAATAGTAAAAAAAAAATCCTGCTTCTGTCAGTACAAAACAATAACGGTCTACATTCCTCTTTTGGGCGCGTAGCTCGCTAAACCCGTTATACCTCTCGTTGGTGTCGGGTACGTCTTCACGTGTGGTTGTGGATCCTCTCCACTGTCCTGGTCCTTTCTTGTTCTGATACTTATAATCAATAATTACATTCTCCTACTCGGGACACCCCAACTGGGTGGGGGATCAATCAAGGCACTTCCTAAAAAATTTGCGTAATATGTTCGATATCTCGGATGTCTCATAAGTTGTGAGTGATGATCTTGTAGTAAGGCCCAAAAGTCGAGCACATTCTTACTGCCGTCTCGGAAAAGATAACGCTCAGTCAAACTTCGAATCCAGGTCACTGCGTTTGTCTTTGTTCGGGGATAATATGTCCTATCTGGGAGCAGTAGTATCCGTGGTTCTATTGCTTCCGGCCCCACCCGAAGGAGCAAGGCCATCATGTTTTTGACCAAACACCATACGTCCGCCGAAGGTCCGCATATTAGGCGATGCTCCTCTGTGTCTATAACATTGCACTGCGGACACAGTGGCTCGTCCGCCATATGAATTGTATGCAACCTGAAATGAGTCACGTATTTCCCATTTACCACCTGATGCCACAGTGCGCGCGTACTCGTATCAAGGTGTGGGTGGTGCACTGTACGCCATACCACTGACCACGTAACTGCTGGTTGGCGGCGCTCTACGGCATTATTCGGCCGTCGTCGAGTCAAGATGCGATATATATCACGTGCCGTTGCCGTCCTGGTTGTTGGTAGTTCCATATGTACATAACTGTGTTCCACAAAAAAGGTTCGCATATGGGCAAGTGATGGTGAGATGTGAGACACCGCTACTGGAGCCGAACGTGAAGGTGGAGCGAGTTCGTCTATCAAGGTGCCCGTCAGACTTGACTGGTGTCGTGTCCACATCTTTATCATTGTGGTTACATAAATAGCCACTGCTCGGTCGCGTACGTGGACTAGTCCTAGACCTCCACGACTACGAGGAAGGGAGAGGGTTTCGTATCCTACCTTAAAAAGCAGACCTGTGCTCACAAAATATCCTAGTGCCGTCAGGATTCGACGGGCCAACACCACCGGCATAGGAAGAACTTGTGCCAGGTGGGGGATGCGAGAAGCTAGATAAGTGTTGGCAAAGGTGACCCGTTGTATCATATCCAGTGCCCTTAACCTGTGACTTCGGACACTCGCCCGAATTGTTTGCAGAAGATGTCTGTAACTCAGTGTCGCCGTGTGTCGAACGTCTGTAGTGAAGATGATTCCTAGGCATTTCATCTTGTTAATCGGCTGTAATTGTGCTACACTTCCTGGCGGGAGTCCTCTCCCGATGTTCATCGCTCCCGACTTTGCCGTGTTCAGGCGACTTCCCGTAGCCATTCAATACAAATTAATCCAATGCAAGGCCACTCTTGCCTCGTCGCCTGACCGTGCTAAAAACACTAGGTCATCCGCGTATGTTCTGCATATAAACTTGTTGTGCCTTATAGTCATTCCTTGGAGTCGATTCCGGAGCCCGCAGAGCAGCGGCTCGACGGCGATGGCATAGAATATCGTTGACAGCGGGCACCCTTGTCTGACCGATCGTGAGATGGTGATGGGCCCCACCAAGCGTCCGTTGATGAGCACTTTGGATGCGCATGACGACGGTGACAAAACTTTCCGGAAACTTCATTTGCTTCATCACGTCCGTGAGATAAGCATGGCTCAGCCTGTCAAATGCGCGATCGAAGTCTATCGATACCAAAGCACCCCGTAGACGACATATTGCTGCCAGTGCGATAACATCGCGGTAGTCGCTGAGTGCCGTTTGTATATTGCTATCTCCTCCTAGCTGGGTTTGGTCGAGCGATATCACTTGGCGTATTACGCGTTTAAAGCGTGCTGCAAGTATCATGGTGTAGATCTTGTAGTCGCAATTAAGAAGGGTCAGTGGCCGGTAGGCCTGTATCCCTGTGCCGCCGGATGGTTTGTGGATGGGGATGATCATTCCTTCCACGAAGGAGGGTGGAAGAGGCACGTTGGGAGACATCAATTCGCAGTACACGGCAGTCCATCGTGGAGTCATGAGATCTTTAAATGTACGATAAAACTCCAACGGAAACCCGTCGGGTCCCGGCGATTTGTGCGACGTGCCCTTATCAATCGCTTCCATTACGTCGTCAACTGTGACTTCTCCTGTTAACTCCAGGTTAGCCGTCTCGTCGAGACACGCGGAGAGCGTTCGTGGGACCTCATGAAAGGCTGCCTGATCGTGTTCCGCTTCGTCATAGAGATGACCGTAGTGTTCCACAAAAGCGTTGGCAATGTCTTTTTGCGTTGTCATACGGCGACCATCTGGCAGTACGAACGTCTGTATTAAGGTTCTGCGGCTACGTTGTTTTTCTCTGATAATGTGATACATCCACGGTGATTCTCCACGGACTCCTTCAAAGGCCCTTGCACGGATTGCGACACCATCCAGACCGCGGCGCGTTATGGAAATTATTTGGGCCTGTGCTCGTTTTATACCGGCACGACGCTCCTGTGAAGGTGTTTGTTCAGAAAGTTCGCGGAGCATCGTGAAATAAAATTCCGCCGTGTGTCGCCTCCACATCATCTGCTCTCTTCCATATGCAATTAACGCTCAGCGCAATGCAGGCTTAACGCATTCCAGCCACCACTGCAATGTCGTCGGATATGTCGGGAGGCGTCGTTCACACACGTGCCAAGTGTCTTCGATTAAGCGTCTGCACTCAGGTTCCTGAGATGTGCTGTATTCAGTTTCCAAACACTGCGACTCCTCCACACTTGTTAACGACTCAGGGAGACCGTGCATATATATGCTATGTGATCTGAAAAGGCGACAGGCCACAATTCCGCATCGAGGATCGCAGGTTCGAGACGACGTGTTACGTAAATGCGATCGAGACGACTTGCAGAGTGACTCGTGACGTAGGTGTATCCACGTCTGTCGCCATGTATCTTCTCCCATGTATCAATGAGATTCATGTCCTGTATGAGTTTCCGCAGCTCCGGGCATGAAGTGTAACGTGGGTGTTGATCTTTTGGTGCGAGCACGCAGTTGAAGTCGCCTCCAAATAAGACATCTTCATACCGACCTAAGAATAGTGTTGCAATCTCCTCTGCGTAAAATCGGGATCGATCGCGCCGTCTGTCGGACCCCGACGGTGCGTAAATGTTAACGACCCGTACTCCCAGCACTGTGAGGGCCAGTCCTCGCGCTGACGGCAATTACACCACGTCCTCGGCTACTATGCCGCTACGTAGAAGTATCGCTGTTCCGCTGCCGCCGTCGGTAGTAGGTGTAATGTATGTATCGTACTCGTATAGGTCGGGGAAGCTCTCAACACATACTTCCTGCAGCAGAACGATGTCGACGTCTGACGCACGCAACATGTCTCGTAATAATTGCAATTTGACAGGCGTTCCGATCGAATTAATATTAATAGAGGCTGTTCGATATGCCTGCCGCTGTTCCTCAGTGCGTCAAGCGCACATGAACGCTTATGTTAATTTGTGTGCCGCTGCTCGGTGACATGCTGTCTGTGCGGCAGTCTGCATCTTCTGCGTGGTTAACATCCGGTGGACGCAGCACTCGCCATTGCGGGTGCGTCGTCGGTCTGTGGGTCAGTATCGGATTCGTCGGCCCAGTTCCTGTGCTGGTGGTCCAGCTCCCGCCGTGTTTCTCCAGCCTGGCTGACTGAAGGCGGTGGCGTTGCTCCGGTGGGTGGAGGGACTCCTTCCGTCGGCTTTCCGTCCGGTGTGTCTATATTCAACACCTGTCTAGCATGCTTCGTGTCGTACTGCTGTGTGGGAGGTAGAACCTCTCGTTGCGCATCCGGATGCACTGTATCAACGTTACACTCAAGTCCGTCTGACGTGGACTGCAGTAAGCAGGTATCCGACGGCGCCAGTCGTCGATTCTTGTGGCGCTTCGGCGATCGTTGTTTGCGCGTGTGCTCCGAGTGCGGAAGTGACTCCCGGTGCTCAGGGACGAAAGCAGCTGTCGGCACAACCGCAGGATCAATTTCCATACCTCCTACCGATCCTTTCCGTTCAGTTAAGGGCGTCGTCGTCTCCAGAGCGATAGAAGTGTGCGTCGTTTCGTCACTGTAGGCGGTCTCTGCTGCAGTCGGTGGCCGTAAACTGTCAGGATTCTGTAGCTGGTCATTCTTCGGGATGGGATCTGTTCGAAATGCGTCCGCATACGTTAGTGTCAGCGGCGTCAACGTGGACTGAGGCACGGGTTCGCCGGTTGGAACTTGCACTATCCTCCGCTGGCCCTCTTTCCCGCAGCCTGAGCATGTTTTGGGTTGTCCATCGTAGATGACTATAGCTCTACATCCGCCGATGAACAAGTACGAGGGTACATGTTGTGTCAGTTCTATTCTGATTTGACGCACCCCATTGAGAACGGGGTAAGTCGTGAAGTTGGACCATTTTTCCTCAACGTGGCTAAGCACTCTTCCATATGGGCGTAAGGCGTCAACGACCAAGTCAGACGGAACCTCGAAGGGAAGTTCGGAAATACGTATGTTTCGTAAGCCCAGTCCTGCGTGATCAATAGTTACTTCTCCAACATGTCCATCAGAGTGACGAAATTTGAGTCCAAGTTTAGCATCTCGGATGATTCTGTCACATACTGCATCGTTAATCAGCTTGACGTAAACCACACTGCTCACTATGGAGAGGTGTATTCCGATAAGTTCGTTGTAGTCAAGCTTAACTTCGTCTCGTAGGAACCTTTCGATTTCGTAGGCTTTCGGTCTCGCATATTCATTCGAAAAACTAATCTTGAGAGTCGACTTTCGGTATGCATGTGCCATTCTATATCGAGTCGTCTAAACGCGCGAGTACGGCGAAGAGGTAAACAACTGCACGAGCGCGAACGTCTCCGGCAGGGACGTAAACAGACGTCCGTGCCGTAGCACCACCGAAGGCAGATTGTGACCATTTGGCTATACGAACACAACTCACGGCCAGACCCAAACAGCCCTTACTCATATATCCATTATGTATATTCCCGTAGACTTGAGACATTTTCCTGTAAAGTCGCTTGCCCGGAGTAGGCGAATAAATACGATATTGCAGCGCCTGAGTTATTCTAAATTACAATGCTTAGCAGCTAATGGGTGTCCATATTGGCAACTAAGAATACATGAAAGCATGTCCGGAGGAATATTGCATCGTAATTCGGATTAACACAGCCACTGCAATATCGTATTTATCGGCCGACAACGGGCAACCAACTTTTAAGCATGATGTCTCCCCTGTACAGTAATATACATAATGGATGTATGAGTACAAGTTGTAGACACTTGGTCAACGACAGCTGAAAGTTTGTGTCTGGCAGCGAGTTGTGCTCGGATAGCCAGATGGTAAGGCAACCGCTCACGATAAGCGGAAAATCCGGGTTCGAATCCCG
Source organism: Schistocerca serialis cubense (assembly GCF_023864345.2). Classification (NCBI taxonomy): domain Eukaryota; kingdom Metazoa; phylum Arthropoda; class Insecta; order Orthoptera; family Acrididae; genus Schistocerca; species Schistocerca serialis. The sequence goes on from NC_064641.1 coordinate 301,777,898, forward strand.
ATCCGGCACAAATTTTTATTGTCGTCATTTCATTATATAGCTACGGGTGTCCATATTCGCAACCACGGATACATTTCATGCACTATTAAATAATTTTCTGTAATACACATGTTACACTTTACATAAATGTATAGCCAAGCTCCAAAGATTTATAATATCCCTAATTTTGTTGGCATCTGAAGATGACAAATTAATTTGTCGAAAACTGTAAAGTGAAATAAAAATACCAATGCAAATGACGATTGAAATTATTTTGAAAGAGTGTGGTATGCTGATGTGTACTTCCGATGCAGACACGACGGGTTCCTGACGCAACTACGTAGGTCTGAAGATCACATAGAGAGATAGAAACTAGTCGTACCGTGTAAAAAATGTGGAACTGGAACAGAGAAATGAACGATACGTTAAAATAGTTCTAAATATTAAAAAAATGCTGATTTCTTTACACTTGATCTCCACAGAAGAAATGAGCAAAAAGGTGTATCTGTGGATGGAAGAGCTCATTAAAAATCCTACGCATATGTGGCATGTGAGAAGTGTGGCTGATACAAAGTCCTATTAAGCGGGAGGGAGGGTGAGGGGGCAGACGGGGAGAGAGCAAGAATGAAATAGAGAGAGAGAGAGAGAGAGAGAGAGAGAGAGACAGGGGGGGGGAGGAAGATATCGTCAGGAGTGCCCCAGTGAAGTATGATAGGACCGGTGTTTATATATACATAAATGATTTGGCGGACAGGGTGGGCAGCAATCTGCGGTTGTTTGCTGGTGTCGAAGTTGAGTGACTGTAGGAAGATACGAGATCACTTACACAAAATTTCTAGTTGGTTTGATGACTGGCAGTTAGCTCTAAATGTAGAAAAATGTAAGTTAATGAGGATGAGTAGGGAGGACGAACCTTTATATTCATGTGCAGTATCCTGCTTGATACAGTCAAGCCGTTTAAATATCAGGACGTAACGTTGCAAAGCGATATGAAATGGAAGGAGCATATGAGAGCTGTGGTATGGAACGAGAATGCTCGACTTCGGTTTATTGGAAGAATTTTAGGAAAGAGTGTTTCACCTGTAAAGGAGACTGCAAATAGGACGCTGGTGCGAACTATTTTTGAGTGCTGATCGATTGTTAGGGATCTGTATCAGTTCGGATTGAAGGAAGACACTGAAGCAATTCAGAGACGGGCTGCTAGATTTGTTACCGGTATGTGAGTGTTACGGAGATCTACATCTACATCTACATGGATACTCTGCAAGTCACATTTAAGTGCCTGGATGAGGGTTCATCGAACCACCTTCACAATTCTCTATTATTCCAATCTCGTATAGCGCGCGGAAAGAATGAACACCTATATCTTTTCGTACGAGCTCTGATTTCCCTTATTTTATCGTGGTGATCGTTCCGCCCTATATAGGTCGGTGTCAACAAAATATTTTCGCATTCGGAGGAGAAAGTTGGTGATTGGAATTTCGTGACAAGATTCCGACGCAACGAAAAACGCCTTTCTTTTAATGATTTTCATTTCTGTGACACTCTCTCCCATATTTCGCGATAATACAAAACGTACTGCCTTTCTTTGAACTTTTTCAATGTATTCCGTCAGTCCTACCTGGCAAGGATCCCACACCGCGCAGCAGTATTCTAAAAGAGGACGGACAAGCGTAGTGTAGGCAGTCTCCTTAGTAGGTCTGTTACATTTTCTATGTGTCCTCCCAATAAAACGCAGCCTTTGGTTATCCTTCCCCACAACATTTTGCTTCGGGAACTCGAATAGGAATCCATGGAGGAAAGGTGACGTTCTTTTCGAGAAACAGTATTGAGAAAACAGTCCACGGGTGTACTGCCGGTCCATAGGGTCCAAAGGGCACAATATTTCAGACATGTCGCCATCGTCAGGTGCGCTGACGAACTGAGCTCCTGAGGGCGCACCGACGCCACCACAGACGCCGACGCCAGCCCCTCAGCGACTGCCGACGCGCGGCCGTGGGCGCGGACCGCGGAGAGAACGCCTCGCGGGGGAAGGGGATTTAGGACGGCCGACCGCCCTCAGGAGCTCAGGCCAGTCGAAATCCTGGGAGAACCTATCCCATGGAGTGGGACGGCGAAATACCTGGGGGTTATCCTAGACCGCAGGCTCACCTGGAAGCATCACATCCGTGATGTGAAAGGGAGAGCAATAGGACGCGTTCGCGCCCTGTATCCGCTGCTAAACCCGCAATCGTCATTGCCACCGCAACATGGCATCACGCTTTACCTGACATTGGTTCGCCCAATGTTAGAGTATACGGCCGTGGTCTGGGGGAAAGCGGCAGATGCTCACATTGTGACTCTGCAGCGGATACAGAACCGCGCCCTGAAGACTGCTATGCATCTTCCGTGGCGCTTCTGGACGCGCCAACTCCACGAGGACACCGGGATCCTGCCTCTCTCACACAGGTTTCGCGCCATCGCCAGGAAGTTCTACGAGAAAGCGGGACACTCCCGCAACCGGCTCATCCGTGGACTGGGCCAACAACCTCATCAAAGGCCAAACACGCGTTGGCCTGACCTGCTGAGCGATTAAGTTTTACTAATCCCCCACCAGAGTGTGTCTTTCTCTTTTTCAGGTTACATCAACTAGGACCAATCAACAAGAGTGGTAATATATCTTTCTCTAAATTACAGGAACCGCAGGAATGACAAGTTTTGTCCAAACTGCACCACCTCGAGCCAAGTATAGGCTCGTCTCTTCAGCGTCAGCGTCTCATGAGCTCAGTTCGTCAGCGCACCTGGCCCGCATCTCGTGGTCGTGCGGTAGCGTTCTCGCTTCCCACGCCTGGGTTCCCGGGTTCGATTCCCGGCGGGGTCAGGGATTTTCTCTGCCTCGTGATGGCTGGGTGTTGTGTGCTGTCCTTAGGTTAGTTAGGTTTAAGTAGTTCTAAGTTCTAGGGGACTTATGACCACAGCAGTTGAGTCCCATAGTGCTCAGAGCCATTTGAACCATTTTTTTTTCAGCGCACCTGACGATGGCGACATGTCTGATCGCCGAAATATTGTGCCCCTTGGACACTATGGACCGGCAGTACACCCGTGGACTGTTCAAGGAAGAAATACGCCGGGAGAACTTCTCCCGGCGTATTGAGAAAATTTAGAGAACTGGCATTTGAAGCTGACTGTCAAACGATTCTCCTGCCGCCAACATACATTCCGTATTAAGACCACGAAGATAAGATACGAGAAAGTAGAGCTCATACGGTGCTTGCTCTATGTACTAATGAATCTGAAAAGGGAATTAGTAGTGGTACAGGGTACCCTCCACCCCGCACCGCCCGGCGGCTCGCGGATGTAGATGTAGACCGCGAGAGAGAGAGAAACAAAGTATGTCTCTCGGAACCGAGCGCGTCGTTCGCACGCCTCGGGTGCAAACACTGCTGCTGCGCCGGCCTCGCGCGTGCGCAGAAGATGGCAACAGGGCGGTGAGCGGCAGCCCGCTCCGGCGGCGCACCTCGACCGGCAGCGGCCTCGACTGTCGAAGGCCGGCGAAGGGCGAACGGCGCCCGCAGGTGTCGGCGCTGCGCGGCCCGCGTCCCCGGGGCGCAGTAATTGCCGGCCTCCTTGATCAATGCGCACTCATCAATCGGGAGCGCGGGCTCCCTGGGCGCCGGCGCTCGCCTCGCGCCTGATTTAGCGCGCGCCGCGACCCCGGCCGCGTTACTCACACCTGCCGGCCCTCTGGGGATCACGCCACCTCGCGCCGCCTCGCGCCCAGATAGCCGCCCCCGGCTATCACCGCCGGCACGGCGCCGATGCCAAGCCTCGTTCCCGATGGCCGCGACGGTCGCCAGCCCACGTGGCGTCGCAACTACCACTGGGACCGTAGAGGAAGAACGTACGAGAATGTCAATAAAACTGGTCGGTTCTGTTCAGGATTCCAATACATCATATCATTCCCCTCTCTTTTGGCTACAAAATCCTAATTTTCAACACAACCTCCGTGAAAGGCGACGGGCTTACGCAACCTTACTGGTAGGGCATGTATGCTCGCGTAATACCACTCTGTTGGTCAACGTCGGAGCCAACGCCCTGCTGCATCAACAACTTTCCCATCTACATTTGCATCTATATTTATACTCCGCAAGCCACCCAACGGTGTGTGGCGGAGGGCACTTCACGTGCCACTGTCATTACTCCCCTTTCCTGTTCCAGTCGCGTATGGTTCGCGGGAAGAACGACTGCCGGAAAGCCTCCGTGAGCGCCCGAATCTCTCTAATTTTACATTCGTGATCTCCTTTGGAGGTATAAGTAGGGGGAAGCAATATATTCGATACCGCACCCAGAAACGCACCCTCTCGAAACCTGGACAACAAGCCACACTGCGATGCAGAGCGCCCCTCCTGCAGAGTCTGCCACTTGAGTTTGCTAAACATCTCCGTAGCGCTATCACGCTTACCAAATAACCCTGTGACGAAACGCGCCGCTGTTCTTTGGATCTTCTCTATTACCCGTCCGCGTATTCCGTCCCGTGCAGTGATCCTTCGTTGCGTCAAACAGATGAAAGTCAGAAGGTGCGAGATCCGGGCTGTAGGGTGGATGAGGAAGAAGTCTGCGCTACCTTGTTGCGATGATGACAGACGGCTTGCCAACGATTCACCGTGCTTTTGTTCATTGCCAGGTCTCCGTAGACATTCTGCAAGCGCCTGTACATATCTGCGATGCTCTGGCTTTCCGCAAAAAGAAACCCAATGTCAGCTCTCTGCTTGAGACGCACCTTCAACATTTTGAAGGCTAAGTATAGCGCCGCCACCTATCGGGACACCATGAAACTAAAAGGGCTGAAGTGGGAATATTCCACGACATCCCACAATAACTTCCGTATTCTTTCTACCGAAATCAACCGAGAAAAATGTGTTGCATTAGTTATTGAACGCCCATTGTATATGGAGTGAGCATTCATACGCCCAGAATGTAACTTCTGTCACCAACATACAACACAAGTACAGGGGCACTGGCTAAGGGATTAAACGTTGCTGTCACACCTGAGCAATGGCACACATAGAAGCTGACAAAATTAGTCAGGAAACCGAATTTTACTACTTCCCTAGACACTCGAAACACAACTTCAGGTGTGAGGAAAGGGCAGCTATCACAGAACTGGAGAAGAATAACGATATTGTGATATTATAAGTAGAAAAATGGAGTGGGTTTGTCATTGTGAACCCTGTGCAGTTTGAAGACAAGATCAAGGAATTATTAAATGATCTTGCTTACAATAAACTAAGGGCGGAACCCACAACCATGATAATATGAAAGACGCAGACCTCAATTAAAGACTCAAAAATTGACACTGATGCAACCAAGGGACTCAATCCCACAGTAACATTTTCTCCTAGAATTTTTGAAGTACCAAAAATACACAAGGAAAATTACAGATTAAGGTGAATAATGAACGAGATCAACTTGCATACATAGAATTTGGCTGAGTACCTAGCCTGCAAATTAAGACCTCTAGTTTGCAAGCGATCTCTTATGTGAGGAACTAGATACACTTTACAGAACGCTTAATCGAGAAACAATTGTAGCCAAGGAGTTCATGGTCAGATACGGAAAAAAATCACATCCTACAAGAGCATGTCCCGCTTGACATACGTGACCTCGTTGAGCTGTGGTTGTCTTCAAGATACTTCAAATAACAAGGAAAATACTATGTGGAGATAGACGGCGTAGCAATGGAGTCTCACCTATGCCCTTTAGTATCCGACATATTTTTGGAGGCCTTTGATGCAACGGCACTCCTTTAAGCCCACAATGTTAGTTGAGATACGTGGACGATACGTTCACTATTTCACCCCATGATGCTATACAGGTTTCACGAATATTTCGATAAAATCCACGGGAAGATACAGTTCATACGCGAGTTAGTGAACTATGGTGCAGTTCCATTCCTAGATGTGGAAGCATATAGGACAACGGAGGACTCACTAGGAAAGTGTACATCGCAAGTCTAACATACGGACAGCTATTTGTACGCCTAATCCAGTTACCACCCAGTGCAGAAGACCTCACTTACCCTTTCGTTGGGTATCCAATGCAAAGCCTAAATGATGCTTAAAACATAACACATTAGCTCAAAAGACTCCGTACAACGTGCATGGTCAACGGCTACAGTCAAAAATCGACACATCCATGACAACCAACAAAGGAAGCAACATCGGCAAGAAATCGACAAACAGCAGCCACTAGCGCGCTTACCCTATGCGACAAATGACACTGACGAGATTTATAAACACTTTCGTCGAGTTGGTGTCCACCCCGTCTTCTACAGCAGTCGCAAGATCCAGGATGTATGAGACCCGTCAAAGACAATGTCGATGCTTTACACACTGCAGGTGTGTGCAATATGGGATGTTAGTGTAGAGAAGTACACATCGGTGAGATCTGCAGGCCAATAGCAACTTGCATACGTGAACAACAGCGCTACATTCGTCTAGGGCAAAACAGAAAATGTGCAGCGGCTGACCACCAGCGATACTATGGCAAGGAAAATAAATTTAACGAAACCACCGTGCTTGCTACGCCGCTGAGTTTAGTAAAACGAAAGATCAAAGAAGCCATTGAAATACTAAAGCTCTCTAACGACACGGAGGGAGAGGATGGACTCAGGTTTGCCCCATCCTGGCTCCCAGCCCTCAGAGTCCAACATGCCGTACCAACAACTCCAGAGGTCCACATATCATTCGCCGATGACCACCTAACATGACACACAGTGCAAGAAGTTCCCGCTCCTTCTGCGTTAAGAGACCAATTAAAACGACGATATTTTGAAATTGTGACATAATGGCATGCCTATGAACTCTCTGCCAAACACTTAAGTGTGAATTGCCGAGAAATCATGTACATGTAGACATAAATTTATATTAGCAGATACTTTCAGTAGATGGTGCTCCACAGCTCGTAAAGATTTGAAGAACATCATGATTTACTGTCAAGAAAGTACTTAGAGACCACTTACGTACAAAAATATATATGCAGAGGATCAACACATGAACAACCATGCCTTCCACAGAGGTCTATGCGTCTCTGTGTCTTCCTTGACAACTTGCCCAACATCTCAGGAGTTACGCATCCTCGACACTTCTGAACAGTTCTTAATTTTGTGTCGACGTTGTTAATTCTCCATAATGATTTGTCTGGCGTGGTAGTTCGAGCTTCGTGGTCGCTCTTTCAATGAGGTTGCAGATATTGTGGAAGCACCCTCAATCCAGCATCCTCGAAGTTGTACATCAAAGGACTGATGCACCTGTATAGCAAAGTGTACTGGAGCTCCGTCCTGCTGTTAACTGATATGATCCATGGTTCCCTTGTCTTAGAGATGTAGTAATCAAGTTTGCAACATGCAGAAATAATAATTTGCACTCATTTATCTTTCAAAACAAAATGATGCTAACACGTATCGTGACGACATCCCCGACCAACTTCATAACATGAGGTGGCTTCCTGTTCAACTCTTGTACATAACATGGATTTCCCGCAGATCAAAAAACCACATTCCTCCTGTGTGAACTGCAATACATCATTCATCAGAGAATGATGCACTTGAGCGATGCATGGCGTTTGCTTAACAAACTGCAGCAGGTCGCAACTCATTGCTTCATGCCATTATCGGTAAATGATTCACAAACATCGGTCTAAATCCTTTTATTTTCAGTCTTCTTTTAATGAGGCTACGCATTCTTGACTGCCGTACTTAAAGTTCATCTGCTCTTTAGCAAACGAATTTCATTGGAGACCGATCGTATTACGATTTCTTACGAAGACTATGCAGCCTATCAATGACACTGCTTGAAACAAAAGTACGTTTCTGCCAGTCAAGCTACGCAGGGTTCCTTCAACAGATGGGACCTTGCCGCAGCGATCTCTAAACGTATAGTCTCTATCAATGTTAGCCCTATCATAACGGTATATATTTGTCATGGGGAGTTATCCGTGAACCTTATTTGTTTTACTGTTTAACAGATCTGAAGATGTGCGACATTGCCCGAAACTGGTCATTTTGAAACAAAAAGCAGCTATCGACAGACAGAAAATGAGCCTATTTTGTATTTTTAGACCTGTCTGTCGTCTTTAGAGCACCACACACACACACACACAATTTATCGCTCCCTAGCAGTGTAACAAAATTTATGGTGTGGGGCAGCACGATATTGAATATTACCCAGTATCTGATTTTGACACTATACATGTAATACAAAAGATTGTCTTTCTTTCGGTTATTGTTTTTTTTAATTTCAAAATGAAACTATATTTCCCAATTTCATAAGAATTATACTTTAATTTCCGCCGCAGTTTCAATCTCAGCCCACACGCGACCGCATATTTGCGGGTGACACATATATTTTTTCAGATTAGTTATTCTGTTTGTAAGACTACACCGCTGAGCCAGAACTTAATGACCAACTGTTCATCAGCGTGTTGGTAGTCATTTGGACAGCGAATCTGCGTAGTATTGATTCGAAAAGCCTTTGGTAGGTTTCTGTGACACCATATGTGTGTGTTTGGGGCACACAATTGCCATAAATTATGGGCCAGTGGTTTGTGAACAAGATGCTGGCGTCCAATAGCGTCCCACATGTGTTCCATCTGGTTCACATGGAATGAATTTGGTGGACAAGATACAAAGAGTAGTTCACTATAATGCTTCTCAAGACGAGGTAGCACAGTTCTGGCCTTGGGTCACTGACAGTAACCCAGGTGTAATGGGAAGACATCAAGCCTGAACAGATGCATATGAGTTGGGTTGGGTTGATTCGGAAGAGGAGACGAACAAGCGAGGTCATCGGTCTCATCGGATTAGGGAAGGATGGGGAAGGAAGTCGGACGTGCCCTTCCAAAGGTACCATCCCGGCATTTGCCTGAAGCGATTTAGGGAAATCACGGAAAACCTAGATCAGGATGGCCGGACGCGGAACTGAACGGTCGTCCTCCCGAATGCGAGTCCATTGTGCTAACCACTGCGCTACCTCGCTCGGCAGGGATGCGAATGATTTGCAACAATGTTCACTTAGCCCACTAATCCCATGCTGAAATCAATTACTACCACCGGTCTCACGGAAGCCTCGGCGAATATCCTCCATAGCATAACACTGGCCACCCCCCCCCCCCCCCATCGACCTGCAACGTCCGTGGTGCATTGCATGGTTCGTGCAGTCGCTTGCCTTTATTATGACATATCCAAGAACGCCCATGGCCCTGGGGTAACGGTCTAACATCAATCATCCCGTGCTCACTGCAGTTGCAATTAACGATAGCGTTGGGACTACGTAGGAACACGTAGCGGTCATCTGCTGCAGAGCTTCATGTTCAACAACGTCCGCTGAACGGTGTATTCCGAAACTTTTGTGCCTGCACCAGCATTGTACTCTCTCATCAGACTTGCCACGGATCACCGCCTGTCCACGTTCTGTGATGCGGTGTGCACGTCCTAATCTTAATGACTTCTCGTGGTTGCACCATACTTCAAAAGCTTGCTTACCAACCTCGTGGCCAGCATGGAAGCACATTGCCAAACATGCGTTGTCGTTCGTGGTGATGACACACAGTGTGAAGAAACATGTAACGCCTTTTGCAATGTCCAGGAGTCCATCACGATGACTTCAGTGTAATTATTGTCTTTGAACAAAATTGCAATTTCTGTTCATGTCACTTTGTACTTCTTTCAGTTACCATCTGCAATATTTGGCAGAAGTTCTTTCTATGCACGGGTCAAGTTTCATAGAGCCACGTTACTTGGCATTGACACATCATGCGAAAGTTACTTCCGTCCTTAAGTTTCGACACCAGTTTACTCTCCTTAACGCATCAAGTGCCCACTTTGAATACCGCGGTGAGCACTGGGCGTATTATTTTTGCTCATTAGTGTATTTTCTGCTCATGTGGAATGTAGGCAAATCGAGGGATGATCTGCTGTAGGATAAAAGCTCCCGATCCGACGATTCTAGTGTCACCCTAATGACATTGTCATTGACGACGCGTTAGCCACTACCATCAAATAAGAGTTTTACGGTGTTTGACATTTCCACCATGCTGTTATTTTAAAATATTTTTAATAAGCATTACTAGCCAGTTTTGAACTTTTCTCATCCTCGAGCTCATAACTGATGTGGAGAATTCATTCTCGAAACAAGTGCCCACATCTGCTACGTACTTGATAAAGTCCTCTGAATGGTTTGATGCGGCCCGCCAAGAATTCCTCTCCTGTCCCAACCTCTTCATTTCAGAGTAGTCCTCAGTTATTTGCTGGATGTATTCCAATCTCCGTTTTCCTCTATGATTTTTATCCTCCACATCTCCCTCTAGTACCATGGAAGTTATTCCTTAATGTCTTAACAGATGAGCCACCATCCTGTCCCTTCTTCTTATCAGCGTTTTCCATATATTCCTTTCCTCGTCGATTCTCCGGAGAACTTCCTCATTTCTTACCCCATCACTCCATCTAATTTTGAACATTCCTCTGTGGCACCACATCTCAAATGCTTCAGTTCCCTTCTTTTCCGGTTTTCCCGCAGTTCATGTTTCACTACCATACAACGCTGTGCTCATAAATTTCTTCCTCAAATTAAGTTCTATGTTTGGCACTATTTTACAACAAGAGCACCCTGGAAACTGAGAAGTACGTATTGATTTCTCCCCCACGTCGGCTTCACTGGCACAAGGAATTTTCTAGTTTTAGTTTATTTATTGGCTTACGGGACGTCCCCATACACCCAACAGTGGACAATATGAACTATGACGATATGATTGTAAGGACAACACATTTACCAGCCCCTGAGCGGAGAAAATCTCCGACCTGGCCGCGATTCCGAGCCAGGCTCCTTCAGTTTATAATCTGAAACGCCGACCGCGCAGCTACCGAAGCGGACGAACGAGTTACACGTTCTGCTCGTAGCGAGAGGGCGCGCGCCGCTGTACGGAATAGTTTTAAGCAGTGCGCAAGTGTGGAAAGCGGGACTTGTTTGACTATTGAGAAGAGAAGTGAAGTGAAGGAATCCTGCTCTTGTTGCTGTCACGTGCTGGTTTCTACACCCGAGACGGGCAGGCAGTGGGGGCAGGCAGCCTTGGTAACTGCTGTTGTGCGTGACACATACAACGCCGTAACGGGTCGTGGTGCGTGGCGTGTAAGCCCCACCATGCTGAAGGGTGCGGTCTTGCTTTCGTCTCCGTTCTCTGGTTAACGGTGAGAACTCAACGGTTACTTCATTTCGAGTAAAGTTTCTTCAGGCTGACTGAACTCTTACATTCACTTGGCGGTTAGGGTTTCAAGTGTCATTGATGAACTAGTGACCCCCTTTTTTTTATTTTTTTTTTTATTTTTTTTTTTTTTTTATTAAAGAGTGGAAATGCACGTTGCGCTTATGGAATGCATCGATACCAGCGTGAGCTCTGTGAGCATTGAACTATCAATACTCGTTACCTCTCTGTGTTAATGTGGTGCTAATTTTTCTCTCTGTCGGTAAAATTCATTTACTTACCTGTGCTGTACCGTGAATTTATGTATAACTAGTTTGTCTTATTGTAATGTGTATATTGATTGCGTTTCTCTCTCTGTTGTAGAAGCGTGTTGTAACTGTCTGGGGCGTGGGCACACTGGTGTATTTATGGTAACATGAGGATAAGAAAGGAATGATTGAGCCCAAACAAAGCAGCAACTGTACATCTGGTGGAACAGCGACAGTATGGTATACTACGAATTGCTTCCCCCGAGGTATTACCATCACTGCTGATATTTATTGTCAAACTGACATCAACCGAGACGTCTTGCAGACGAAATCCAAGAACAACGACAAAGAAGACTGCGTGAAGTGATGCTACTTCGCGATAACGCCAGCTCGCATTCTACCCGACGGACAGAAACAGTATACAGGAGTTGGGTTGGGACGTCATTCCGCCCCCATCTTAGTCCCCTGACCTTGTACCCTCAGATTTCCACCTCTTCCGCTTCCTATCGAACAGCCTTCAAGGAACTTCCTTTCCGGATCAAAGTGCACTACGAAAATGACTCGACGAGTTCTTCGCCTCAAAACCATGGATTTCTACAGTCGCTGAATCGAAAAGTTACCCCAGCTCTACATGGCTGTTGTAAATAGTGACGGGAAACATATTTCTGATGTCTAAAGTCTATGTTATGTGCATCTGTTGTGTTTATTAAACTTACGGAAAAACGCTAAGAACTGATGCACCAACCTACTACAAGTAGCTTCTGGGAATGTTTACTGCAGCCAGGTGTAACAGAGCAGGCGCCATATTCCTGAATGCGTGCCGCTGAACCATTGTCTGTACAAGCTAAGTAAAAGGCAGCGTCAGATTTAAGTTCAACGAACCATTGCGTTTACTAACATTGCTGTTTCTCTGTGTATCTGTATTTATCCATGGTTGTTGATAAGCGGTTGGGTTAATACAGTTTTAATTTGGTAAAATTTGATCAGACAGCGCAAACTAAATAGCAGCTGCGAGCCGTGCTGAGTTTCTTACGGAGGGGAGTGCTAATTAAGAATTTTTGGATTCAGAATTTTGAGTAATTATATGCCGCTCGATACTGAACATAGATAATTGAATTTTGACTAAATGCGTCAGAGATTTTATTATTGCAAGCCTGGAACAGATGTGTAGAGTTGCTTAAGAAAATTTAGTGACTGTTTAACTTCTCAACTGTTTTAAGCCACAATCCGTTCCTTCTTCTTAACATTCGTTTGAAAATGTTTGTAACTGTTTAAATTATTAATCGTTTGAGGGACAGAGACTGTTGCCATGTCGCAGGATTTTTTTGAATATATTAACTATTCAATGAATTTTTTTGTTCAGATACCAACGCAAGCATAATTTCAAACTTGTTTGTCCGGCAGAATAAAATCTTCAATAAAAAGGTCAGTGTTTTAGTGCCTGCGTCCAAGGCAACTTGCTGCATGGTTAACTACCGCAGTCCCAGGAACGAGCTCATTTTTCAAATGTCCCGATTATGTGGTTCCCACTCAGAAGAAGTCAACTTACGATTGGTTCAAATGCCTCAGAGCACTATAGGACTTAACTTCTGAGGTCATCAGTCCCCTAGAACTTAGAACTACTTAAAGCTAACTAACCTAAGGACATCTCACACATCCATGCCCGAGGCAGGATTCGAACCTGCGACCGCGGTTCCAGACTGTAGCGCCTAGAACCGCTCGGCCACTACGGCCGGCCAACTTACGATGTTTCCCTACGTGGCATGAAGTAGAAAGTGAAACTCTTCCTTCACTAAGGGCACATCCGATTTAGTTATCAATCCCTGATCTGTTATTATATCGGCTGTATTTAAAAATACTCGCTATCGAAGGGATGCAGCTTCATAAACCGTATCTTTGATCTGTTTCAGATGCTTATTTACGCATTCGTGGCATACCGACAGTCAAATTTGGATACCATGAACCTGTATTCCCGGCTGAGCACAACCAGAAGTTGGAAATCACTTTATGGAAAAAGTCCATCAGCAAATCGACAGCCAGCCAAAAAGAGACTGTAAAGTCCATTAAATCTCGTGTTAGTCCGCCAACAACGCGAAGAAAGTTTCTCCGTGTACCGCGACCCGAACGCCTCAACGAATTTTCAAGGCAGCGTAATTAAATTTCGCGCGTGTTTAAAATATTTCCTCGGGGAACAATATTCGGGCCATTTTTGTCCGTCACGAGCGCGGAGCGCGCGCTCGCGCTGTATTAATTTTCCATTACGGCATTGAATACCGATAGCAATTTGCAGGGCTTCTAGAGGAATTGTGCTTAATTAATTCTGTAACAATCGTCGGAATGCTTTGTGAAGTTGACGCCGCTCGCAGCCGGTCCGCATAGTTGCGCTTCACATTGATCACATACTTGGCGGGGTGCCGCCGCCGTGGTCGCCGGTGTCGGCTGGGCCGCTTCCAGGTCGCGCGGCGGAAGACGCGCTCGACACGTTCCAGGGAACCCGGCGACGGAAGGGGACGGAGCGCCGACTGAAAGCACAACTACCTGACAGCTTAGTTGCGACCTCACTGTTTTACGATCACGGTATACTCTACCCGATAAAAAAAATGAAGGACCCACAAAACATAAAAAACTTGAATGCTTAATGCCCCACAGCTTCCAGACATTAGGACGTCTTCTATTCATAATGATAGCACTATAAATGTTTATTTGCCAAAGCCGATATTAGGGTTTATAAGCCATTGTCAGTGGCATCTGATAAGAGCAACGACAAACTACACTACTGGCCATTAAAATTGCTACAACACGAAGATGACGTGTTACAGACGCGAAATTTAACCGACAGGAAGAAGATGCTGTGATATGCAAATGATTAGCTTTTCAGAGCATTCACACAAGGTTGGCGCCGTGGCGACAACTACAACGTGCTGACAGGAGGAAAGTTTCCAACCGATTTCTCATACACAAACAGCAGTTGACCGGCGTTGCCTGGTGAAACGTTGTTGTGATGCCTCGTGTAAGGAGGAGTAATGCGTACCAACACGTTTCCGACTTTGATAAAGGTCGGATTGTAGCCTATCGCGATTGCGGTTTATCGTATCGCGACATTGCTGCTCGCGCTCGTCGAGATCCAATGACTGTTAGCAGAATATGGAATCTGTGGGTTCAGGAGGGTAATACGTAACGCCGTGCTGGATCCCAACGGCCTCGTATCACTAGCAGTCGAGATGACAGGCATCTTATCCGCATGCCTGCAACGGATCGTGCAGCCACGTCTCGATCCGTGAGTCAACAGATGGGGACGTTTGCAAGACAACAACCACCTGCACGAACAGGTCGACTACGTTTGCAGCAGCATGGACTATTAGCTCGGAGACCATGGCTGCGGTTACCCTTGACGCTGCATCACAGACAGGAGCGCCTGTGATGGTGTACTCAACGACGAACCTGGGTGCACGAATGGCAAAACGTTATTTTTTCGGATGAATCCAGGTTCTGTTTACAGCATCATGATTGTCGCATCCATGTTTGGCGACATCGCGGTGAACGCACATTGGAATCGTGTATTCGTCATCGCCATACTGGCGTATCACCCGGCGTGATAGTATGGGGTGCCATTGGTTACACGTCTCGGTCACCTCATGTTCGCATTGACTGCACTTTGAACAGTGGACGTTACATTTCAGATGTGTTACGACCCGTGGCTCTACCCTTCATTCGATCCCTGAGAAACCCTACATTTCAGCACGATAATGCACGACCGCATGTTGCAGGTCCTGTAGGGCCTTTCTGGATACAGAAAATGTTCGACTGCTGCCCTGGCCAGCACATTCTCCAGATGTCTAACCAATTGAAAACGTCTGGTCAATGGTGGGCGAGCAACTGGCTCGTTACAATACGCCAGTCACTACTCTCGATGAACTGTGCTATCGTGTTGAAGCTGCATGGGCAGCTGTACCTGTACACGCCATCCAAGCTCTGTTTGACTCAATGTCCAGGCGTATCAAGGCCGTTATTACGGCCAGAGGTGGTTGCTCTGGGTACTGATTTCTCAGGATCTATGCACCCAAATGGCGTGAAAATGTAATCACATGTCAGTTCTAGTATAATATTTTTGTCCAATGAATAACCGTTTATCATCTCCATTTCTCCTTGGTGTAGCAATTGTAATGGCCAGTAGTGTATATGTACGAGGGGCGTTCAATAAGTAATGCAACACTTTTTTTTTCGTCATCAATTTCAGTTGAAAAAATGGAAATTCCCATTTCAGCTCCTGTAATTTCCTGATGTTCCAACAGGTGGCGGCGCTGTACGTAGTCTTCAAAATAGCTTCTGTTACGGAGATGCGTTCCAAGCGGAGAGCTGTCACTGAATTTCTTTTGGCAGAAAACTGCAGCATCGCTGATATTCACGGGCGCTTCCAGAATGTCTGCGGAGACCTGGCAGTGAAGAAACGCGAGGTGAGTCGCTGGGCGAGGCGTCTGTCATTATCGCAACAACTTCATTGGAGTACTATTCCTCATTCAGCCCCGATCTTTCACCTTCCGAATTCCATCTCTTTGACACAATGAAGGATGCACTCTGCGTGAAGCAGTACGTGGACAAGGGGAGGTTACTGATACAGCAAGCCTTTGAGTCCGACGCCGACCACTAGAATGATACCAAGTGGGCATACAGGCCCACTCAGCAAGGTGGGGAAAGGTGTTAGCATTGAACGGATATTATGTTGGAAAATAGCGTTTTGTAGCCAAAAGAGAGGGGAATAATATGATGTATTGGAATCCTGAATAAAGCCAATCTGCTTGCAGAAAATAAATGTGTTGCAATATTTATTGAATGCCTCGTACATCGACTTCTACAAAATAACAACCGTATAGATAGTAGCAGTAATATATACTTACATTATGTACCTCTATAGCAGTGACGTGCGTGTCATTCAATACGATATGATCTGAAGTATGTCCTATATTATAGCATACAGGTTGTGATGTATGTTACTGCTGTCACATGTTAGGCAGTGACAATTCGAGATAACGTTTGACACAACTGTCTTATAGATTAAATATGGAACTGGCACGTCAAAGAATCTGCAGTACCTGTCTGACGTTGTTCCTAAGACTAAGATTATATATATATATATATATATATATATATATATATATATATATATATACTGCCCTCCGGCGTAACGAATAACGCACCCTTTGAAGTATACCCGGTTGTTGTACTGGCAGGCACGCACTGAAGGCGCGACCCTGTAGTGCCCGCGCATCTTCGATCGGCGTGGCGTAGACCAATTCCTTCAAGTGTCCCCATAACCAAAAACTTTGGGGGTAGAGATCTGGGGAACGAGCAGGACAAGGTGTGCCCCGACCAATACTGCGGTTCTGAGATTTCAACTTCGGATGTTCGCGCACATTGAGACGAAAATGTGCTGGTGCGTCATCATGCATGAACCACATTTGTATTCATTTCTGCAATGGCTCCTCCTCCGGCAAGGTAGGCAATACATTAATGAGAGAGTCCAGATAATGCGCCCAGTTTAACCATGTCGATGATGTTCCGTTGAATGGTTCGCACGCTGACAATTGTTGATGGCCCAGCATTGAAATCTGCAGCAATTTTCGAAAAGAGTTCACTTCTGTCACGTTGAAAGATCCCCACATCATCGCTACCTTGGAGATGCTGTGTCCCATCGCTCGTGCCCCGACTGTAACACCACGTTCAAACACACTTAATGCTTGAAAACCTGCCAGTGTAGCAGCAGTAACCGATCTAACAACTCCGCCAGACGCTTGTTATCCTATACAGGCGTTGCCGACCGCAGCCGTGTATTCTGCCTGTTTATATATCTCTGTATTTGAATACGCATGCCTATACCAGTTTCTTTGGCGTTTCAGTTTACTTCTATAATTTGGATGGACAGTTAGCGATTTCCATCTTTCGGGAAGTTACCCACGTTAAAAATCAAGACTACACTGGTAGATTGTCATAACAAAATTGAGTACACCAAAAATATGCTTACCAGAAATGGACAAAGTATGACTGCTGATCGAGGCAGGCCAGATAACGCCATAATATGTGGCACAGAAAGTTGTTCCTTGTTGTATCTCGATTGTGGTCTATTTTGTAAGCAGCATTTTATCTTGACTTGATCTTCGTTTCCTGTCACACAATTATGCAAGCTCTGTTTTTGAGATCTATTTTATGTTAAAAAGGTTAACGTAGACTTTAACAACCTACGCGTATCATTTGTTTTATACTTTTACATCCATCTGGTTTACCGCTTTATCTTTATTCTACGTTTCCTTCATCGGAATGACGTTTCCTGCATTCTACCGTATTTTAACTTGACTACAGACCTCTTGAAAGTTGAGCATTGTTAATGCCATTGGTCAGAGGATGTTGAGTCCTCTACTGGTTATCCCTTGGACTAAGTTATAAAATAAATGTGACTGCATAATTTTATATATAGTTTTGTCTACAGCTGAACTACATTTTAATCGAAACAGGATTTATCTTCGTTTTGCTCTTGGTCGTATACAGATGTATCCCTTAAGATGTAGCTCTAACGCCGTGAAACTAGTTCATTCATAAATAAATATTCATCAGACAGCTGAACGCTCTTCTTCATCAAGATCCTGGCTTTTATTCAGAGTAACCTGATGACTGGGCCCAAGTCACAACTTCACAGCACTACCTCCGGCTTGAACGGCATCCATACACCTCACTGGACGGTTGGTGGAGTCGATGCCTTGTATCATTTGCGACAGAGTCAAAATCGCGTGTCTTAGGACAGCACTACACGCCTCCAGTCACCAACTGTCTAGTTTCTGAGTTGAATGTCCCATTATAGAATGCATCTCTATCTGCCGATGTGAGCAATGGCATTCTGCGTGCGGTTCGCTTCTCAGTTTTCGGTCGTAGATTGTTTAGAGGGACCTTCATTCGCTGACAGCAGCAATTCCAATCGTAATGTAATTTCTGAAGGTGGTTTCGGAAAGCTAATAAATATTTTAAAAAAAGATACGTCACAGTTCATCCCCAAAGTCTGGCAGTAAACACTTATTACATCCGGTTTTATTCCTCAGACGATCAACAGGTACATTAATAATGAACATTGTCCAGTCGCATTAATGTGACCACCTGTCAAAAGCTGAATAACCACCTGTTGCACTGCGGATCGTTACAAGACAGGTAGGAAGGAAGACAGTGAGCTTCTGGAAGGTACCGACAGTGATGTGAAGCAAAGCAGACTCCACAACATTTTGTAGTGCAGACCTCTGCGAGACGTCCAGAAAGACAGTCGTGAGGTCCTCGAAGGTATCCACAGGGATGTGGGGCCACGCCGGTTCAAGTGCTGTGGCCAGCTGCGCTAGGTTTCTTGGTTGTGGATTCACGGAACGAACAGCCCTATCGAGGTGATCCCACAGATTCGCGTTTGGGCTTTAATCCGGCGAGTTTCATCTTGGTGCTCTTCGATCCACCCACGTACACTGCAAACTGTGTGACACGATGCATTGTCCAGCTGGTAGATACCATCGTACCAACGATAGACAAACTGCACGTAGGGGTGGACACGGTCCCCAAGGTTGAATGCATAATTGTATTGATCCATTTTGCCTTCCAGAATGACGAGATCACACTGGGAATGCCACGAACCCCACACCATAACGACTGTTGTAGGGTGTTTGCTTTCAGACGTTTCGCGCCCTACACGCCACGGCCGTCTATCCGATATAACTTAAAACGTGATTCACCTGAAATGGCCTCCGTCATCAATCACTGAACGTCCAGTGGCGCTAATTGCATCCAAATAACAGTCTTCAACGCCGCTGAACGGCAGTCAGCAGGGATGCTCTTATGAAATATTAAATTACATTTATTAAACCAGATTTAACTTGTTGTTCCTTTTGGATCAGGGTTTATCAAAATTTTAGCATTTATTTTGCCTGCCTGTTCAAATGACTCTAAGCATTATGGACTTAACATCTGAGGTTATCAGTCCCCTAGACTTAGAACTACTTAAACCTAACTAACCTAAGGACATCACACACATCCATGCCCGAGGCAGGATTCGAACCTGCGACCGCAGCAGCAGCGCGGTTCCGGACTGAGGCGCCTAGAACCGCTTGGTCACAGCGGCCAGCACCTGCCTGCTGCGTAGGCCCACATGCAGCAATGTTCGCTAAACTGTCGTTGAGGAGACACTGTTGGTGACCCCTTGGTTCATCTCAGTTGTTAATTGGTCAACAGCTGCACGTCTCTGCAGCTGCGGAGAAGTGCAACTGTTGTGATTCGTTTGTAGCCCACGGTGCCTCTGCGCCTGTTTTGGATAGCGCAATTTGCCATGCGCGGTACACTTTAACAACGGCTGCATGTGAACACTTCACAAACTTAGCCGTTTCGGAATTGCTTGCACCATTTGCCCGAAAACCAATGATCGTACCCTTTTGGAGGTCAATTAAATAGCTCCGTTTACACATTACGACAACGACTGCATTGTTTCCGTATCCCTCAACGCCCTTTATATAGCCACCACTGCAATGCAGCCAGCAGTCGTCTGTGAGTGGTTATTGCACGTTGGCGTCGAACATAGGCGGTGGTTACATTAATGTGACTATGCCGTGAATTTTACTACTTGGCAATAGTGGCCTATGACGGATTTTATTCTGTTTGACGCCATAGCTCTTACATCGCCATATAAGCTATTTAAATGTCTTATAATACCTGACGAGTATCGCAGAGCTGAAACCGGCTGAAAGGAAGAAGTTTCTATAAACACAAACTGGTGGTGGACCATGGCGTTTTCAAAATTTCGAGCGTGCTTGAAAGTAATTGTCACTGAGGAATGGTGATACTTTTGTCCGGTGCCTTTCGGTTAGGTAATTTTTAACCTCACTGTTGTGGGAGTGGTACGTCATTTCTTGTAGAGATGTTGTTCAGTCTACGTTGACACAAACAAAGCGGGCAATTTAATTTACGATAAGGTCACTAGCACGTCCAAACTCGATAGCTTCTTACTGTCAATCTGTAGCACCTTCACGTCGACACATTTTACTGCGCTAATTCCGCACAAGCCAAGTGACTGTAAACAGCACTTCACTGGCATGACTTACGTAAGCGGTCGATGGTCACGTGAGATCTTAGTAACCAGTTCTACGTCACCCGTAGCACTACAAAGCGACCAGTGCGCTCTTTTAAGGGGGTAGACCAGTGTGACGCTCGATTCTAGAACCAAAATTGATGGTAAGTAAAATAACAAACGAATTACAAAACTAACTTTAGGCTTTTATTGTGCACACTTAAGATCGTGCTCTGAACTTTTGATTAAGTAAAACACTTGCACCCAGAGGGCACTACACGATGTCGACGAAAGGCCTTCGCGGAGTGCGAGGGCTTCGAACGCCAAAATTTTCAACCTAGAATAAAATCTCGGAAACACATCTACCGGCAAGAAAGTTGTTACAAAAAACGTGCGCCAAAAATCGAAATTAAAATACCACAAAAATCATACGTAGTGTAGCGGAAAAAACGCCGACTCACAAATTACCGAAAGGTATAATGTAATGGCATGTATATTTCATGAGTTATAGTTCCCGCTATTTGAAAAATGTTATTTTGAAGAAAAAAAGAATTTAAAATTTCGATCGTGTTTTTTTAATATTGAAACGGAACAAACTTGTAATCAGCATTGCCAGAACGCCATAGTGGCCTTTTTTTCGCAGATATCGTAACACTCTCATTTTTACGCTTACCACTCGAAGTGTTTTTTGCACGATTGGTATTACTTTTCGAACATTCTATCCGTATAAAAACGTTTGTCACTTGGCAGCACACCCCGTTTACTTCGTATAAAAAAACAAGTGAAATGAGAAGTTAACCAGGCGGGAGACAAATAAGTATACTTTGAGACTCTTTACCACAAACGAATCATGTTACGAAGACAAATCTCGTTCAGAGTAGTATTGTAGTTGACGCTAATGCCCTCTATGATATTAACGGAAACTAACAGGACAGTTATTTCGCTTATTATAGAATTAGAGCGGCTGCATTCGAGCGGTTGGATGCAGTAAACCGTGGTTTTAACGCATTTTAACATATATGGCACACTTTATATAAATTGATATTAAAAATATACTCTCTAGGGAATATTGTAAGCCGATAAGAAATTAGGGTAAAAAATTCATACTCTGGTCTGCTTCCTTAAGAAGGTTACTGATATTATGCACGGTAAGCATATTACACAGCGAAGGCGTTTCACCAAAGAGTGGTCTCTCTCAACGAAAATAAATTTTACAGTATGTACTTTATATATAGCATGCCAAAGAGAGACACTCGGTAAGTAGCGGGCAGCATTTATGTTGGGTTT
Organism: Schistocerca serialis cubense; assembly: GCF_023864345.2. Taxonomy (NCBI): domain Eukaryota; kingdom Metazoa; phylum Arthropoda; class Insecta; order Orthoptera; family Acrididae; genus Schistocerca; species Schistocerca serialis. The sequence goes on from NC_064641.1 coordinate 301,799,726, forward strand.
ATTACATCACAAACCACTATCTGCATGCCTAGTAAATAGTTAAATAGCACAGAAGATGTTATTCGTATCGTATAGAAAAGCATTCTAACAACCAGTTAGGGATTCCTTCGGGTAGGTACTGTCACACGCAAGATAATTCCTAGCCGGCACAAAAGTCAGTTTTCAATGATAGTTTTCTGATTCCTCACTACACTGAAAATACGAATAAACGGGAAATGTTTTTACTGTCATGCAAAACAACAGGTTAATCAGCTTATCAGAAAAGTATGCTTATTCACTTCCAGGGCATTTTTTGCTGACATGGTGATGTTTTTGAATCGTTTATGTGCTGTGTGATGCCATCACAGTGACTAACAGCCGTAGGAACTGAGCAGCTCCAATTACCATTGATGCCTGAGGTGAGCGGTAGCACAGAACTTAACTGATGCTACTGTGCAATAAACCGTCATCAAAACAGTTTAAGAGCGATTAGATTCGGACAATTTGTTGAACTTTATACAAATACACAGCGCGGAGAGCCTTCGTGTAGACAATGCCTACTTTCGAAGCGCTTCAGGGTGGCATACGCGTCAGGCGCATTCCAACTGCTCACTCTGACTGCTCACTCACTCTTCATTTAAGTTATCGATTAAACTGTTGAAATATCGACCTCAGATCTCGGTGGCAAAGATGGAAACAGTGCAGTCCTGATAATGATCTACCATCTGAGTTCCAGGAGTTGTCAGAGCTTTGTTCGTCCCGAGATTTAGCTGCAGCAAATAAAGCGTTGATTGTAGTAATTATGTGGCTACAGAAACCCAGCTTCTATAAATAACAGGCAAGAAGAACAATGGAGTTAGTATTAGGGACGATCAAAAAGTTTCCGTTGACAGGCCGTACAGTCCAGAATCAGTATGCCAACCACGCAAAGTCGCTGTGAGTACTGAGGAAATCATACCAACGACGCTTCACGTTGAAGATACACGTTTGGTAAAACACTATATCCTGTTGCGAGGGCCGGCCGCGGTGGCCGAGCGGCTCTAGGCGCTACTGCCTGGAACCGCGCGACCGCTACGGTCGCAGATTCAAATTCTGCCTCGGGCATGGATGTGTGTGATGTCCTTAGGTTAGGTTAGGTTTGAGTAGGTCTAAGTTCTAGGGGACTGATGACCTCAGAAGTTAAGTCCCATAGTGCTCAGAGCCATTTTTTTCTGTTGTGAGGAAAAGTCTATAACTTCCTGCTGCATATCTTCATTTGACAAGAATCGCCATCCTTCAACGTCTTTTTTAAGGAACCGAAAGCGTGGTTACCGCGTGGAAAGAGATCAGGGCTATGGGGCGGATGCTCGAGTGTCTTTCACGTTGGTTGCCGTAATGGATGAGGACAGCCTCCCGCATCGACCGGCGTCTTGTGCCAAATCACGACCAGCATAAAATTTGGCGAACCATTATACAATCATGGTTTTCGCCAGACATGCTGCTCCATGCACATTCTTCATTCTCCTGTGGATGTCTACCGCTGTTATCATAAGGAAAGAAGAACACCATATTGGCTCTACTTGGACGCATTTGATAATAAAGACACAGTAGCTCACGTTTCCGCTTTTATCTCACGCACGTCAGAGAGACGCGAATGCCAAACTAATCCCATAACTACATGTTGGCGCTTACACACCCATATCGGAGTCGCGCTCCGTTCCTAGTACGACGTAGAAAAGTCCTCCAACGGAAACCTTGCGGGACTATCACACCTATAGGAAAAGATTTTAACGAGAATACAGTTTTAATCCACCAAGAAGTTTCAAAACTGGGTACACAACACTGCAGAGTGAAAAATTCCGGGTTTTTGTGCATCTACGGAGAACATCTTTGAGGAAGTTGCAGGATTTTCGAATCCGGTGCACATCTTGTCACGCTTCTGACTGCACTAAATTCCGTTTCCGCCTGCCCCGTCGCAGAGGCGTCATGTCGCATGTTTGGAATACTCGAGCGCAAATGGCTGCTGCCGGTTTCTGTTTTCCGCTATTGCTACCACCCCACAGTGGAACACTGATTAACATTGCCTACGGCATCGGAATCCAAATATCACTCAGTTTTACATCCTGCTCCTTCCCATTAAAATTGTTGGGGTGTTTAAAATAGCTGTGGCATTTCCGTATTTCACGGTATCCACTTGCGGCTGCCAGCACCTGAGTCCTATCAGATTTAATCTATCTGCCACAAAGCATGGTCCGTCACCGCTTACCTGTCTGTTTCTCCCTTCTACAGGAGCCTTATCTTCTTCTGATCGTTTTAGATAGTTCATTTAGTCGTACCCAAGTACACATCTCCTCATCTACACAGAATTCTGTAAATCCCTGCTTTTTTCAGCGGTTCGCGACCATACTTGATCGACCTTAGGTATTCGTATACTTCTGAGTGGGTTTATAGATCGCAGCGATTTTCCGTTTCATGAAGATATTTTCTGCGAGGTCAGTAACGTTCTTAATGAAGAGCAGGAAAACTACGGAGTTCACAGACACTTGTTCATCGCTGTGATCTTTTCGTTGCTGTCCCAACGCTCTTCTCAGCCGCGAACATTCAGTCTTTAGCAATGCAATGGCGAAATATTTCGATTTCCCTCCATCGTGAACTGAAACAGATTAATTTCATTGAAATGTTCATGCAAACGACCCACGGGGGATGGATAAAAATATGGAAACTCCAAAAACAGATTACCATACCTAATACAATATAGGAAAACCATTGGCGTTCAAAACAGCTTACAGTTGTCTCTGAGTGGATAAATACTGGCACGCTTTTTCAAGGGAATCTTATACATTTTAGTGCAAAATAGTGGCAAGCTAAGGCAACAATGATGGAGGTGGATAGCGGTCGTGCACCCTTCTCTCGAACATAGACCACAAAGATCAGAAGAATGTCCCCTGTGTCTTAGGGACCTTCGACGCACGGATGTAATGTTGGTTGCTGACACCGCAGGCGTTAAACCTTGGTACAGCAACAATTCTCTTCAATGACACAATCACTCAACAAATAATTTTGTCTGTGTTGTGACGTAGTGCATGACGCTTTCTGCTTTCCCTGTACGCGGTGTAACTCTTGGATACAGTGTCTGTTGAAACACCAATCATTTTGGCTACGTTGATTATGGGAGCACCCATAATAAGAGCATCATCTGTCCGCGTTCGATTCACTTGTCTCCAATATAAGCCATTCATAACTACACAGAACACTATTCTGGCTACGACTGACACTTGCAACGAATAGAGGGCATCCCACAGGTGCCATTAAAAGTCAAATACACTAGTACAACCTGCAGGCTTAGCTAGCGTCTGGATTTATACTCAATCGTGGGGTTTTCATATTTTTGTCCAACCCCTGTAGTTACTCTCTGTAATGTCTCCACAACACAAACGTATCATCTACGTAACGGAACCATATTAGTTCAGCCAGTCGCGAGCCAGGGTGTGCATCAGACCCTGAAAAAAGTTGCAAGACCACTTTGAAGACGTCGTTCACAGATGGGGATGCAACGCCGCGTTAAAATAAGAAATTTATCTGATCATTGCTTAAAATACCAGTATAGTTTAATAAGTTTCGCATTACCGGCAGTGAAACTTTACATTTTAGAATTACAGTGATAGATACATTCTGAAAACCGTAGATCAGGGACGACCATAGCATGCCAAATCGCACGCAAGGTGTGTGGAATGAGCCTAGGCGTGTCTCGGCTTTATTCGGTCCATCTCGAAAGTACTCGTTACTGTGCGACATTTCATTTAGTATTGCGGCGTGGCATTTTTCGATTGGCACAACTCTCTTCACTTCGGCAGAACCGTGTTGTCACTGTGTTGTCAGCGCTGATTACCCTTCTCTATTTCTTCGTGGTGTGAAGAACGTTCACAGATCCAGTGACTGTTTGCATAAAAAGAGACAGACAAGCAATTTATCGTCACAAGCTTTTAAAACTGAGAGAGAATGAAAGAAAAGAGGAAAGAGAATTCTCCATATACATTATACAGTGGCATAATCGACTGGTACTGCAAATTTGTTATGAAACGACATCACAGTACGACACAGAAGGAATTTAAAGATTAAGTAGAGAATGAAAGAGCAAAAAATTACAATGATCGACAGAGGAGATTCATTGTTCCGTACATCAAGAAGCACTTTGTGCTAAATTTGTAGGCACAGAGCACGCTGAGAAATTGATGGATGAACAGTAAAACTTCTGAAGCCGTACGCATTATTCCAGTGTCAGCTGCCACAGTTCTCGATGGAATTGAACGAAAAGTATGGAGAGTTCATATATTTCGGCAAAGTAAGTGGGTTAAGTCACGGGGCATGTCTGGAAAGATTTTTAAATTGAAAAGCCACTATTGTTGAATTTATGAAGGAAAAAGGAGTGCAGGAATGAAAATCAGGACATCCGGAATGGATTGCAGACCCTGCATTTTAAATTGACTTGAGTGCACACTGCCCACAGTAAGACTTGCGAGATGTGAAACAACCTTTTTGTGGGGATACATTTAAAAATAAAATCGCACGGTAGAAGGGACAGATTCTGTCAAATTCAGTCCAGTTCCCTAAATCAATGACGTTAAAGAATTAGAAGTATATGTTACTGAATTTTTAAGGACAGCACGTGTTTTACCTCTCTTTTCGAGCCGTTTCCGAGACCGTTTGCCTTTTTAATTGAGCGGCCCTGTGAATGTGCACATGGACCTGATTCATCTCCAGCATAATTCCTGTTTTAAAGATGAATTCTTTTACAATAAAAATGTCGAGGTCGTCTACAGTCTTTTTGGCAAGTAGAAATCTCCCATCTCCATAATGAGGTTGCTAAAATGCTACAATATTTCGGTCACCGTATGTGTGAATGACGTCTTTTCGATTATGAAACTAAATAAGTCACGATTACGTGGCAACCTGAGGGCGAAAATCTGTGAAATTGTCTGCGTCTGGCCGTATATCGATAGTCTGCACCAGATAAACATTATATTATGTCTTCAGCGCACCAAAAAAAATTAAATAATACTGAAAATTTGTGTTGTTTGTGATCTATGGTGTTCAGAAATGTGATATATAAGGTGATCGGAAAATACGTATAGAAACTGACATGGCACATCGGGGATACAACAAGGATGAGTATTCACACAGGAACCGGGAGTCGCAATCGCCACGATCGGGCGGTAGGGTCACGAGAGGGTGTTGCTACACAAACTGGGGCGAAACGTACAGAGACCGTCACCATTAACGCCATGGAAGCGTTTGGGGTAACTGGCTAGCCACACGTACCGCAAAATGGGCGAGATGTATTTGATTTATGGTGCGGCCAACTGCAATGGACGAGAAGCCGTGCGATTGCGTCGTGCGAAATATCCCGATAGAAAGGTGGCTGCCACACGTTATTTGCCACCCTGCGTCGCTGGCTGACCGAAACCGGTACTTTCCATGTGCACAAGCCGGATGCTGGTCGACAGCGAATAACGCGGATAGTTGCGCTGGAGAAAAGCGTTCTAGAAAGGGTGCAGCGTATACCGTCAACAAGTACGCGAGGTGTATCCGGCGCCACTGGTATCCCCCAACCTTCCGTCTGGAGCATTGTACACGATGAAGGACTGCATCCGTTCATTTCCAACGCGTTCAGGCATTGCAACTTGGGGACTACAACAAGCACATAGGATTTGCTTCCGCAGGAATCCACTGCAGCCCGAAACTTCACAGCGAGTTCCTCTTCATCGATGAGGCTGCATTCTCACTCGAAGGTGTAATGAAAGTTTAAAACCTGCATACGTAGGCGGACGTGAAGCCACATACTACACGGGTGCGCATGCGGTACAACGCAAATTTAACCTTAACGTCTGAGAAGGTGTTGTCGGCGACTGTTTAATTGGACCGTACATTCTCCCAGTCGCACGTATCCCAGATTCCTGCGAGAGGTTCTGCCAGACATGCTGAATGATATTCCCATGCCTTCGCGTCGACGCATTCGGTTTCAGCGCGACGGTGCCCCCTCGCATTTGACCAGGGAAGTGAGGGCACATCTGTACGCAACCTTCCTCGTTCGCTGGATTGGTGGCGATGGGCCAGTCGCATGGTCATCGCGACCACCCGGTATGTCTTCCATCGATTTTTTTTCTTCTGTGAGGTTATCTGTAGAGCCCTGTGTATGAAACACCTATTACATCGCCGAAGGACCTAGTGGGCAGATTCCTTGCGGCAGCAAGATGTCTTCGGGATACACCAGGTGTCTTTGAGAGGGGGCGCCGCTCAATGCAGCATCGATGTCAGGCGTGACTCGATGACTGTGGATAATACTTTGCGTCCATTTGTAGGATGTGATTCAATAACTGAAACCCCATTTAGTAGCTCCGGATAGCCTTTGCAACCCCTGATTCCCATGTGATTACAGATCCTTGTTGTATGCCCGATGTGCCATGTCAGTTTCAAAATGTTTCTTTGAATTATCCTGCACAAAACCAAGTCGTATGTAGTGCAACTGCATTCCCATCAAAATGCAGCAGTTCGTAGTTTCCCTGTCTTCCCCCACCTCGGACCTAGACAGTTTGGTGTGACGTTGGGACAAACGCGCAACGAAACCGAGTGCTATGGTACTGGTGCCAGCGCACAGTTTGCTAGTCGTAAGCGTGGCCGCCTCTGCCCTATGCTGTAGGTAAGCTTCTTCTCCGCAGTATCCTTTCTTTGAAAAGTGCAATTCTTGTAAGGTATGCAGCAGAACTTGGTTGAAGCTTGGATGACAGGAGATAGATATTGGCAGACGAAAGGCTGCGCGGCTGCATCGTGAATCGTGCCTAGATAGTTGATTCGGGAAGAGCGTTTTGCACCAATGGTCAGGTTCCAGGTTCTAGTCTCGGTCCGGCACATAGTAGTAATCCGGCGAGTAGTCTCAAAGCACGTAATCAGTGTTGACGATTTCGCCCGACTCGAGTGGGAGAGCGCGGGGCGAGCTGTCGATTGGCCGAGCGAGAGATCGGCGAGTGTCCGATATCGACCAGAATCGGAGGGACAGTTTAAACAGGAGGCGGACCGGCGGTGCGCAGCGCGGCGCGTGTCCCGCAGGGCGCGGCGTAAATGGCCCGTGAGCCGCTGCAGCCGCGGCCGCGTCATCAACATTCCAGTAGGGCGCTGCGAGGCTGAGTGCCGCGGGCACCGCCGCCCCACCAGGGCACCGCCAGCCGCCCAAAGGGGCCGCACCAGCGGCTTGTCACGCACTTGTCCGCACTCTCGTTGCCGAACCACACTGCTGGCCACAACAATAAGACAAGGACTAGGGACCGTGATGTCACCACAGCGACTACGGTTACTAAAGACGATAATTCCATATGTAAAAAGGCAAAAGTTTTTCTTCAAACGAAACAGATTGCTCTTTTAAGTCGGGAAGGCCAGAAGAGTATTTATGCCAGAAAGAGCAGATAAGCAGTTGTTAGCATCCCGCGAAGATAATATCGCATCGGAATTTCTAAAATCATTTGGGGAAGTAGCAAGAAAACGACTATTCACATTGGTGCGTAGAACGTGTGAGTCTGATGATATGTCCTCTGACTTTCGAAAAAAGCATCATCCACACAGTTCCGAAGTATGCAAGAGTCGACAAGTGCGAGAATTCCCGCAAAATCATTTCAACAGCGTATGCATCCAACATGCTGACAGGAATAACATACAGAAGAATGGCAAAGGAAATTGATGATGTGTTAGATGATGATCAGTTTGGCTTTAGAAAGGTAAAGCCGCCACAGAGGCAATTTTGACATCGCGGTTGATAACGGAGGCAAGACTAAAGAAAAATAATGACACGTTTATAGGATTTGTCGAGCTGGGAAAAGTGTTCGACAATGGGAAATGGTGCAAGATGTTCGAAATCCTGAGAAAAATCGGGGTAAGCTGTAGGGAAAGACGGGCAATATGCAATATGTACAAGAAACAGGGAGGAACAAGAGTGGAAGATCAAGAACGAAGTGCTCGGATTAAGAAAGGTGTAAGACAAGGATGTAGTCTTTTGAACGTCTGTCAACCTATACATCGAAGAAGCAAGGAAGGAAATAAAATAAAGGTTCAAGAGCACTGATAAAACTCAAGGTGAACGAATATCGATGATAAGAATCGCTAATAACATTGCTATCCGCATTCAAAGTGAAGGAGGATTACTGGATCTAATGAACACTCCAATGATTACTGAATATGGACTGAGGGTAAATCGAAGAAAGATGAAAGTAATGTAAAATAGCAGAAACGAGAACAGCGAAAAACTTAACATCTGGATTGATGATCATGAAGTACGTGATGGTAAGGAATTCTGCTATCTAGGCAGCAAAATAAACCATGACGGAAGAAGCAAGGAGGATATAAAAAGCGACTAGTATAGACAAAGAGGACACTCCTCGCCGAGAGAAGTCTACTAGTACAAACATAGACCTTAATTTGAGGAAGAAATTTCTAAGTATGTATGCTTGGAGCACAGCATTGTATGGTAGTGAAAGATGGACTGTGGGGAAACCGGAACAGAAGAGAATCGAAGCATTTGAGATTTAGAGATAAAGACGAACGTTGAAAATTAGGTGGACTGATAAGGTAAGGAATGAGGAGGTTCTCTACAGAATCGGCGAAGAAAGGAATATATGGCAGACACTGACAAGAAGAAGGAACAGGATGGCAGAAAACCAAAAAAATGGTTCAAATGGCTCTGAGCACTATGGGACTTAACATCTGAGGTCATCAGTCCCCTAGAACTTAGAACTACTTAAACCTAACTAACCTAAGGACATCACACACATCCATGCCCGAAGCGGGATTCGAACCTGCGACCGTAGCGGTAGCGCGTTCCAGACTGTAGCGCCTAGAACCGTTCGGCCACCCCGGCCTGCGCAGAAAACCAGTTAAGACATCAGGGAATAACTGCCATCGTACGAAAGGGAACTGAAGAGGAACACAGAGAGTGGAATAGGTTCAGCAACTAACTGAGGACGTAGGTTGCAAGTGCTATTCTGAGATGAAGAGGTTGGCACAAGAGAGTAATTCGTAGCGAGCCGCAAGAAACCAGTCGGAAGACTGATGAGTCAATAAATAAGTAAACATTTCATTTAGATAGTGCACTGAAGTTCAAATGGCTCTAAGCATTATGGGACTTAACATCTGAGGTCACCAGTCCCGTCCGCAGTTCGTGGTCGTGCGGTAGCGTTCTCGCTTCCCGCGCCCGGGTTCCCGGGTTCGATTCCCGGCGGGGTCAGGAATTTTCTCTGCCTCGTGATGACTGGGTGTTGTGTGATGTCCGTAGGTTAGTTAGGTTTAAGTAGTTCTAAGTTCTAGGGGACTGATGACCATAGATGTTAAGTCCCATAGTGCTCAGAGTCATTTGAACCATTTGAATCATCAGTCCCCTAGACTTAGAACAACTTAAACCTAACTAACCTAAGGACATCACACACATCCATGCCAGAGGCAGGATTCGAACCTGCGACCGTAGCAGCAGCGCGGTTCCGGACTGAAGCGCCTAGAACCGCTCGGCCACAGCGGCCGGCTGAACTGAATTCATGTGTGCCGAGTAAGTGGATTAAGGGTGGAAAATACTCACCGTGGTTTACCTACGAAATTCAGAAAATGATGAGGAACACAAGGCCGTTGCACTCTCGGTCAAAAGAGAATGCGCAAATGACGACAAGCTCAAGTCAGTGGAGATTCGTGCGTCTAGGAAAGAATCTATGCACGAAGCATTCAACTCCCACCGCTATACCTTAGCAAAGTATCTGACCGTGAACCAGAGATAATGCTGGTCCTACGTAAAACCGCTAAGCAGGTCTAAGACTTCTCTCCAATCTCTCGTGGACCAGTCTGGTGTGGCAGTTGAAGATAACAAAAGGAAAGCCGAAGTCTTTAATTTCGCATTTAAGAAATTGTTCACACAGGAGAATCCTTTAAACATACCGCCGCTTCACCATCGCACAGACTCATGTATGGAGCACAAAATAATAAGCATTCCTGGTGCTGAGAAACGGAAAGAGTTGAACGCAAATAAGTCGTCAGTACCGAACACAACCCCAGTTCGGTTTTACAAAGAGTACGGCATCGGCCCCTCACTTAGCTTGCATTTATTGCAAATCTCTCGCCCAGCAAAAAGTCCCAAGCGACTGGAAAAAAGCGCAGGTGACTACTGTATAAAAGAAGGGTAAAAAGCGGACACACAAAATTACATATCACATCGTAACGTCTGTTGCTGCAGAATTCTTGAAGATATTCTCATTTCCAATATAATAAATTTCCTTGAGGGGGGAAAAGCTTCTGTCAACGAATTAGCACGATCTTAGGAAGCATAGCTCGTGCCATACTGAGCTTGCCCCTTTCTCATATGTTACCCTTCGAACTATGGATGAAGGACAACAGACAGATCCGATATTCCTCCAATTATGAAAAGCATTTGATACTGCGCTCCAGCGGAGACTGTTAACGAAAGTTCGAGCATACGGAAGAGGCTCCAAGTAATGCGAGTGGCTCTAAGACTTCTTACGTAATAGAAGTACGTTTTCCTCGACGGCGAGTGTTCTCCAGAGACTAGGGTGTCGTCAGAGATGCCCAGGGAAGTCTGATAGGACGGTTGTTACTTTCTCTATATATAAATGGTCTGGCGGGCGGGTGAACGACAATCCGTAGCTGTTTGTTGATGACGCTATAATGCATGGGAAGGCGTCGTCGTTGAGAACCGTAGGAACACAAGACGACCTCGACTGAAATTATAGTTGCTGTGATGGATGGCAGATAATTATAAATGTAAAAAATGTAAGTTAATGAACTTGATAAGGGTATTTTTGAACCGTCATTGCAACTACAAAAATGAGTGTTCTTTCACCAGATGCGTTTCGCTTTATTGAGATAAAGCTTTCTCGCTTATATCGGGAAATGCCGTATGCTAGCACATCGTTGTTTTTCTGTTACATACTGATAATATTCGTCTACTTTTTAGATGTGCTGCAGTATTATGTATTTCTCACAATATACTTTTATGCACACCACTGCACAAGAGACTACAGTGGTGTGCATAAAAGTGTGTTGTGAGAAATGCATAGTGCTGCAGAATATGTAAAAAGTAGACGAAAATTATCAGTGTCTAACACAGAAAAACAACGATGTACTAGCAGACGGCATTTCCCGATGTAAGCGAGAAAGCAGCCGAAAAATCACCACCACTGATGATGCTTTACCTCAATAAATCGAAACGCGTATGGTGAAAAAAATCACGTCTTTTTGTAGTACGAACGACGGATCAAAAATACCCTCATGGATTATAAGACAACTACGAACATTATGGCCACACAAATGAAGAATTTAAGGAACTTGAGTAGGAAAAACAGACCCATAATGTTCGACTACAGCATTAGTAGTACGCCGCTTGAGAAGTTCAACTAAACTATACTCCTCCCGAACAGGCCATGAAGACCCAACGGCACCGACCGGCCGCCGTCTCATCATCAGCCCACAGCCGTCACTGTATACGGATTGGAGGGGCATATGGTCGGCACACCACTCTCCCGGCCGTATTTCAGTCTCCGAGACCGTTGAGAAGTTCAACGTCAATTAAATTTGTAGGCGTAACGTTGCAAAGCGATATCATATGTAATGAGCATGCACGTTTTCCAGTAGGGAAGGCAAATGGTCGACTTCAGTTTATTAAGAGAACGCGTGAAGGGCACTAGTACGCCCCATTCTTGAAAACCGCTGGAGTGTTTGAGATCTGCAGCTGGTCGGATTAAAGGAAGACATTGAAGCAATGCAGAGACGGGCTGCTAGAATCATTACCGGTAGGTTCGAATAACACGCAAGGATTACACAGACGCTTCGGGAAATCAAATGGGGATCCCTGGAGGGAGTTTTTTTCGAGTAATACTACAAATAACATTTAGAGAACCGGCGCTGGAATCTCACTGCAGAATGATTCTCCTACAGCTAACATACACTACTGCCCATTAAAATTGTTACACCAAGAAGAAATGCAGATGATAAACGGGTAGTCATTGGACAAATATATTATACTAGAACTGACATGTGATTACATTTTCACGCAATTTGGGTGCATAGATCCTGAGAAATCAGTACCCAGAACAACCACCTCTGGCCGTAATAATGGCCTTGATACGCCTGGGCATTGAGTCAAACAGAGCTTGGATGGTGAGTACAGGTACAGCTGTCCATGCAGCTTCAACACGATACCACAGTTCATCAAGAGTAGTGACTGGCGTATTGTAACGAGCCAGTTGCTCGGCCACCATTGACCAGACGTTTTCAATTGGTGAGAGATGTGGAGAATGTGCTGGCTAGGGCAGCAGCTGTATCCAGAAAGGCCCGTACAGGACCTGCAACATGCGGTCGTGCATTATCCTGCTGAAATGTAGGGTTTCGCAGGGATCGAATGAAGGGTAGAGCCACGGGTCGTAACACATCTGAAATGTAACGTCCACTGTTCAAAGTGCCGTCAATGCGAACAAGAGGTGACCGAGACGCGTAACCAATGGCACCCCATACCATCACGCTGGGTGATACGCCAGTATGGCGATGACGAATACACTCTTCCAATGTGCGTTTACCGCGATGTCGCCAAACACGGATGCGACCATCATGATGCTGTAAACAGAACCTGGATTCATCCGAAAAAATGACGTATTGCCATTCGTGCACCCAGCTTCGTCGTTGAGTACACCATCGCAGGCGCTCCTGTCTGTGATTCAGAGTCAAGGGTAACAGCAGCCATGGTCTCCGAGCTGATAGTGCATGCTGCTACAAACGTCGTCGAACTGTTCGTGGATATGGTTGTTGTCTTGCAAACGTCCCCATCTGTTGATTCGATCCTGCACGATCCATTACAGCCATGCGGATAAAATGCCTGTCATCTCGACTGCTAGTGATACGAGGCCGTTGGGATCCAGCACGGCGTTCCGTATTACCCTCCTGAACCCACCGATTCCATGTTCTGCTAACAGTCATTGGATCTCGACCAACGCTAGCAGCTATGTCGCTATACGATAAACCGCAAACGCAAATGGCTACAATCCGACCTTTATCAAAGTCGGAAACGTGATGGTACGCATTTCTCCTCCTTAGACGAGGTTTCACCAGGCAACGCTGGTCAACTGCTGTTTGTGTATGAGAAATCGGTTGGAAACTTTCCTCATGTCAGCACGTTGTAGGTGTCGCCACTGGCGCCATCCTTATGTGAATGCTCTGAAAAGCTAATCATTTGCATATCACAGCGTCTTCTTCCTGTCGGTTAACTTTCGCGTCTGTAACACGTCATCTTCGTGTTGTAGCAATTTTAATGGCCAGTAGTGTACGTACGAACCACGAAGATAAGATCAGAGAAACCGGGGCTCCTACGGAGGCACATGGACAGTCGTTTCTCCCTCGCTATATTTGCGAGTGGCACAGGACATGAAATGACGAGTCGTGGTACAGGGTGGTTTGCGGCGTATATACGTAGATGTAGATGTAGATCTAGATGTAGGCGTAGACTACCAAATAATGAAATTCTACTTATTGTGCCTTTATAGTACTGTGGGAAGAATACATTATTAAAATTATATGTGATTTAGGGGTGGACGGGGTGCAAAATTTAGTTGTTGGTGCCCCAGCATTGAAATCTGCAACAATTTTGCGGAAGGGTTGCACTTGTCTGACGTCGAACGATTCTCTTCAGCCGTCGTTGCTCCCGTTCTTGCAAGTTCTTTTTGTGGTCGCAGCGATGCCGGAGAGTCGATCTCCTACCGGATTCCTGTTGTTCACACTACACTCGTGGAATGGTCGTACGGTAAAACCCCCATCGCTACCTCGGAGATGCTGTGTCCCATCGCTCGTGCGCCGACTATAACACCACGTTCAAACTCACTTACATCTCGATAACCTGCCACTGTTACAGCAGTAACCGATGTAACGACTGCGCCAGACACTTGTTATCTTAAATAGGCGTTGCCGACCGCAGCGCCGTATTCTGCCTGTATACAAATCTCTGTATTTGAATACGCATTCTTATACCTGTTTCTTTGGCACTTCAATGTACTTGCAAATATAATGATAACTTAAAATTAAGAAACTGTGTTACTACTCTTGATTCAAATTCTAGTGGGATGAAATTTCTTTTTTCTTCTCCTTCCTTTTCATTAGATTTATAAGTACTTTATCTGCAACTCTCACACTTGTGAATTAGATGATACAGTACGTAAATAGCTCTAAAAATTAGCTTGGTACTTGTGTTGGAATCGATTCATGATTTGTCATTGTTATGCTGAGAGATGTATCAAATACTCTTGCATGCCTGGGTTGGCCTTGGTAGCGAAAAATATATACAATGTCTGGCGAATCACAAGTCACTGTTATGCCTGGACTTTTGGAAAGGTCGCCAACTGGGCTTTAAAATGAGCGTTATTTCAATCAGATTGACGCCATGCATTTCATCAGCGCCGGGTTCTCCCTTGTCTAGTTCCGTAGGATCATTTTCCGTCTGCAGAGAAACCTGTGTGCTACTGAATTAGGAATTTGGCAGTGCTCGCAAAGTGGGCTTAGGGCGAGACTGATCCTGTATCTTTTCTCCTTTGAGCCGCGCGGGATTAGCCGAGCGGTCTATGGCACTGCAGTCATTGACTGTGCGGCTGGTCCCGGCGGAGGTTCGAGTTCTCCCTCGGGCATGGGTGTGTATGTTTGTCCTTAGGATAATTTAGGTTAAGTAGTGTGTAAGCTTAGGGACTGATGACCTTAGCAGTTACATCCCATAAGATTTCACACACATCTGAACATAGTGGTCAGTGCTGCCACCCCTGGCAGCAATAACGGGTCTAAAACGGCTTGCCATCGAGTCAAGTCTGGCTTAGCAGACAGACACGGACACGTCATTTCATAGTGCTTCATCTATACTGCAGACTTCATCAACCGTTAGGCATGCTCAGTGCACCATCTAGGACTAGCCAAAGAAAACACATCAGTTATTTACGACTTTATACGGCTCAAATGGTTAAAATGGCTCTGAGCACTATGGGACTTAACATCTGTGGTCATCAGTCCCCTAGAACTTAGAACTACTTAAACCAAACTAACCTAAGGACATCACACACATCCATACCCGAGGCAGGATTCGAACCTGCGACCGTAGCAGTCGCGCGGTTCCGGACTGAGCGCCTAGAACCGCGAGACCACCGCGGCCGGCCGCCTTGATACGACCACCACGAGACAGTAACTTGAAGGTATGGCAAAATCATCTGCATTAATACCAATCAGACAAAGAAGTCAAAATTGCACGCAGACTACATCAAACTGCGCAACAGTGTGTGTGTGTTCGTGTGTATGTGTGTGTGTAATAGTGTGTAATGACCAAGACCAACCTCAAAAGATTTACGTGCATGCATTCGTCGCACGGAAACAAATATTTCCACACTGTAGTATAAGGGGCGATCTAATAGTTCCGTTCGAATGCCGTACAGTCCAGAATCGGTATGGCAATCAGGAAAAGTTACGTTAATCATAGAGGCAATCATCCCGTCGACGCACCAATTTGAAGATACCCGTCTGGTGAAACACCGTCTCTTGTTGCGTGAAGAAGACCGTGACTGCCTGCTGCACATCGGCGTCAGACAGAAATCTTTGTCCGTTAAAGGCCCTTTCTTAGCGGACCGAAGGCGTGGTAACCACATGGGGACAGATCAGGACTATAGGGCGGATGTTTCTAATGGCTCCCACTTGAGTTGGCGTAACTTCTGCTTTACATTTCCGATATGGGGACGTGCGTTCTCATGAAGCAGTAGCACCCCCTGTCGCACTGTAAAGAACAAAAGAACGATCTATTCTTGATTTCAAATCGAGTGTCTGGGATCCGAATCAGGTCGGATTAAAGGAATCCATCGAAGCAATTCACAGTCGGACTGCTAGATTTCTTACCGCTAGCTCGAACAATACCCAGTCAATACGTAGATGGTTCGGAAACACAAATGGGAATCCCTGGAGAGAAGGCAACGTTCTTTTCGAGGAACACTATTGAGAAAATTTAGAGTAACGGCATATGAAGCTAACTACACAATGATTCTACTGCCACCAACGTGCCACAAAGATAAGAGAAATTAGGGCTCATACCGAGACAATCGTTTTTCCCTCGCTCTATTTGCTAGTGGAACAGGAAAGAAAATGTCTAGTAGTGGTTCAAGGTACTCACCGTGATGCACTGTGCGGTTTCTTGCGGAGTGTGTATGGAGACGTAGAAGTAATAGAAAGAAACAGTAATAATATTTTGTAGCCATGATGGATTACTAAGGACATTCCTTGAAGTGGGGTTTATATTAAGCTTTAGAATTTTGAATATTGTTAGCGTACAGTTGTGACAATATGGAGCCATACCAGAAGAAAATAGCTGAATTAATATTAGTAGGCCCATTCGGCTCCTAGGCAGCAGCGACATCATTCTGCAGTCGACTTTAACACCCAATATTGCTTTCCCTTCTCTCTGAAAAACATTTTACTACTTCCCGACGAAACGTTAAGTTCAAGGTATTCTTTCTTTATCTAAGAAGCAGAGGACGGTTTTGATGGTGTCTTGTGGACGTTTAACGAAATTACACGAGGGTGACTCAAATGAAAACCTTAAATTTGTAATAACAAATCGAAATTTCGCGCCGTTATCCTGTAAGTTGGTAAGCGTGCTACAAACAACGTGCAGAATGTCCTGTAGGTGGCAGCATAGTGCAGATACACACATACCGTCGCAGTATCAGTATAAAAATGGCCGCCCCACTTGTGACTTGCACCAGGGAAGAACAGGATTCTGTTATTCGGTTTCTGCGTAGTGAAGGTACAGCAAGTCTACGAATGGAGTAGGAGGTTCGCAAATGCTGTGACTTCAGTGGAAGATGCTCCTTGTCCAGGTCAGGCACAACGAGTTGTGACTCCACAGAACATTGCAGCAATTGAAGCCATAGTGAAGGAAAACCGCCGAGTGACACTGAATGACATTGCAGAATGTCTACAGATTAGTCCTGGGTCAGCACACCACATTGTGCATGATGTGCTGCAGTTTCACTAAGTGTCTGCAAGATGGGTGCCACGGCAGCTGACTCCTGAAATGAGAGAAATACTCGTTGATGCTTGTGAAGAACTTAGGCGCTTTGAACGAGAAGGTGATGGCTTCCTTGCAAGAATCGTTACTGGGGACGAAACCTGGGTTCACTTTCACCAACCAGAAACGATGAGAGCGAGCAAGGAATGGCGCCATTCCTCATCACCAAAACCAAAGAAGTTTCGAACAGAACCATCAGCAGGGAAGGCTATGCTGACTCTCTTTTGGGACGAAAAAGGCGTTATTTTGGAGCATTACATGCCTAGAGGGACCGCTGTCACCATTGCATCATACACTGATCTCCTAAAAAATCATCTGCGGCCTGCAATCAAATCAAAGCGATGTGGATTATTGTCAGTAGGTGTCCTTTTGCAAAATGCAATGCAAGGCCCCCCACTGCCCGTACAACAGTCGCAACAATCACAGACCTGCATTTTGAGTGTCTTTCTCATCCACCATACTCACCAGACCTTTCCTCAAGTGATTTCCATATGTTTGGACAACTCAAAGACGCAATGGGAGGAAAGAAGTTCCGTTCTGATGAAGAGGTACGCCACGCGGTGCATGAGTGTTTGCACGGACTACCAAAAGAATTTTTTTCTACAGGAATTTATGCACTTTCTAAGCGCTGGAGGACTTGCATTGAGCGTGGGGGAGATTATGTTGAAAAGTGATACAGCTTTGCACCACTTCTACACAGTAAATACTATTTAAAAAATATTTAAGGTTTTTATTTGACTCACCCTCGTAGAATTACCACACAAGACAAGCTCTGATAATATTACCCTGTTCTTAGAAAGAAATTAGGAGGGATCTTATTAAATCAACAACAACTTTTCCTCCTTTATCGTTACTTACCATTTTTTTTTTAGTCTGGACTTTAATCTTCCAGCACAAGCAACCTGTAGAGATAATATTAGTTGCACGGGAGTTATTTAGTTTCCTTGCCCATTTTTCACAACATCCAGTGAGTATACAGTCACATATTTGCCATATGTTGAATAATTCTGTACAATTTCTTAAAATGGCTCTGAGCACTATGGGACTTAACATCTATGGTCATCAGTCCCCTAGAACTTAGAACTACTTAAACGTAACTAACCTAAGGACAGCACACAACACCCAACCATCACGAGGCAGAGAAAATCCCTGACCCCGCCGGGAATCGAACCCGGGAACCCGGGCGTGGGAAGCGAGAACGCTACCGCACGACCACGAGATGCGGGCTACAATTTCTTCAAGTTCGTTATGTAGATACATAATATTTATTTATATTAATTCATCATAGTCACATTTCATTTCACTCAAAATATGACCAGGAAAAATTTATTCCTCTCGTTTAGATTACTGCAAAAGCTACTGTTTATGAAATGAACAAAACTTGTTTTATTTGGAGCTCTGTTGGTATTTGCTGAATGATTTTAGGCCTGCAGCTCAACCAGGGACGTCCAGCCATTTTCCTGTTGACAGGCGGCACGTTTCGCGTCTAAAATGCCTAACTTGCGCTCGCGCTCTGAATGCTGGATGGCTATACATAAATAACGGTGTTTACGTATCGCTGGAAACGACCAGCTGCGTATGAAAATCCGTGGCTAATTGAAATGCGTTTGCGATATATTGTTAACTGTGTTTTAACGGCGAGTGGAATTCATTTTAAGATGTATTCAGAACAATTAATATTTGCCCTTTGGCCATTGCATCAAATGCATGTTCCGCGTTTGAAACAACAGTTAAATTTGTTGTCATAAACACAGTAGCTGTTATAATAACCTTGCCGTTTCGAGGGGTCCGCTAGTATTATGTGTGTAGTGCAGACCTATAATTCCTATAGTCCATTTTTATGTTATGATTCAATAAAACGAACTTATATTCTTTTCGAAGTACAGTTTTCAATTCAATGATAAGGAGCACTAACAACCGTTCTTGTTCTAAGATTGACTTCTTTCTCATCCGTGGCCTCTTTCCTAACAGGCAAGCGAACCTAAGCGCGCGCGCACACACACACACACACACACACACACACAGCAGCTGTTTTCGTGCCTTAGTCGGTAAACACGGAGGAACGGGTAGACGAATCAGTGTCACATACTAAGGTCTATTAAGGTCCCTTCGTGGTGTAAAAAATGTAAGCAGTCTAAAGATACGGCCTTTTATGTCACATGTCACAAACGTATTTTAATACTCATGTCTCACTCACAAAACCTATACGGTACTTTCCGTTGGACTAGAATGATAAAAATTGGCAAGAAGTAAGGTTTCACATTACAAGCAACGGAAAAAAATCCGAAAATTCTTAAATTGTAATTATATCACATAAAAACATATTTTTGCTATTAGACTAGGCGCTTCAGTCCGGAACCGCGCTGCTGCTACGGTCGCTGGTTCGAATCCTGACTCGGGCATGGATGTGTGTTAGATTAGTTACGTTTAAGTAGTTCTATGTGTAGGGGACTGATAACCTCAGATGTTAAGTCCCATAGTGCTTAGAGCATTTGAACCATTTTTTTGCCATTAGAACTTAACATTGCATCATTATTCGCCGAAAGCGTAAAAGGCAAATATTACTACATGAAAACATAAAATGTAAATTGTAGTCATGTTTTAGTACGTGAAAAAAATTATTAATTCTTCTCTCTCCACATACATAAACTAAAGTTTCCTGCTCGCTACTTTTTGTATGTCCGGGTTAGTCTCAGGAACTATTGTAGAGATTTTGATCCAATCTTGGAATTCCTGAGACCGTTATTCTGCCCGTACCGATATCGATAACACTCAAACATCGTCAAGATTGTAGATTCCCTGGATGGATGAACTATCCGTATACATAATTAAGTTTATACGGAATCTTCGCTATGCTAGTTCCATTCGCACTTGGCCAACTTTTTGTCCGTGCCTATTGTTGAAAGAATGGTTGAGTAACTGCGGCTACGCCTCGAGAATGTTGACAGAGGTCAGCAATGGAACAGTACTACGTGTCCACTATGAAAATGTGCATAGCTTGTCACGGTATGGCGTGACGTGGAGAAAATGCAAATTCTGCAATAAAATTACCTGAAATTCAAAAACGAGCAATGAGAATAATGAAAGTGGTTACCAATAGGGAATCATACGGGAAATTTTGTACATAATTTAAAATTTTATTCTTCCAGAATGGTATATAATTCGACAGTTACGAAACTTGAATTGTGTATGATCTTCATAGAGAAGTGCGCTATACATAGTCTACTTAAAATAATCTTCAGTCCTTTGCCCGAAGAATGTTCAAATGTGTGTGAAATCTTATGGGACTTAACTGCCAAGGTCATCAGTCCCTAAGCTTACACACTTCTTAACCTAAATTATCCTAAGGACAAACACACACACCCATGCCCGAGGAAGGACTCGAACCTCCGCTGGGACCAGCCGCACAGTTGCCCGAAGAAATAAACAATATAATAACTTAGGTGTATTTAAAAAAGAGTAGAAAAACATGATAATATCTAACAGCTTTTATAGGATTAAGGCATTCATAAATTATTCAATATGACGCAGCCTGCCACGTCGTTCAAGAATACCGGTAATGCGTCTTACTTTGTTCTTCACTTAAAAAATTTCTGCTGCTTGTAGCTCCTCAAATACCGAAAGCTTCCCTTAAAGAATCATATCAGTTAATTAGTAATAATCAGAGCAATGCAGTTGCGTAATTTAATTTGTGGTATAATAATTACATCAGATACATCGCCGGCCGCGGTGGTCTAGCGGTTCTAGGCGCTCAGTCCGGAACCGCGCGACTGCTACGGTCGCAGGTTCGGATCCTGCCTCGGGCATGGATGTGTGTGATGTCCTTAGGTTAGTTAGGTTTAAGTGGTTCTAAGTTCTAAGGGACTGATGACCACAGATGTTAAGTCCCATAGTGCTCAGAGCCATTCAGATACATTAAAACTTTATGGTCGAATTTTTCATGTTTAATTATGCTGGATTGCGAAAAGAGAGCTATCAATAACATCACTGGTACAGGAGTCACTGTACCCGAAGTGTCAGTGTGATAGCATTAGTCGTTAACTGTTTGAGTAAAATCCATAAGCCGACCGCTGAAGATGGAAAGAGATAAACTACATGGAGTAGCGTAACGGTAGTCATCTAAATGTTAGAGCGATAGTAGCAAAAAGAAGTAAAGATGAAGAAAAAAATAGTATTATAGACACTGTAAACTTGCTTCAGTGTTCAGAACAGAAAAAAGTAGGGAAAATTGATTATCAAGCAAATTCACAAACACGTAATCCTGTATGTAAAGGTCCATTGTTGTCATAAAGAAAGTAGACTATGATACACAAAGCAGATCGCCGCCGACTGAAATGTGAGACGTCAGAAAACATTGAACCTGGCCTACGCAGCGTATAAGGCTTTAGTAATCGACGATCGACATCACATTCAGTGCCTTATCATACCTGGGATGACCCGTGTCTTTAACACCACACACACACTCACACACAATACTGATGTCTATACTGTATGGCCAAGGAACACAAAAAAGAAACCTCAGAAATAATCATACCGTTAAGGCTCGTAAAGATGCCTGACCAATGCGTATAAAGACGAGGTTCAAAACTGGCTCTAAACACTATGGGACTTAACATCTCAGCTCATCAGTCGCCTAGACTTAGAACTACTTAAACCCAACTAACCTAAGGACATCACTCACAACCATGCCCGACGCAGGATTCGAACCTGCGACCGTAGCAGCAGCGCGGTTCCGGACTGAAGCACCTAGAACAGCTCGGCCACTGCGTCTGGCTAAAGACGAGGGTCTATGCGTTCGTCGGTTGTCTGAGATCTCAGAGTTGTGAATAACTCGAAAGTTTATGGTCATAAGGTGGTGCCCTAGAGGCATGCAGTCAGTGAATATTGGTCTGACGGCCGCGGTGACCGTGCGGTTCTAGGGGACTGATGACCTCAGATGTTAAGTCCCATAGTGCTCAGAGCCATTTGAACCATTTGATATTGGTCGTCACCGCAACCTGTCAGGTGACATAAAGCGGTTTACCAGCAGCAAAACGAAGACAGTGACAAGCAAGTCACTCTCGCGGAGCCTCAGTGCAATGGAAAATACATTCAACCATTGTTTCCATCTGCTAAGAGTTCGCTAGCAAACTGCACTAAGTGGCAAATTCGCGTTCGTGTCCTATTCCATTGCTCAGATTATTGCTCTTATTGGTACGCTGGCCATAAACATAGTAAACGTGCAGGGGGTGGACAGAAATATATACCACAAACACATTACCGTGTCTAACACGGTGCAGAAAAGCCGCTGGCACTTACAAAAGTTTCCTGACGTCGCGGAATGGATAAATACACGTCCTGTATGGTTTTCAATGAAATCTTATGCAAAATAGTGACAAGTTCAGTTAACGATGATGGAGGCTAGCTAGTTAACACACACCCTTTTTTTCGAAGTGGACCTCAAAGGCTCAAATAACATCGAGATCTCAGTAATACTGACATCTGGTGCCTGTAGTGGCCAGGGGATATGAATCAATTCGTCAGGGAACTACCGGGTCGTTAGCTACCATTAGAAGTTATTCTCGCCTAACTCCGACCCCCCCCCCCCCCCCCCCCAATTACAGTAAAGAGAATTGTACTTTTTACTTCTTAATCTATGTTTTGTTGTTTGTTTTGAATTCGTGATGCATTGCAAAGGCTGTAAGAGGGCCTGGTATTTTTCGGACTAGTGCTCTCACTAAAGAGAAGTGAAATATGTGAAATGAAAAAGTTGTCGCAGGTTCGAATCCTGCCTCGGGCATGGATGTGTGTGTTGTCCTTAGGTTAGTTAGGTTTAAGTAGTTCTAAGTTCTAGGGGACTGATGACCTCAGCAGTTAAGTTCTATAGTGCTCAGAGCCATTTGAAACATTTTTTTTTTTTTTGAAAAAGTTGTTTACCTTTCGCAATATCTTGACAAAATGGCTCTGAGCACTATGGGACTTAACTGCTGAGGTCATCAGTCCCCTAGAACTTAGAACTACTTAAACCTAACTAACCTAAGGACATCACACACATCCATGCCCGAGGCAGGATTCGAACCTGCAATCGTAGCGGTCACGCGGTTCCAGACTGAAGCGCCTAGAACCGCACGGCCACACCGGCCGGCAATATCTTGACAGTGGAAAAGGTTACACTATGCCTAAGTAAGAACTAAAATAAATAAATGACTTTTAATATCAATTATTTTAACAATGAAACAGACAAATCAGTTTGACGAAAAAAATAATTTTAGATCTTGATAGTCATTTAGGAAAAAAACAATATGCAAAGAATAAAGTACGAGGGCGATTCGTTTATTAGGATCGCATCGGTCGCGAAATGGAAACTACGGTGGAAACCCAATGACATTTTGCAAAAATGGGTTGGATAGTGCTCCAGTATGCCAGTCGATCTCGTCACGTTGCTCTTTACAGTTCTGTGGGGGAAACTTAAGAGCAGAGAGGGCTGTGAGGCGACGCCAGCCAATCGTGCGCTGACCGACCCCTCTCCACGACGACAACGTGTCGGCAACGCCCTCTACACGAAGAGGACGTAAGCGCCGTGCCGCCTGGCCGCGGCCCAGTTCTACAAGATCTACAGCAGCGATTTCAAGAATAGCATCAAGACTCGTCATTTCGCTTCTGCTATTTAGCATTGTACATACTGAAGGGATTTCTTATTTTGTCTGTCGCTCTTTGCCAGCGACACATCTGTATTTCACAAAGTTAAGTCGCTCTTGCAGCCTTTTCGATGGGTAGTGTTTGATCACTCACAATACAGCCCGTAATTGGCTCCGTCTGAGTTTCATCTCTGCTGGCTATGAAGGCAATATTTGGGCGCAGAAACAAGCTGCAGTCCAGCGTACAAAATAGTCAAAAGCACAGTAGCCTTTCTTCTATCAGGAGGGTATTGCAAAGTTGGTACAAAGCTATGACAGATGTCTCAGTCGGAGCGGCGACTATGTAAAGAGTGGCTGTTGCAAATAAAACAGTTTGGACCTTCACTATTGTTTCCATTCCGCAGCCGATCCTTCATTACTTTCCGAACAGACCTATTTTTACAGTCACCTCGGAAAAATCAAGCTAATACCTTGAAATTTTGTTATGTCCTTAGTCCTCTAGAATGCGACTAATTTTTCCTATGGATGACTTGCTGCAAAAATGGTTCAAATGGCTCTGAGCACTATGGGACTCAACTGCTGAGGTCATTAGTCCCCTAGAACTTAGAACTACTTAAACCTAACTAACCTAAGGACAGCACACAACACCCAGCCATCACGAGGCAGAGAAAATCCCTGACCCCGCCGGGAATCGAACCCGGGAACCCGGGCGTGGGAAGCGAGAACGCTACCGCACGACCACGAGATGCGGGCGACTTGCTGCAGACACTGGTTGCAGATGTATGCATTTTGGCTGTTCAGTGAATAATCAACCCCGAAAACTATCTCATCGAGTCTCACCATGTAATTTTCATTCGAGGAAAGACGAAGAGGTCACTACGTATCTTGTCAGCGAGCTGTAGAGCAGCGTAGAGAATTGGGAGAGAGCAGGGGCGGCTGCCTTCTGTGACGAGAGTGTTGAGAAGCTGGTACAATGCTACGACGAATGTCTACGCCGGAGCAGCGACTATGTAGAAAAGTACATGGAAGGTCTAGCTAACTCTTGCAAATCAAACGTTTTTGATTTTCACTGTTTACTCCATTTCGTGACCGATGGAACCTTAACCCTTTGACTATCATCAGAACTTACGTGCCCCACAATAGGTTATCAGGCAACTACTACATTCTTTTGCTAAGTATCAATGACCCACTGGTAAAAGCAAACCTACTAATGGCTAGCAGAATTCTTATAATTACCGACTGCACCTTTAGGTTGTGCTGTCATCAAGTTTCGTTGTTAACCCTTGTCTCCATATTGCTACATCGAATTAGTTCCCACCTACGGCCAGACAAGCCAATTACTAGATTCGCAAAGCGGGCTGCCTTCGCACTTTCCCGGATACATCATGTCGACGACGTGCACCCGAGAATTGAAGCTTGCCACATCACAAACGGAAAAGGAAGGAAGGAATTTTTGGAAATCAAGGAAAATCTAAACCTGGATGGCCGGACGCGGGCTTGAACCGTCATCCTCCCGAATGTGAGTCCAGTGTGTATCCCAAACAAACTTGGAGAGACGCTCTGTCTACTGATGTATGTCTGTTTTCAGTACGTCTTGTCGTTTTTGCGCAGTCGTCTTCTCATACGCTGGAGGTACTTATAAATAATACATTATGTCCTGCCCCCTTCCCTCTTAATTCTGCCTAAGACAGTAATTAGAATAACCATACATTAATGTTTTTGAAATGAAATTGGTAGTCAAAGAGTTGATATACACATAGCCCTTCTATATATTTTCTCGACCAAATAACAGTAGACATTTGAAACGTTTGGCCGGCCGAAGTGGCCGCGTGGTTCTAGGCGCTGCAGTCTGGAACCGCGAGACCGCTACAGTCGCAGGTTCGAGTCCTGCCTCGGGCATTGGTGTGTGTGATGTCCTTAGGTTAGTTAGGTTTAACTAGTTCTAAGTTCTAGGGGACTAATGACTTCAGAAGTTGAGTCCCATAGTGCTCAGAGCCATTTGAACCATTTTTTTTGAAACGTTTGTACGACACTTTATATTTTCCTTCAGTTTTCAGCCGTGTGGAGAACTTAATGTACGAACTTTTCCAAGAAAACCCCTATAAATTTTTCTTTGATCAGTAAACTCTATTATCAGTGTTTCCTCCTACATTCAATCACTAAATTTTAATTTTTTCGAAAAATGAATGTCCCCTCATAATACGATTTTCACATTTCAGGTGTCAAACAGCACAGCAGACAGCTCTCATAGCACACGTTATTTTGCCGCTGATGTGTAAACGAAAACGGCCATTCGTGATTGGTGAGACTCAACATAAAACACCAGACTCGCTTGCCACGATTACTCAGTTCAGAGAAGAAAGTCGCTCTTGTAAAAGAGCATTAAAAACGACAAGGCCACCGAAAAAAAGGCCAGTGAATGAATAGAAGTTATTAGCGGTGTGGAATATGCAATCTCTCGCATAAGGGAGGAAGTACGTTGCTGGGCGAGCCCCGGCGGTGGAGGCGTGGGAGAGTGCGGCGGAAAGCAGGTCGCGCTGTGCCAACGTGCGGCGCCCAGCGACTGTACCGGAGGGGCGGGAGGAGGCGGAGGTGCGCCCCTGGGGACCCCCCGCCAAGTGGGGAGGAATGAAGGTGCCTGGGTCCCGCGGGAGCGCGCCCCACCCCTCACCTTTCCATTTCATTCCATCTCCCGGTCCCAGGTGGCCCCGGCATGCACCGCTGTGAA
Organism: Schistocerca serialis cubense; assembly: GCF_023864345.2. Classification (NCBI taxonomy): domain Eukaryota; kingdom Metazoa; phylum Arthropoda; class Insecta; order Orthoptera; family Acrididae; genus Schistocerca; species Schistocerca serialis. The sequence goes on from NC_064641.1 coordinate 301,826,145, forward strand.
AACTCTGCGCCAAAACTCTGATTAGTTCATCTCCCGCGGGACCGGCGCGCGCCGCGCAGCGCCGCGCAGCTCGCCTCGGCTCGACTCGACTCGGCGCCGGTTCAGGGGCGCCCGCTGGCGGCGCGATGCCAGCGCCACAGCCGCCCCGCGGCCGCCGCCCGCACTAGCCGCACAGTGCCGGCGTCCCCGCGCGCCGGCACACGACGCGACGCGACGCTGACGCGCTGCCGACGCACAGCGCGAGGAAGTGCCGCCTCTGGTCTTTTATAGCCCTGTCTCATTGTACAAAGGCGGCACCATAAGGCAGTGGTCATCAAACTTTTTTGCTTAAGAGCCAATATTGACACTGTAGGGCGACACCTCGAGCCGCATAGCAAAAGAACGGGGAGGGGGATTAAAGTGGCCACTCAAAGAGCAATTCAATTTATTGATAGAAGGGTACCACTTACACATGTTAAATGTACGTATTATATGGTAACATGCAAAATATTTTTAAGGGAAAAACAAAGTATTACGTTGTAAATGGTTCAAATGGCTCTGAGCACTATAGGCCTTAACTTCTGAGGTCATCAGTCCCCTAGAACTTAGAACTACTTAAACCTAATTAACCTAAGGACATCACACACATCCATGCCCGAGACAGGAGTCGAACCTGCGACCGTAGCAGCAGAACGGTTCCGGACTGAAGCGCTTAGAACCGCTCGGCCACAACGGCCGGCATTACGTTGTAACTACATGCTTCTTTTTTTTTCGTATCGAAGTGGGCACCGTTGCCAGTGCCATCGCAACAGGATCCCATGTTGTTTTTTCTGGTTTCCAGGCACATTTTCTAGGCATCTTCTCACCGTACTATCTGAAAGAATACCAAGCGGCTGCAGTAGACCGTTTCCAATTGCACTTTTCTACTAGGCAAAATAGAACAGAAACTATTTTTAAATAATATTATTTTGATACTTCCTGACAGATTAAATCTGTGTGCCGGACCGAGACTCGAACTCGGGACCTTTGCCTTTCGCGGGCAAGGGCTTTAGTGCCTAGCCATTATCAATGCACTGATACTATGAAATAGTGCATTGATAATGTAGCCGAAATCTAGATGTGCCAAATAAAACGTGCAAAAAAGGACGACTGATTGCTGCGCTCTATCATTTGTAAATCACACCACAGTAGCTGAGTGCACCTACGTTCCTAAGAGAAGATAACCTGATGAGTAACTAACTCTTATTGGGGTGAAGACTTGGCCCTCTTTCCCCGACGCGTAATGTGGTCAAGGAGATTTATATTTGCCATATCCGTTTCTTTAGGATTCATTGCCTCCATAACAATAAGGAATGCTTGTGAGTGTACTGTACGCCTGTACACCCAAATTCTGTAGGTGATTGCGTGGTGTCACCACCAGACACCACACTTGCTAGGTGGTAGCCTTTAAATCGGCCGGGGTCCGTTGGTATACGTCGGACCGGCGTGTCGTCACTATCAGTGATTGCAGACCGAGCGCCGCCACACGGCAGGTCTAGTCTAGAGAGACTCCCTAGCACTCGCCCCAGTTGTACAGCCGACTTTGCTAGCGATGGTTCACTATCTACATACGCTCTCATTTGCAGAGACGACAGTTTAGCATAGCCTTCAACTACGTCATTTGCTACAACCCAACAAGGCGCCATATTCAGTTACTATAATTACTATCTTCAAGAATGTATTCTGAACAGATAATATTGTGACTCATGTACCGTCAAGAGCGACGTTCATCATAAATGGATTAAAGTTAAGTATCAAAGTAATTACGTCCACTTTCTGAATTCTCATTCCTTGTCATGTTCCAGACCTCACGTCAGTATAGTTCTTCCCTCCTCACGCCAGCCTGTGTGAGTTAAAACACGTGCATTTCGGCCTCCACTCGTAACACGGTGTTGGCTCTTCTGCTAACACAAAAGATTGTATGATGAATATTATTCGATGTTGCTGTGAACTGGTTGCCTTGACAACTCTGTTTTGTGTTAAAGTCCGTTGTTCTCGACATTTATGACACAGAAAACACATGCACTGAAATAGAACAATACAGCGGTAATTATAAAGCACACTACATTCAAATTCCGAGAGCAAGAAGTAAACAAATATGTTATAAGATCTTTGATTGCAGTTAAGCCACAGACTTCTAGATACGCCCGTTCTTATTTTCTGGTAGGCTGAGCATTCTAGAATGCGTGTGTGTTTATGATCCACATGAAAAAGCTGAAAACAGTCATAAAAAGAAGAATACATCACATCTTCTGAAGCACTTTAAAATGACCGTGAGCGTGGCATCTGTGCTACGTTACGTTCAAATTAAATTTATGAACAAATGGAAAATGAATATGTCCGCAAACTATAGATGTTCGTAATCGGCGTGAAATGGTTTTTTCTATAGATCAGAAATAATTTTACCAACTTTCTGGTCACTTTTCACCACCAGGTCCCTTAACAGGGGAAATACACATCGTTCTACATTTCACGTCATATGTAATCTATAAGTATTATGAATTAAATTATCACGCAGCGTTTTTGTATCTATATACGAAGGTTAATCTCAGAAAGTATGAAGGAATTTTGATACTGTCTTCACTAATAGCCAGACTGATTCACTGGAAGGGTTTGCATATATCTATACATCTTATAAATTAGTCCACCGCCGAGTTCTTCTATCTGTATGTGAATGTCAATCTCAAGAAATAATGTAGGGGTTTTGATACGGTTTTCACTAATAGACAGAGCGATTCATGAGCAAGGTTTGTAAACAAGTCTTCGAGCCACAGATAGTGATACTAGTACGAGGCGGAGGCATGTCGCTAACATGCAATAAACGTAGCAACTTGCATATCTCCATGCTGCTATTTTTACGGACTTTTTGATTGGCATGCATTGTTTGGTGTGAGAATGGGCGTAGCCAGAAACAGGTCACCGACTAAATAAACATCCATTTTAGTTGAAAATGTAGCTTTCTTTTTGCATCGCGTAAGTAGCAACATTTCGAATGCTGTTGTAGGTGGCCTTCATCAGGGTAACTACTTACTATAGAGTGTATTCAAGAACAGTCTGGAAAGCTTTTAGGGGTCCTACAGGGCAGGCTACGCTGAGAAATAATTGTTGAGACAAAAATTCGATATGTTACACCGTTTCCAGGTTAATTAGCATTGAAGTTAGCCATTTAGGCCGTTACTCACGCGAATTCAAGCGGCCCGTCAGATACTTTTAGTTCAAATGGCTCTGAGCACTATGGGACTCAACTGCTGAGGTAATCACTCCCCTAGAACTTAGAACTACTTAAACCTAACTAACCTAAGTACATCACACACATCCATGCCCGAGGCAGGATTCGAACCTGCGACCGAAGCGGATACTTTTAGTGTCAGCTGTTCTCACAGGGTAGATGGTACCGCACGAGACTGCTCACCCTTTGGTTCGGGTTCGATCATTACTACCATCCCATGTCCGATTTTTGTACTGCTCACTTGTTCGGTTTTAGGAAACCGAATAAAGAACACGTTTGACGAGTCTGTCTCTGGTCGGCCACTTGAATTTGCGGCCGCAACGGCGTTATTGGCTGACTTCAAGACTAATTAACTCGGAAACGGCAACTTAACGAATTTTTTCTTAGCAATCATTTCTCAGCACAATCTACCCTGAAACACTCTCACAAGTTTTTCAGACTGTTTGTGACCACTCTGTATAACAGGTGACGAGTTTGTATCGTATTCAGATACATGACGTTGTGGGTGGAAGTTAATATAATTTGAAATTTAGTTATATAGTATTTCAATATCCTCCTTTCCTTTCTTTTTAAACAGATAAACTGATTTTCTGAATAGGCCGCTTTAGATCACAATTTTTATTATATTTTAGATAACAGGTTTTGGCCATTATAGGCCATCTTCAGATTTACAAATAAATGGAAAAAATTAAAATTAGGTATGTGTCACATACAATAAATGTATCAGCCAACAAAATCATCTAAATATAATAGATTATTGGTGAATTATCTGGTTTCCTAAAACTCGTTCTGTTTACTTATTTTGTAGTCTATATGTGTTTGCTACTAGTAACATTTCTGCCAAGGGGCATATAAGCATACAGAATAATAAAACAGATTTTGAGGTACATCTCCTCAACACCAACCATTCCGTTAGAAATCCCCAAAAAATTTTAACTAGTCGGGGAAGCTGAAATGAACGTCAATATGGGAGACAAATCAGAACGCGATTAACGACCAGAAGCAGTTTCATCATAACGCACATTTCAGTATCTACGAAATATTTGTCCACATTTATGGCTCATCTTGGCTTGTAGCGGAACATACATCTTGTACAAGTGCCAGCCAACCCCCTTTGCTATTCCCGTAGCGAACTGTACGCACTTATATGTAGGAGCATTATATTGCTTCACTCTTCTAGGAACGAAATCTCTCGAAATTTTAACAATAAACTACGCCGCAATGCACAGTGCTTCTTTTGGAGAGTCTGACTCTGGGGCTGGTTGAGCATCTGGAGGATTCTTCGCTCTAACTAAACGAGCTTTTGATGAAACGCGCTGCTATTCTTGGGAGCTTCCCATTTCCTCAATCAGTCCTGTACTGTCTGGCAATTCGCCTGGCCACATACCACCACGGAACACATTCGTAACTGGGTGTAGCTGCACCCTTAGGCGTCCTCTACCGAAGCAAGATACAGGCGGCAATCCCATTCATATAATTGATTCACCGCGATGGAAAATGAATCCACAATTTTCAGTGTGGATGCATGTTAACGTTCGACCTCCAGAGAGAATCTACAAATAAGCGACCCTGGGGGACATGGACATGGACCGTGAATAGGTGGCGCTAGGTGCGAATGAATGTGGGTCGGCCAGGGAGCGTGTCGCATTTGCGACAAACACTGTGTCCGGATGGTGCAGAGGTTAACGCAAAAAAAAAAAAATATATATATATATAAGAAATAAAAAAACACTACAACACTGGTCCAGCACACATTTCCATTCGTTTCCGCTGATTCCGCACGGATTTCTAATGCAGCCTAGTTCCTTCCCCTTCAATTCATGTCTCCCCCTCTACCCTCATTTTGCATAACCCCAATTCTAGCTGTACACATCGCCCGTGTACACGTCAGACGATGGCAACAGCCACACTGCTGCTCCCTGCAGCACATCCGTCGGTAGTGATCTTCAGCAGCATCCTTCGGCGCCTTCCCGATCTCCGACCGGACGTCGGCACCAGCGCAGCGAAGGACTCCGACCGACACACCGGCCTGTCCGCAACCGACCGAGGTGGACACTAATTAGGACACCGGCCCGATCACAGTCTACGTCATCAACCGGACTCCGATTTGGACTTTAGTGAGAACTCTATCATTCTGCAACAAGCAGCTGTTATTTTGTACGTCGCGTCAGAACCGCGAACTGCTCATTTGTGTGTTACCAACTATGAACCGACTCCATTACATGCCGTCCTTGCCACCTCGTAAAGACAAAGACATAAGAAAATCCTACCTGGCAAGGATACCAGACTGGGGGGGGGGGGGGGGGGGGGAGGGGGGAGGGGGCATTACTGAATTTTCCATCAAACGAAGATTTTGGAAGTCGCCTCATTCGTCCGTGGCCTATACCTCCCAAGAATTCTTCCAGTTCTTATGTCTGGTATCTCTAGGATTATTTTTGTATGGCCATTCAGTATGAATACTATCAGATATTTAATCAATGTTACTGTATCGCATGATAGTTTGCCAATCATGAAATTCAACAGTAAAACGGTATTCCGCCTATCAATGATCGGCACGTTACTTTTGCTTCTGTTGAGGATCTCTATCAGAATAGCTGACCGTGATATTATTATAGTGAATGTCTGCAGAACGTAACTCTGGCACGGTTCACAATCATCCTTTGGTTTATTAGGTTAATGACGACCACATGGGAATAAAACCTTCTCATTTACAAATAATGCTGAAATGATTGATAACTTGAGATCAAAGCTTGTAACGCTTCAGTCGACATACACTCTCAGCACTTCTGCACAGATCTCACAGCATCAACATGCGGTCCCAGACTATCTGACGACCGTTTTGTCGTTATCAGCAGATTTCATTCCGATCATCATCTGTATAGAAGTGTCGATACCTCAACCACGAAAATTTGCATAATAAGAATCATTCTTATTATATTTTCCATTTTTTAAGTTTTGAACTGTTTATGAAATGTTTCGGGGAACTAGATATATTACATCACATTAACGTTATGACTATGCTTACCACACGTCAGGGATTATCCCGGGCAATCCTGTTTTTCTAGTGCTGTTCGGGGTGATTTCGAGGGTTTAAGAATTTTAACATTAGCGGAGTTTTTTCTTAATTTTAGAGCTATATGTTCGACATCGCGTTTTTAAACTCACTCTTAGAGCCGTGCTTCTCTCAGCCGACCTTGGACCAAGCGCTGACGTCGATGGGGAAACGTGGCTACCTGTTCCGTCATACATTTCACTCACTGTCTGTCATTAGGCAACAAAACCAGGGCAGTGTGTTTATGTTGTTTTCGTGTGTGAAGTAACTTGTCTATACGTTTTCAATCATTCTATCTCTATTCGCTTTTAGTCTCATTTTGTAGCAACGGGAAAGAGAAAGTACATGTTTAATGTTAACCTGCAACATGAATAAATTTTTTTCAAACTGTGTAATGACAGTGACAATGAACTTGTTTATTGCACTCTATGTACTGGATAAATTTGTACTGCACGTAAAGGAAAGGGTGATAAGACCACAAGAAAACAGCTCAACATAGGAGTACTATTAATACGACTCCTTCACTGAACATAAGAGGTTTCTTAATGCCAATTATGGGAATTGCGAGCTGGAATGTACTGCTAAAGTCACACTGATAGACATGAAATCAGTTCAAAACATCACACTTAACATCTAAACTGCTTAAAAAGTTATATGACACGTAATATTCATCCGTTAAAACCAAAATCGAGGCATTTATTGTTAACAGAGATTTGCCATTTACATTTATTGATTTGTTATGTTCTTTGTGAAACATTAATTGGTTAACACTAAAATTTGGATAGCAAAAACACGAGTGCAGTAAGACTTGTTCAGATTGTTGATGATGTAATTAAAACAACATACCATTTCTGAAAAAATCACGTCCAGTGACAAATACAACTGAATAAATAAAGTTCAACGCTTCAGTAAACTGTTAAGAGTTTTAAATTATTTCAAAAATAGATCCTCGGCTAGACAAAAAATGATAATATGTCCTGGGAGGTAAGCCTAGTTATGACACTTTTCATAGGTGATGATATGGAACACTTCCGTCAGCATAACGTGTCAAGTAGATATCTGTATTGCGTAGACAACTATTCTGAATATTTTTGTAGTGTAGTTCTGCATTTTATGGTTACGAATAACTATGGAAATGGAAGACAGTGATAGGATGACAACTGTCGTCGGTACTCTGTTAATCCTCTCGACTGACAGCAACGAGACAGTCGAGTTTAATTTCGTATCCGATGAATGTATCACTCTATGAGACAGCATAGAAAGGTTCAGAAATTTGATCCAGGACATTGGCACGTAATCTGATGGCCAGCAACTTAATTCCACCAATTCTTACCACATCCCACCAATTCTAATGTTGAAAGCTTCTCCAGGTCGAACGGAAACCCACTGTCGGGCGTAAGCTACTTTGTCTACCATGGGATGTTCAGTGCACAATGTGCAGGCGTCACTGTTTGTTGTAAATGTTGAAAGGTCTCTGTTGGATTCCTTTCATGTTTAATTTCTTAAATCTGTTGTCATTTACGGCATAAATTCCTCTTCTAAATTTACTGTGGCGTTTCTGACTATCTGGGAGGAGACTGAGTAGTGGAACGTGTTACTTTTACACACAAACAAGAACGATCTGTCACACTACTACACTTTAAAACACAGTTTATACGTAATTCATGTCACACAGTCTCATACGGAACCTACATCCGCTTTCTTTTATATACTGTATATGATAAGATACTGTCACCCCCCTTCCCTTCTGTCTGAGAGGATGAATGAGCAAATGTGTTTCTAGTTGCATGCTTGAGGGTAGCAGACAAGCCTGTCTGCTAGAGAACAGTAGGACCAACGTCGGAACAGGTAGCTACGCTTTCTAAAAGCAGAGAGGTTTCCATTCTTAGCATGGTCCTGGCCGTCCCTTGTCATGTTGGTATAGGAAGCTGCCCCTCTGGTCACTTCCGTTTGTATCTGGGAAGCACGCTCGGTAGGAGCGCAGGTCAGTCTGTCCGTGGCGAGCGTCTGAAGTGGTAAGATCTCCGGCTAAGCGCGTGTCTGCTAAGTCCGTAGGACAATGGATTTCTTAAGTTCAGCCTAACTGAAAATTTAATCACCTTTATTTCAGGTTTAGCTCTAAAATATCTAATGTTATCTTAAATTGCAGCGCAGTGTAATTCTCGTGTGAAGTTCAGAATATATTCCGGTAGTTGCTTTGTCACTACTTTGTGAGTAAAGTGGAACCACGTGTTAATCAGTAACTCTAAGTTCAGCAATCTTAAATGCGAATATGCGTGAGATTATAACGTCTCGTCTTGACAGTATTTTTCAATATAGCAACTTTTCTTTTTGTTCAACCCACGTGGGGTGTACTTTGTGAGACCACTACCACGTGCTTATATAATTGTTTGACCCATCAGGTTAATAGTAAGACGTTAGTAACCAGTTCGAGGTTTTTCTTTTGTAAATTGCTTTTCGATCTAATTTATTTTAATTATCAAAATTATTGTGGAGTTACACGCTTTGTGTAAACCAAGTTGACCACGTGAAGCATGTGGTGTAATCATCAAAGTAGCCCTCAGCCATTCTTTTTGCGAAGATTTCACAGAGAGTTAGTATGAATTTAGTATACCAGTGTGTGGTAATTACATGACGGACAGGATTGTGCTACGAGTGTAACTTCTTTGGGTGAAAATTGAATCGGTTGGTTGTGGTTAGTTTCCTCTTGCATATGTTTCAACGTTCTTCGTGTGTTATTTTATGAATGCAGTGTTGTATGCAGTCTCCCAATCTTGGCTCCATATTTGATGTGTTCCGTAAGATTACAAACTCACATTTTCACAATCCTAAATAAGGCACCTGTTTAGTTTAATATGCTGAAATTTCAATGATCAATGTTAAAATAAATTTCCAAATATAAATTGATTTATTTCTTTTTATTTAAATTCTCTTATATATATATATATATATATATATATAATCTTTTAATAGTCATACGACAACCGGTGATATATATATATATATATATATATATATATATATATATCTCACTGGTTGTCGTATGACTATTAAAAGATTATAATTAATATTAGTCTGGTTGGAATTTGGTAAGCTAGACTGGATACCTGGTGAAACAGTTTCTCAGTAATGCAAGGTTAACTTCCCCAGACAGCTCACAGCTTTTAACCCACTTTTATGGTCTTGTCTATCAGTTCCGCATACACCACAAATTAAAGTAACAATGTTACAATGTCTAATTAAGCATACGGAAGTATTGGAGAGTGTTGTGTATTGGAGACAGAGGCATTAAATAGTCTCATTAGACATGGTGGTTATAACCGAACTTTGGCCACATGCCAGCGTACCGTATTGATATCCAATTATGAGGGTTGGACCTTTAATAGTTGCAACTATTTATTTACAGCTCGTACAAAATAGATACATTTTTCAAAGTTTTACTGACCTTCAAAGTAGTCACCAGCATTGTGTATAACCTGTTGCCAGCGATGTGGAAGTCGTGTGACACTTTTAGCAGTGCCTGTTGCGTTGACAGTTCGAGCGGCGCGGTCTATTGCCCAACGAATATGTAGCAGCTCTGAAGCGAATGCCGTGATGTGTTTCCTTCAGTTTAGAAATCGAGTTGAACTCACGAGAGCCTTAAGTCAGGGGATTGCAGTAGGTGGTACAGCCCAGCTTGAGCATTGTCCTGCAAAATGATGGTCAGATCCTGCAGAAAGTGTCATCACTTCTGTCTCTAAGCTGGTCGTAGGTTGTGTTCCAAAAATGAACAGCACAGAAAGAGAAGTGATGACAGTTTCTGCAGGACCTGACCTTCATTTTGCAGGACAATGCTCAAGCACGTACAGTACAAGCTGTTACTGATTTGTTTGACTGAAGATTCACCGTCCTACGGTCACTCGCTTTTCATGGGTTTCATAGAACATTCTTCATCGTGATGAAAGGCGAGACTTCCCTACTATTATTGATAAATGCGAAAATTGTTTATGATTAACAGAAACATGTTTTATATACGTTCGACGAAATTTTGATGCGAAGTTTGATATAGTTTTATTTTGTGTTTCTTTTTACTTTATCTTTTTTTAGGAAATTGCTTTTTCTAGAGCCATATGATAAATCTGTATTGTTTTCTTTATTTTTACTACAACTTCCCTATGTTTCACGTTACAAGTCACCAATTTTCGAATAAAACGTTAATTAAACATTGAGAATTTCAATTTTGCTATAAATACTGTTTATTTTTAAGTAACAGAGAGGAATATAACCATATACAGGGTGATTCAAAAATAATACCACAACTTTAGGAATTTAAAACTCTGCAACGACAAAAGGCAGAGCTAAGCACTATCTGTCGGCGAATTAAGGGAGCTATAAAGTTTCATTTAGTTGTACATTTGTTCGCTTGAGGCGCTGTTGACTAGGCTGAAAACCAAACTACCCGAGGCAGCCCGTGACAGAGCACTTCATCACTGGCCTCCAAGAATCCCTGATCTTACCCCCTGCGATTTTTTCTTATGGCGGTATGTTAAGGATATGGTGTTTCGGCCACCTCTCCCAGCCACCATTAATGATTTGAAACGAGATATAACAGCAGCTATCCAAACTGTTACGCCTGATACGCTACAGAGAGGGTGGAACGAGTTGGAGTATCGGGTTGATATTGCTCGTGTGTCTGGAGGGGGCCATATTGAACATCTCTGAACTTGTTTTTGAGTGAAAAAAAAAACCTTTTTAAATACTCTTTGTAATGATGTATAACAGAAGGTTATATTATGTTTCTTTCATTAAATACACATTTTTAAAGTTGTGGTATTCTTTTTGAATCACCCTGTGGAACAAAAATATTCAGCATGTTACACACCACTTTTTATACTCACTCTGTTTCTGGACAGTTCACTGCTTCTAGTCTTTGGTGGACTCTAGTAAGACACTGATAACGTATGTAAAGAATGCGAGCATTATAACACCCGATAAGTATGCAACACAACTAATGCACAGGTAACGCAGGTACGACCTCAGCTGACCAAAGCCGCTAGAAAGCTACCGTAGTCAACGCTTACTTTCAGTAGTCTACAGTAGCCTATGCTAGTGTTACAGCTCTACTCTCCAGTGAGCGACACGCGTCAGTTTCCTGTCAGAGGGCAGCAGTGGACTGCAGCGCCATCTCGTAGCAGCCACATGACCTTCGAACTGCCAAAGGCACTTCTTCTAGCAGGGGAGGCAGTGCAGAGGCAACCCGCCTGTGAGACTGCACGGGAGGAGCCTATCCCTGAGAGGATAAAGAACAAACAAGCTCTAATGGAGAGTACCGCAGCCGTCGCAGTGGTGCCCTCCGCTAGGGAATGACGACGCGTCGTCCGCCGAGATGTGCCCCATACATGCGAGGCACGCAGTAACTCAAGAGCTAGGCCAGTCCTGGCTAATACACTGCCGCTGGTCACCGCGCTGACGTGGCTGCGGAATTCACATCTCTCCTGCTCTGAGCAATTCTGAACTCTGAAGGAACCTGTCCAAAATTTTCATCTCCTACGGTCGGACCTTCCACTAAGAAATCATAGGCTCATCACGATTACATTCTAATGCTGCATAGCCTGTCAAGTCCTTAATATTTTTCATCAGTTAACTTTCTGTCGTAGTCACTGAATCGGATTTTGTGACCCTTTCAGGAGAATTTTTTCTCAGTTTTGGGAAGCTAAATGAAACTGTGTTACAAGCTCATATCACATATTAGGTACTGCTAAATATTAGCCATACAGTTTGTTTATCAAACGTACCTTAATCTGCCACAATGTTAAATCACGTTACCGTCCTAAATTTCTCAAAGTACGTCGGGACGTCAGAAAGTAAGTTACGCATGCCGCTCTGCACTAAGATCATTGTCTGAAGAGAGCACATATTCCGGGTTTACTGCAGACACAGTTCTGCTGCGGCACGGATAACAGGCGCAACGCAGTATGGAAGTGAAATGGCTCGTCAACTGGAAACGTACGTGAGACAGAATGATTCATGTGGACAAAGGTCGGAATTGCACACAGATTGACAGTGAAATTCTGTCGGTATATGGACCAAATGCAATGCCGCGTCCAGTCGAGTGCGTTGGTGCAAACTATTTGGCCAGACCGCGAATTCCAGATCTGCCGTCCCTTCGACAAGCTGAAAGAATATCTGGGGAGGGCGGAAAGAGTTTTTCCAACAATGAGGTCGCTCACACAGCGGTTCCCGAACGGCTCCGTGACCAAGGAGAGGATTTCAATCGTCGACGAACTGAACGATTGTTAGACGGTTCCGAAGTTGCTTGACCTGCCATAATAATGGGTAACTTACTTTATGAAGTCCTCTCGAAACAGACATTGCATTGTGTGTCCGTAAATTTTTGTGTACAGGAATGTCGATAGCATCATATCGAACATTAATCATTAAATAGTGTCCTAGGACAGCCTTCATGTCACTTTGTCGCAGTGTTCAATAATTACGTAAGTAACTTACGTTAATGTAAGCGAGTCGGGAAATGACGGAAGTAGGATGTTCGTGTATTTGTGAGGAAAATAATAAAGATCACCTAGTCATCATGTTTAGCCCTATCAGGTCTCAATAGTGCCTCTGATACCTCTAGAAGATGCTCATCCGAGCGAATATTCCGGCATTACGTCCAGAATAAGTAATAGTCTTTAGTTAAACAATAACAATCATTATTCTCGAAAGCTTGTAGTGCAGAAACGGGTTAAAAGTGTATTATTGGCAGTTAAGTTTTAACCACAAAGTAATCTTTATTGCGGACATGTGCATCGGCACAGACTTGAAGTGTCGCAGTCAGCATTATTGCAAATATCCGCGGGTATCTGCTTAAGCACATAACTCTTTATTTATATAGGAACAGGACAATGAAAGCTTCATAAATATTGCTGTTGATATACTTTCCGGGATGAGAGGTCGTGGTCCAAGAACTTTTCTGCTCCTTACGTTTCGTCCAGGACTGCGCTGGACTTCCTCAGAGGCGCTGCTCCGCTGAGTCTTGCCGACTGACTGGTCGGGTGTCTGAGAGCGACTTATATATTGTGAGAAAGGGGGGCGTGGTTCAGGTGACACGTGATGAGCAGTGATAATCCATAGCAAAGATAAGGTTGACTATCGATTACCACCTTGTCAAAGATAAAAATTGTTACCAATTTTGTAGAGCCACTGTCCATATATGGCTAAGTTTCATAGCCTCCTCTTTCCTATTAAAATTATCGTGATGTTTATAAATTTCGATAGCTTCTCTATATAGCCGTGGATAGTAATTTAACGTTGTAGATAAAACTTCGGTATCCGAAAACTTCACTTGGTGGTTGCCTGGTTGAAGAGCATGTTCCGCTACAGCTGACTTTTCTATTTTTCCAAGTCGACAAAGACTTTTATGCTCTTTCAGTCGCGTGTTTACGCTTCTTTTGGTAGTACCAATGTAAACTTTACCACAGGTACATGGAATTTTACACACACCACATGTCGACAGGGGAGGGCGTTTATCCTTCACAGATCGTAGTACTTGACTTATTTTCTTTGTTGGTTTAAAGATCGGTTTTATGTCATGTTTTCGTAAAATCTTACCGATCCGATCTGTTACTTTTTTAATAAAAGGGAGAACTACTGTATTTTTCTGTCGTTGTGGTTCATTCTTATCTTTTGGGTTTCTGTTCCTTGGACGCAAAATTCTATTTATCTCTTTCCTTGAATAGCCGTTTTTTTCAAAAGCCTGCTTCAGATGTTTCACTTCAGCATCCAAATGTTCAGGTGTACATATCCGTTCCGCTCGATCGACAAGACTTTTTATGACACCTCTTTTTTGTTGAGGATGATGATTAGAATTTTTATGTAAATATCTGTCCGCATGTGTTGCCTTCCGAAAAACTTTATATTCCAAACTTCTATCGGACCGTCTCATAACTAAGACATCCAAGAAAGATATTCTGCTGCCCTTTTCTATTTCCATGGTAAACTGTACTTTTGGGTGAATTTTATTTAGATAATCAAAGAAATCGTCCAAGGCCTTTCTGCCATGGTCATCATACAATAGAGGACACATAGCTTCACTTTTCAATGAAGTTCTTTTATCTTCTTTTCGGATAGAGGTAGATGACTTAATCAAATTATTTGTTTTCCTAAGTACCTAAAATTCATAAAATAGATTTTCCTTTAAGACCCATAGTCAGTGCCATCAATTCTCCCACTTATGAAATAGCAAGATATTTAACAACTTGTTTACAACCATTTATTGGAAAAACTGACTCATATATAAAAGACTCGCGTCATTTTATTGAAAAACTAGAGGGACTAATCCTGGCCCCTGAAGATATTCTTGTAAGTTTTGACATTGTGTCCTTATTCACAATGATTCCTGTTAACGAAGTTATGATTTTCATAGCGGATATTTTTCCAGAAGATTTGACTGTTCTTTTCAGATATTGTCTTACATCAAGTCAGTTCCAGTGAGATAATGAATTTTATGAACAACTTGATGGAGTAGAAATGGGTAATCCTTTACGCCTTGCGATTGCCAATCTTTATATGGAGAAATTTGAACAATCAGCCCTAGACAAAGCTAATAACAAACCATCTCGTTGGTATCGATATGTAGATGACACATTTGTGGTTTGGTCCCATGGCAGAAAGGCCTTGGACGATTTCTTTGATTATCTAAATAAAATTCACCCAAAAGTACAGTTTACCATGGAAATAGAAAAGGGCAACAGAATATCTTTCTTGGATGTCTTAGTTATGAGACGGTCCGATAGAAGTTTGGAATATAAAGTTTTTCGGAAGGCAACACATGCGGACAGATATTTACATAAAAATTCTAATCATCATCCTCAACAAAAAAGAGGTGTCATAAAAAGTCTTGTCGATCGAGCGGAACGGATATGTACACCTGAACATTTGGATGCTGAAGTGAAACATCTGAAGCAGGCTTTTGAAAAAAACGGCTATTCAAGGAAAGAGATAAATAGAATTTTGCGTCCAAGGAACAGAAACCCAAAAGATAAGAATGAACCACAACGACAGAAAAATACAGTAGTTCTCCCTTTTATTAAAAAAGTAACAGATCGGATCGGTAAGATTTTACGAAAACATGACATAAAACCGATCTTTAAACCAACAAAGAAAATAAGTCAAGTACTACGATCTGTGAAGGATAAACGCCCTCCCCTGTCGACATGTGGTGTGTGTAAAATTCCATGTACCTGTGGTAAAGTTTACATTGGTACTACCAAAAGAAGCGTAAACACGCGACTGAAAGAGCATAAAAGTCTTTGTCGACTTGGAAAAATAGAAAAGTCAGCTGTAGCGGAACATGCTCTTCAACCAGGCAACCACCAAGTGAAGTTTTCGGATACCGAAGTTTTATCTACAACGTTAAATTACTACCCACGGCTATATAGAGAAGCTATCGAAATTTATAAACATCACGATAATTTTAATAGGAAAGAGGAGGCTATGAAACTTAGCCATATATGGACAGTGGCTCTACAAAATTGGTAACAATTTTTATCTTTGACAAGGTGGTAATCGATAGTCAACCTTATCTTTGCTATGGATTATCACTGCTCATCACGTGTCACCTGAACCACGCCCCCCTTTCTCACAATATATAAGTCGCTCTCAGACACCCGACCAGTCAGTCAGCAAGACTCAGCGGAGCAGCGCCTCTGAGGAAGTCCAGCGCAGTCCTGGACGAAACGTAAGGAGCAGAAAAGTTCTTGGACCACGACCTCACATCCCGGAAAGTATATCAACAGCCATGTCACCCGGTCGTGAAAGCCTTCATTCTACATTCATAAATATTATGGAACCCCAGGCAGTCATCCATTCATAATATATAAATATGAAACCTCTTTTATAAAAGACAGCAGTCTAGGATTGATTCACAATTTCTTTTGCAGCAGCCATACGATTTCCTTTTTGAATTTCCAGTAAAATGCCAATATGTCTCCATTTGAAGACAGTGTAATCTGCCAGGTATTCGATGTGTAGCGTGATGCATTTTCATTAGGACATGAGCAATCTGGAAGTTAATTCACAGAATCAAGTCCTTTTCGCCTCTGCGGCCTATATTACAATCATATAAATTATTATCGATTAAACTGGTTCCTACTTTGACGCACAGATAATCAGAACGATGTTCTTCTGCACGTGTTAACGCTTCAACGGAGATGGACCTAGACGGCTGACTTACATCCTTTGAAGGATTAGCGTCCTTATTTCCGATAATGAAAGATCCATTATGGTGTTTATTGAGTATGTAATTATTGTAGAAAGTAGTAAAACCGAGAATTACGGAAAATAATACTCTGCGGTCTTCGTTCGACTTGGATATAAAAGGCTTCCATATTTCTTACACCACTAAAGACGTCAACGATGAAGTTCAGCGACTGCAGAAATCCGTCGTGAAATGGAAGGAGAGTTGTGTACGTGCACAATCTCCCGCGACCGTAGTCAGTCAATTTTCTGGGTACGTTGACGCGTCGTGTTCTATAATAACTGTCACTCAATAAAACCGACGTTTCGGACACACTTGCAATTGTCTTCCACTGGGTTCTACTACAGGAAGTTTACGGCAATTGTAGCCAATATGTCTGTTGTATTAGGTGATAGTTATTTTACAATATGATGTGAGAGCATACCGAGAAAATTTTTACATTAAACGAACGATACTTGTTCCATGTACTACATGCGTAGCTTAACAAATTAACAAAACCTGTCTTAAATGTAATTCTGACTTTTTTAGGTTGAGGCCAGATTCTCAGAATAGTCTGCTCATCTTAGGAGTAACGCGAGCTTACCACATTAAGGGGACCCGGAACGTCCTACACCTCAAATGTTAAATATAAGGAACATTTTCTTATGAACTATTACCACCAGAATGATGAAACTTTTACAGTATAATATTACATATATTTAATACCATGTACCATATGGATTTTAATTTATTGGTGTTTTATGGGAAGATATTAATATTTTGTTACTGAAAATAATTGACACATTTTTGGTATAGTATCTTTGAAATAAAATCTGTTATAACGTATGCATCACAAAAAGGCTATGACACAAGGTGTGTATTGGCATTGTTTACATTCCTTGAAAATTTTAAGTCTTTATCTCTAATAGTTTAACAGAAAATGTTCCTTTTATGGCAAAAAAGTGAACTTGCGGAAAACGAGATTCAAAGCTTCACTAACATTTTAGTGGAGTCAAGTACCATAAGAGGGGCTTTCACTGTCACTAGACATCTCCCCATCTAGCCTTCTTTTCACACCTTTCATTCTTTGTCTGACTTGCCTCTCACACTCCTTTTCTTTCCTTTCAGCATCCCATTTCCTCTCATTGTCTATCGACATCATTGCACTCACCATGTACTTTCCGGGCATCACATCCAACTTCTGCAGCACATTGCACTTTATAATGTTACCTTTGTTGTACGTAGCAATGGCATCATATACTCCAAAATGAAGAGTACGAATTTCCACAAACACATTTTTTGGGATTCTGGTCCAAATTACATTATTCACACTCTCATTTTGATTTTGTGTACGTCCATGGAGACATTTCTTCAAATGTTCAGTTGCAGAAAAATCTCTGAAAATTGGTTTTATAGCCTTCATGACAGTTTCTGGTAGACTGTGATAATGCTTGTATACACGTTCAGATCCCTGACATTTCTTGTACTTGCACCAGGAATTGGCTCCCTCTGGGCATAGCCCATGTAGTGGTTCCTCGTCAGTCGATAAGGTGTGGTAGTAAAGTGCCATTACAGCCTTTTCCATTGCATCAAGATTGTGAGTATTTTGTCTTATTGCCAGTCCATAGTCTCTCTGCAATCTGTTGATTACCTCGTCTGTCAATCTTTTAGCTCCACCCAAAGGTTTTCCATCACTGAGTACTTGGCCTTTCATTTTGGTTTTCAGTCGACGCAGCCTTGTTCCCATACGTTTCTGAACATGACCTATGCACTCCTGTTTAGTAATGGTAACATCATTTCCATAAGGTTCCAGCTCAGATACAGCAGCAACAGCTCACATACAGCAGCCAAAGGCTTCGAATCACCATCACCCAGGAGCTGTAGGTATCTGACCTTGTACCACAGAAGAGAGCGACTGAAAATGTCTTTCAAACCGGAAACTTCCATGGTCCCACTAGACCCACTGTAAATCCTTCGACAGTTTTCTGCATGCTCATCCTTCACTCTTTTAGGACACCTACAGTGCTTGGATTTAATTACAACATCTATAACTTTTTTAGTATCAGCACTTGTTTCCGTTATCACCCCATTATGCGAAGTGTGCCCGCGCTTCTGCCATGTACCATCTTGTGCGACAGTCAGGTCCCGAGGATACTGAACATCTGGAATTTCTTCATTCACCGCCACAGCCTCCTGCACTGCTTCTTTCATGGATTCTTGGGCAATATCTTCAACACAGGATCCAACAACCGAGTTATATTTTGAGAATTTCTATGGTTTGTGGTGGTAGATTCATTACACCACAAACCATTTGACCAGCAGAGTATCCCTTACCAATTGACCTTAGTGCATAAACACATCTAATATTTAAACCATAGTACTTGCTTCTCACTATCAATTTCACCTTCGGGCGCTAATGACCATAGCAGTTTTGCGCCCTAAAACCAAAACAAAACAAAAAACAACAAATTTCACCTTGGTCTATTTCGACATATTCTGAGTTCCAAAATGAAACACTATAATGACAACTAGTACAATGGAGACAGATTTCTGCTGCAAGTCCAATGTGTCGCTTGACATTTACTGATATACTCAATTTGCAACATTCCTTACACAGTACTGAACCATCAATCACCTTTGAGAGCAATGAAATGTTAATTATTTCGTTCACATTATCCTCACTACACTTCTCCAATAAACTACAGTATTTTTCAGTTGATCCATGCAACTTCTTGCTTGTGCTAGAGACAGGAGTAGATTTCACTTCATGAATAACCTCACTATTTTCAGAATCATTTCCCAAGGTCGGAGAAATTGTCACAGTTCCACTAGTGTACCTCGGAGGAAGCTTCTTCCTCCTGTAAACTCTGTTACTAAATCGAGGCATATTTGATAAGTTCCAGTTAGCAATAGAAATACAACACAAATCGTGCAATAACCACCAAATGCTCAATGTAAACAACAGTATCCAAAGACTACAATACGCAGACAAAACAATTACCTATCAAATCGTGTTGCCAACATAATATAAAGCTTTGGAAAGACCGGAAGTTTTGAAAAACGATGTTTTCAATGAACATGTATCCATGGAAATTCAATGTTGCGACATGCCCTCTACAGCACATTATTGAAAATAATATTTTCAATACTTGGAGTTGAGCTACAGGTAAGATTAGTATGTCATTTAAAGAGGAAGATCTGTAGCATTTTATTTCACAATAAACTGAAAACCTAAAATTTCATCATTTCTAGGTTCCGGGATCCCTTAAATGAAATTACCTTCATATTCGTTTTCCAGCACAGATTTGACAGCTTTTGCAGCACTCCGTGAAAGTAATTGTGTACTCTCCCCGCCCCCCTCCCCACCAAATTTGTCAAGAAAGTTAAATGACATTCAAATACATCTTCAAAATATAATTCGCTACTGAAAAAAAGGACTTCCTGGTCATCGGCCAAATCTAATTAACCTCTTCGTCACCGTTATGGTGGCAAGCCATCTTTTGTTAACCTCTTTGTCATCGTCGTTACATCAGCCAAATGAGCTGTTCCTTAGAATTTCAAGAAACTGGATAAATCGCAGAATACCTACGCTTCCCGGTCATGGTCCGCAGGGTTTTAAAAATATGTTTTACTTGTGGATTCGCCAAACTTATTTCATACTTTAGAATATTTGGCTCGCCTGTCCAAAGCAACAGCAGCAATATGAAGTCCAACTCTTTCCAATTCTTTTGTTATTATTATTTCTACTAACTTGTTTGTAATTGTGACATCGAAGTCTTTAATAAGCGACTGCTTCCGCACCTAAAATAGACTGTGACCTATCGGCACCTCAACATTTTAGTTAACCAGGAGTCAATTCAGGAGCAAAATCGTAACTACACTCCTGGAAATGGAAAAAAGAACACATTGACACCGGTGTGTCAGACCCACCATACTTGCTCCGGACACTGCGAGAGGGCTGTACAAGCAATGATCACACGCACGGCACAGCGGACACACCAGGAACCGCGGTGTTGGCCGTCGAATGGCGCTAGCTGCGCAGCATTTGTGCACCGCCGCCGTCAATGTCAGCCAGTTTGCCGTGGCATACGGAGCTCCATCGCAGTCTTTAACACTGGTAGCATGCCGCGACAGCGTGGACGTGAACCGTATGTGCAGATGACGGACTTTGAGCGAGGGCGTATAGTGGGCATGCGGGAGGCCGGGTGGACGTACCGCCGAATTGCTCAACACGTGGGGCGTGAGGTCTCCTCAGTACATCGATGTTGTCGCCAGTGGTCGGCGTAAGGTGCACGTGACCGTCGACCTGGGACCGGACCGCAGCGACGCACGGATGCACGCCAAGACCGTAGGATCCTACGCAGTGCCGTAGGGGACCGCACCGCCACTTCCCAGCAAAGTAGGGACACTGTTGCTCCTGGGGTATCGGCGAGGACCATTCGCAACCGTCTCCATGAAGCTGGGCTACGGTCCCGCACACCGTTAGGCCGTCTTCCGCTCACGCCCCAACATCGTGCAGCCCGCCTCCAGTGGTGTCGCGACAGGCGTGAATGGAGGGACGAATGGAGACGTGTCGTCTTCAGCGATGAGAGTCGCTTCTGCCTTGGTGCCAATGATGGTCGTATGCGTGTTTGGCGCCGTGCAGGTGAGCGCCACAATCAGGACTGCATACGACCGAGGCACACAGGGCCAACACCCGGCATCATGGTGTGGGGAGCGATCTCCTACACTGGCCGTACACCACTGGTGATCGTCGAGGGGACACTGAATAGTGCACGGTACATCCAAACCGTCATCGAACCCATCGTTCTACCATTCCTAGACCGGCAAGGGAACTTGCTGTTCCAACAGGACAATGCACGTCCGCATGTATCCTGTGCCACCCAACGTGCTCTAGAAGGTGTAAGTCAACTACCCTGGCCAGCAAGATCTCCGGATCTGTCCCCCATTGAGCATGTTTGGGACTGGATGAAGCGTCGTCTCACGCGGTCTGCACGTCCAGCACGAACGCTGGTCCAACTGAGGCGCCAGGTGGAAATGGCATGGCAAGCCGTTCCACAGGACTACATCCAGCATCTCTACGATCGTCTCCATGGGAGAATAGCAGCCTGCATTGCTGCGAAAGGTGGATATACACTGTACTAGTGCCGACATTGTGCATGCTCTGTTGCCTGTGTCTATGTGCCTGTGGTTCTGTCAGTGTGATCATGTGATGTATCTGACCCCAGGAATGTGTCAATAAAGTTTCCCCTTCCTGGGACAATGAATCCACGGTGTTCTTATTTCAATTTCCAGGAGTGTATTACGATCAGTAGTGTTCATTTTGGCGAAGGCAAGAACGGATACTTCATCGAAGGTTTTATACAGTTCCTCTCTAATTGTACCTGAATCTATTACCTCTTCTGAAACCCCGGACAACACTCAGGGCATAACATGTACCCATTTCCTCAAACATATCTTGGGGGATGTGCTCTTAATGTGAATGGCTTTTCAATTCTTCTGATCTCCATGTAACACCCTCATTCTTTCTTAATAACGATGAAATCTTCTAGTGCGAAACAATGTGACAAAACATCCTGAACGTCACTAGTGGCACCTTGTGTTTCATTTTGCAATAAGTAGACGTACCTCTATAAGACATTCATAGCCGGAATTATTTTTTCCAAGGCAATATTTCACTTATTTTACTGCTACACACTGTACTCTTGAGAGTCTCAGATTATTTATCTGTAACTAATATGGTTGGAACTAAAATATATTCAGTACCAAGTACCTGGTCAAGTTTTCTTTTTTTGGGAGAATAATGAGGTTAACACAATTATTGTAACACAGATCTCGTATCCAAGAGTCACTTCCTTTCTGTGACGACCTGCAAGTATCGATGTGTCGTAGGAAGCCAATGATTACGAATTTTCAGTAATGTAGTAACAGCAACTACAGAAAACTGAAAATTTCAAAATGTCTTAGCCACACACTGTATTGAATAGCTGCTTTATGTGTTTACAGTATACATTATTTTCAAAAGCTGAATGGAAATATACATTGTATCATTAGCACACAAATGGTTACATTGAATCCACAATAGAATTGCAAGAAAGCCTCCCACATTAAAAACACTGCAAATAATAAACACACAGGTACAGAGTGCTCCGTCATCTGTTATGAGCAACAGATGAGTCTAAACTAATTCCTAGTACTGCGTGTGGTCTTAAGAGAAGTCGGCTACAAGAAGGCACGAGGATGGATTACATAAGTGAAATATTGCCTTGGAAAAAATAATTCCGGCTATGAATGTCTTATAGAGGTATGTCTATCATTTACACATAGTAATTTTACTGGCATGTCTAGTAAATTGCGCAAAGATTAAAAATGACATACGAGTAAAATTAGTAGATTGTCATATTATAAACGTTCAATCAACTAACCGCGCTGTTAAGCACAGCCGGCCGGGGTGCCCGAGCGGTTCTAGGCGCTACAGTCTGGAACCACGCGACCACTACCGTCGCAGGTTCAAATCCTGCCTCAGGCGTGGATGTGTGTGATGTCCTTAGGTTAGATAGGTTTAATTAGTTCTAAGTTCTAGGGGACTGATGACCTTAGAAGTTAAGTCCCATAGTGCTCAGAGCCATTTGAACCATTTGTTAAGCACATTTGTGCTGTACTTAACAGCAAGGTAGAAGCTGTTTCTTATAAGAATCAATTTCAGCACACATATGATTAATACCGACAGTTATATGTGAATACATCCTCCATTTATACCCATGTAAAATAACAAACACGTTATGATAACCATAAAAGGAATACATATATGAAATACTAAAATAAAAAAATAAGTAATATCAAATTACAACTGTTAAGCGACTAACCGTGGGTATAACAGCGTAGTCTAGGTAGCACTGCTTGTGGCAAAATAATTACGGTATAGATGTGTTATGAACAGTTGTTACTGTATGACGTCCATTGACAATGTATCATCATGGTAATATTTACAATGCATTAAATAGTGAATCAGGATTAACCATAACAATAGTACACATTTTATAATGATGGATATCCACAAACGTATATGTTTTTATTAATATTATAGCTTCCGCTTGTAAATTTAAAATGAAGAGAGGAAGGGGGGGGGGGGGAATGGGACGGTGGGGAAAGGGGGGGGGAGGGAATGGGTGGACAGCATTAGATAAGAAAGATGAACTAACTTTCTCCATGCTCTTCTCCTCATTCTTATATTAGCTGCAGTAATCGTTTTAAGACTGTAATAATAGATTTATACACTGAACGTTACGGTTCAGTGTATTTTTATAAGTGATTATAACCACAAATGATACCAGATGACTATGTTTCTGTATCAGAATTAATCTCGGCTCAGTAGTTTATGTTTCTTTCAAATTTGTTATCTAAATCTATCCAACCACCCTCTCTCCCCCAACCACTTCCACCCTGCGCTACCCCTTTGCATTTTAAATTTATATATAAACATTACAGTATTTATATAAGCTGATACGTTTACTCTTTCGGACAATCATCATTGTAAAATGTGTACTGTTGTTATGGTTAATCGTCATTATTTATTCACTTTATTTAATGCATTGTAATATTATCACGATGATACATCGACAAGGA
This sequence comes from Schistocerca serialis cubense, assembly GCF_023864345.2. Lineage (NCBI taxonomy): Eukaryota > Metazoa > Arthropoda > Insecta > Orthoptera > Acrididae > Schistocerca > Schistocerca serialis. Next base: position 301,850,283 of record NC_064641.1, read on the forward strand.
CTGTACACCATAGCTACTATTCATAACGCTGCTGTACTGTAATTATATTTCACAAGTAATGCCACCTAGACTACGATATTATTTCCAAGCTAAGTCGTTTGAACAACTGTAATTTAATATTGCTTATTTTATTTTATTATTTTATACATGTAATCCTTTTATGGTTATCACACGTGTTTGTAAATAATTTTACATGGATGAAAATGGAGGATGTATTCACGTACAGGTTAGAATTTTGTAGCGATGACCTTGAAGGAAGATGATGTGTTAATAAGTAGCGTGGAACAAAACTTTATCTCCGTAGTAAGTACTTAACCTTAGCGTTAACAGAGAAGTAGCGTTTTTAAGTGGAAAACTGATAGTTGGTTGTAAGGATGTTAGGCAACCCACATTGCTGCCTCTCATGGCGTGCGAGCTAATATCGAGAGAATATGTGTCACTTTGTGTGCTATAAAAGTAAGTAATAGAAAAATTGGTTCATTTATTGTTGCGTGGATGTTAAAACCTAGTTTTCCTATATTATTAGACGTATTAAACATCACATCAACAAACTCGAGATCCGTGTCCGTCAGTTCCTCGATCCTCCCAGTTCACAATATGCACATAGTGAAACTACCATCACAGTACTATTGGACAGGTAACCTAGCTTCCACTTAGTACGACAAATAAAACGGAAAAAACTTTCGGCTACAGAAAATTCTGTTGCTTAGGACAGGAACATTAGCCGGGATGTCCGTTCACACGACAAACACGCCACCAGAGTGGGTTGCCTAACTCACAGACATAACCGACTCGCTTTCCACCTGAAAATGTTTTTCGTGTGTGAATAGTGAGTACTGGCTCTTAACAGCAAGAATATATCTTTTTATAATTGCCTTTTCCATGCAGTTTCCTAAAAAGAAACTTGCTAGTCCCAGATTTATAAAGTTCTAAAAAATTTGATGTTGTGAACCAGCGTTTAATGTGTGAAGAGGAGTGATCTCTGTAAGACCAGGTCGTGTTTTATGAAGGAGAATAAAGCCCAATACTCTGGTACTTACTTACCACACAGCTGTCTTATTTTTCGATTTAGTAGCAATTAATTCAAGCGTAATAAACAATAAACATATGTGAGCGAGGAAAGGGTATAAGAGGATAGCTTTTATTTCTCCATATCAAAATATTTCACGACTGACGTACTCAATATACATCTCGATGGAAGCAATAAGATTACGAGGATGTGTGGTTATATGTCTTGTAATTGTTTGCATGAGCCAATTTTCGTTTCTTTACTGCAACCGATTTCCCATTCATCTTTGCATGAAGCAACATACACTGATGACCCAAAACATTATAACCCCCAACAGCTTGTTGTTCGATTTTCGGCACGCAGTACGTGAGTGATTCTGCGTGTCAAGGACGAGTCACATCCTCGGTTCGCTTCCAGAGGTAAGTGGCACCTGATGTCTACGTGTAGTTCGCGCAATTCCAGTAAACTGAGGGCCGCCGGATTCTGGACGCAGGGCTGGCGCCAGACAGTGTTCTAACAGTATTTTATCTGTTTCACATCAGGCGAATCTGGTAGCGAAGATATAAACTTCAGTTCACTATCAAGATCGTCAATCTACTTTAACGCGATTCTAGACTTGTGACACGGATTCTTCTGCAGCAGCGGTTCACCTAGATGTCGGCGCAGCCACCGATCAAGTGTAACATCAACGAGATTCATCCAACCAGGTGACAATATTCCACTGATTCACCGCATAATGCTGACGATCTCGAGACCTCTGCAATCGTAATTAACAATGTCGTCGCGTCAACCGAAGTTCTCGTCTGCTTCTGAGCCCCTTGTTCAACAATGTGCGCAGAACGACCTGCTTTTTGATTTTATGGCCCTTCAGACAGTTTGTACAGGTGCTCACGACTGCAGCGAGAGAACATCCGATCAGTTTCGCCAGTTTCCGAGATGCTCATGTTTCAAGGCGCCGTGACATCACAAACTGACTTTCGTTAAGATTGTGGATGTCAGTGGACTAGCCGCAGCGTCGCTAGAATATTTCTCCTTTCGTCTCTGTTCCGCTTATATACTTTTTTTTTGCCTCGTCACGTACACGCAGCGTCACCAGGTGACAATCAGTCTCGCGATGGACAGAAGTCATGCAGTTTTGGCTCAGGGGTCTATGTTTCAATCTATGTTTCCTTATTTATTTTTGCCAGTTATTCTACTCACGGCAGTTACAAATATAATAATGAAACAGCAAGCAGGTACTGCTTTAATTTTATATCCACACATTTACAAGACTGATCGTCACCTAAAATTAAATGTTGTGCGAATCAACACGCAATATTCGTAAATAGAGAAAACGAACATCAGCGAAATGTTTAAACGAAATATTTATTTATCTTTAGGACTGCTGTGTTATTTAACTAAAAACTGATTGATGTGGAATGTGTCTAAATTAGTACTGGGCTTGAAGATGACTCCATACGAAAAGTTCGAGAACTCTCTCGCTGCGCTAGAGCTTTCGATCACCCCTCCATCTATCGACTCGTTTTGGTACTATCTTCACTATCTTCAGGACTTGTCGCAGTTTTATTTTTGTCTGTGGATTTTAATAATAAAAATAACCATGAAACGCGGACTGCTGTATCATTTACGGAGTAGGTCATACATAGAAACGCAATATTCGTAAATAGAGAAAACGAACATCAGCGAAATGTTTAAACGAAATATTTATTTATCTTTAGGACTGCTGTGTTATTTAACTAAAAACTGATTGATGTGGAATGTGTCTAAATTAGTACTGGGCTTGAAGATGACTCCATACGAAAAGTTCGAGAACTCTCTCGCTGCGCTAGAGCTTTCGATCACCCCTCCATCTATCGACTCGTTTTGGTACTATCTTCACTATCTTCAGGACTTGTCGCAGTTTTATTTTTGTCTGTGGATTTTAATAATAAAAATAACCATGAAACGCGGACTGCTGTATCATTTACGGAGTAGGTCATACATAGAAACGCAATATTCGTAAATAGAGAAAACGAACATCAGCGAAATGTTTAAACGAAATATTTATTTATCTTTAGGACTGCTGTGTTATTTAACTAAAAACTGATTGATGTGGAATGTGTCTAAATTAGTACTGGGCTTGAAGATGACTCCATACGAAAAGTTCGAGAACTCTCTCGCTGCGCTAGAGCTGTCGATCACCCCTCCATCTATCGACTCGTTTTGGTACTATCTTCACTATCTTCAGGACTTGTCGCAGTTTTATTTTTGTCTGTGGATTTTAATAATAAAAATAACCATGAAACGCGGACTGCTGTATCATTTACGGAGTAGGTCATACATAGAAACTATTACTAATGAATAAATAAAGAATAGCAATCAAGATTCAGTCCATTTCTCAAACTCACTTGTTCCATGGTCTGGAGACGTAAGTTGCTACTATCTCCGCAATAGGTTCTGGCGCTGTAAATTATTCTCGCGATCGCAATTATAAACACTGTAATACGATTTATTTCTCTTATCAGACACTTGATTGCCAATAAATTTCCATTCTAGTTTCGTCCGTTTGTTTCCAACTTGTATTCAACCTTTTTTATCCTTTTATTCTAATACGTGAACAGAGATATAAATGCCCATTTACAATTCACTTGGTAAACCATTATAGTCTCTAATAACTGAGAAAAATACTGTACCGGGTTCAGCGTCAATTAATATTTTTTGAAGGATTACATATTCACATTTGACTGTCAGCTTTCTTTAAATATCAGCACAAATACTTTCTGTTTATATATCCATACATAATACAGGGTGATCAAAAAGTCAGTATAAATTTGAAAACTGAATAAATCACGGAATAATGTAGATACAGAGGTACAAATTGACACACATGCTAGGAATGACATGGGGTTTTATTATAACCAAACAAATACAAAAGTTCAAGCAATGTCCGACAGATGGCGTTTCATCTGATCAGAATAGCAGTAATTAACATAACAAAGTAAGACAAAGCAGAGACGATGTTCTTTACAGGAAATGCTCAATATGTCCACAATCATTCCTCAACAATAGCTGTAGTCGAGGAATAATGTTGTGAACAGCACTGTAAAGCATGTCCGGAGTTATGGTGAGGCACTGGCGTCGTATATTGTCTTTCAGCATCCCTAGAGATGTCGGTCGATCACGATACACTTGCGACTTCAGGTAACCCCAAAGCCAATAATCGCACGGACTGAGATCTGGGGACCTGGGAGGCCAAGCATGACGAAAGTGGCGGCTGAGCACACGATCATCACCAAACGAAGCGCGCAAGAGATCTTTCACGCGTCTAGCAATATGTTTTTTTTTTTTTTTTTTTGTTCTAATAAAACCCTGTGTCATTCCAAGCATTTGCGTCAATTTTTACCCCTCTATCTACATTATTCCGTGGGTTATTACGTTTTCAAATTTATACTGACTTTTTGATAACCCGGTACATGAGAGCGCTTATTGTTTATTTGTTCAAACATGTCGGAAGTTTTTATGGTGTTAGGATTCAATGCCGTTTCTGCTGCGTTTCGTGAAATTCTCAGATTTTAAGCAGCGCTATAGCTTGTTGTGGTGGTAGTTTGTAGTTTCTCGAGTATTGCTTGCATTCGCGATGCGCGGGTCAAATGTCACTTGATTGCTAGAGCAGCGCTCCACACCCTTTCAGGCTCTGCGGCGAATCGGGAAATTGCGGGCGCATGCTAACGGTTGGTTCTGAGCACTATGGGACTTAACAGCTATGGTCAGCAGTCCCCTAGAACTTAGAACTACTTAAACCTAACTAACCTAAGGACAGCACACAACACCCAGTCATCACGAGGCAGAGAAAATCCCTGACCCCGCCGGGAATCGAACCCGGGATCCCGGGCGTGGGAAGCGAGAACGCTACCGCACGACCGTGCGCATGCTAACGTGAGTAACGTTTGTATAGTACAAGTTCATATGTCAGCAGATTTAAGTAGGTGCGTCCTTACAAACAGAGAGATCGCTGGCTTGCAGTAACAGGCGCTGCAGGAGCCTGAACAAATATAGCGCAATCATCAATTTTTGTACCGAACTAGGCGACTAGTGCCTGAAAAAACTGTCCCTGTTTATTCTTTGTTGCAGTGTCGGCTACAAATACAAATTTTGAAGAAGGAAGTTTCTTTGTTAATTCTCTGACGTTTGGGCTCCTACAAACAAAACAGTAACCGAAACTGTCATACGGCGATCGGACAGCGGGAGAGCTGGTGGGAAAAACCGCTAAAAGGCAAGAAGTTGCACGAGACGCGAATTAGTCACAACGAGGTAGAGAAAACGACGGTCATGTAAGGCACACACGAAACACCGTCAATGACGTGTTCATCCTTAGTCGCTATTTTTCGCTTTAATTCAAAACACACACGGTCTAGTCACATTAAGGTGACCACCGCCTGTGTTCATCGTCGACGTAAAGTAACCACTCATAGACGGCAAGTGGCAGCACTAGCAGTGGAGCGTGTATAAAGCGTGTCCGGGGGACGCAGAAAACAATGCAGTCGTTGTCGTAATGGGGAAACTGAACGATTTATCTCACGTCCAAAAGGGTATGATCGTTGGCTTTCGGGCCAAGGGTGGTAGTATTTCCGAAACGGCTAAGTTTGTAAAGTGTTCGTGCGCTGCTGTGGTTAAAGTATACCGTGGATGGGAAAATAGCGCTATTCAAAACCGGTGCCGAGGCAACTGGGGTTGGGTGCACACCGGCTGTGGAGATGTGAACGGTCAAATACACGTACAACTGTTGAGCAACTAACCGCCTTGACGAACCAACAATGCCTCCTAACGATCGTTCAGCGAACATTGCATTGTATGGGCGTCAGCTGCAGGAGCATGATTAATGTACCCATACCGACTGCTTTTCTTCGGCGACGAACGCAACTAAACGTCCACTGATAGATAACATGAGGCCTTTTCAGATGAATCACTGTTTTTGCTCCATCGGACAGATGGGTCAAATGGCTCTGAGCACTATGGGACTCAACATCTTAGGTCATAAGTCCCCTAGAACTTAGAACTACTTAAACCTAACTAACCTAAGGACATCACACACACCCATGCCCGAGGCAGGATTCGAACCTGCGACCGTAGCAGTCCCGCGGTTCCGGACTGCAGCGCCAGAACCGCACGGCCACCGCGGCCGGCCATGGGACAGATGGCTGTTGGCGCGTTCGGCGTAAAACATCTGAAAGTAAACACCCTGCAGCGATCGTCTGAAGAGTCCAGACCGGAGGAGGGAGCGTTATTGCCTAGGCAATGTCTCCGTGGTATTTCCTGGGTCACATCATCATTCTGAAACGTACAACGGATCAAAACAAGTATGAAGCTATCCTTGTGGATCACGTTCACCCCTGAATGCACTTTGTTTTTCCTCAGCACGATGGCATCTACCAGCACGACAACGTAACGTGCCACACAGCTCGTGATGTACGTGCGAGTTTCAAAGGGCAGCAGGATGAGTTTACCGTTCTCCATTGGCCACCAAAATTCCCGGATTAAAACCCAATCAGATCACTTCGATCGGGCTGTACGCATCACGGATCCTCAGTCGAGAGACCTATCGCAGCTGGCCACGGCACTTCAGCCGGTAGGGCTCCATATTCCTGTGAGTACCTTCGAGAACCTCGCGACTGTCTTCCTACACGTCTCGCAGCGGTACGCACTGCAAAAGGTTGTTCAAAATGGTTCAAATGGCTCTGAGCACTATGGGATTAACTGCTGAGGTCATCAGTCCCCTAGAATTAGAACTACTTAAACCTAACTAACCTAAGGACATCACACACATCCATGACCGAGGCAGAATTCGAACCTGCGAGCGTAGCGGTCGCGCGGCTCCAGACTGTAGCGCCTAGAACCGCTCGGCCACTTCGGTCAGCGCTAAAGGTTGTGACAGGTGATCACATTAATGTGACTAGAAAGTGTACATTTCATTCTTATATCGACGCATACTTGGCCGACATTAATAGTGATAAGATTTCTCAAAATTAGTAGCGGAATAATCAAAGTGTACGCTATGTATTTCCTGTCTTATGTTACAGTTTCTGGTGTCGTTGACTTTTTACTGTCATGTTTTGTATCGCTCTCTTTTGTTTTGTTTCTTTTTCCGCGAAGCCGTTGTTCTTATTGGAGCACATACACTGATGGAAAAAAGAATCACAGTACCAAGAAGGAGAAGGAATTGTGCGACATAAACGAAAGTTGGTAGGCGTGTTTCTACATCTGAAAGATGATGTCTATCCAAATTTCGCGCCAGTGGTAGGACCACTATGAGGATCCAAATCAGGTTTGCTTTAAATATACGCTGTAACGGTCGTGATCGTAAGTTACTTTCAAGACTGGACGTGGTGAGTTGATCTTAGTCAAGAATGCCTTTAAGCTGATAAAGACGCCGTTATCAGCACCTCACTGAGTTTGAACGAGGTCGCAAAATATGGCTACGAGAAGCTGGATGTTCCTTCTGCGATATTGGAGGAAGACTTAGCAGGAATGTAGTCACTTTACATGACCGCTGGCAGCAGTGGTTACGAGAATGTACGATCTCAAAAGGACCGGACTCCGGGCGGTCACGTGTCGCTACCGAGAGAGAAGACATTCGTGTTTGGCGTGGGGCTCTGGCGCCTCGTACTACATCTGTAGCAGCAATTTGAGCAGCAGTTGGCACCACAGTGACACAACGAACTGTTACTAATCGGTTACTGGAAGGACAGCTCCGAGACAGACGCCCAGCAACACGCATTCCACTGACCCCAGACCACCGCCATTTGCGGCTTCAGTGGTATCAAGCGAGAGCTCACTGGATGGTAGGATGGAGGTCTGCTGTGTTTTCTGATGGAAGCTGGTTCTGCCTTGGTGCCACTGATGGCCGAGTGTTGGTTAGTAGGAGGGCAGTTGAGAGCCTGCAACCAACTTGACTGCGTGCTGGACACATTGTGCCTACATCTGGAATTATGGTCTGCAGTGCGATCTCGTATGACAGTAGGAGCACTGTCGTGTTTATCCACGCAGCCTGATTGCATATGTATACGTCAGTCTGGTGATTCGACCTATTATGGTGCCACTCATGAAAATCATTCCAGGGGGTGTTTTCCAACAGGATAACGCTCTCCCACATACCGCTGGTATAACCCAATGTGCAATCGAGCATACATGAGTTATCACTGGACAACTCTAGCGTCATCCACAAACAGCATTAACGGTCCTTATATTGACCGATCAAGTGCAACAGGCATGGGACTCTATCCCACAAACTAACATACGGACCTGTACAAGACAATGCATGCATTTGCAACGACTTACCTCGCGCTTACATTATCCTGTGACCTGGTAATGTTAATCACATGAATATGTTACCTAGACAAATGTATTCCCGAAATTTCATTACCCTACATTAATTATTTTTTGGTTCTGCGATTTTTTCCGTTCTGCGAACGTTTCGCTTGCTACATTCACATTTTAGCGTTTCGTAGTCCAGCCAGTTACTGCAAATTTTGCGAAACCATACCACGTATATTGCCATGTGTTTATCATCCCCTGTAGAATAAAGAACAGCGCCAAGACCGTCTCCGCAAAAAAACCAAACAACAACATAAAACATCACAAGCACTAGATGGCTATTTCTACATTTTATACAATTCCAATTTGACGTGAATAGGGATTGGTTGTGAGCTAGACGAAGTTTCGCGCTCATCGTTTATCCTGTTCGGCTTTCGGTGTTCCACTTGAAATACTATAACAGTGGGGCTTGGACAAACAATCGTGCGTCAGCGTTGTTGTCAGTTTCACTACATGTTTACACTAATCTTACCAATGCAGCAGAATTGGAGCAGAATTCTCTGTAAAGCATCTGGGGAGGAAGCCTCGTTGCTCTCCTCGGGTGGACATCTGCCAAATATCTAACGGCAGGTGCTGCCATGGAGGTACGTGTACAGATATTATCAGTGATACAATCCTTCCAACCAATCCTCATTTTGAGTTTAAGTCTCAGTGCATAGGTTTTTTCTAATGTCTTGACGGTGAAGGGGCCATGTTTCACAGCCGCGTAGTAACACTGAAATTACGGAAATATTACATATACCTCGCGAGTTTTGTGGGTACACATCTGTTTGTCACGAAGACACATGGCGTCAGCTGTTCAGTGGCTGTATGAACAGTTAAAATTCTCTTCTCCACAGGGGATGCCCTTAGAGAATGACCTAGTTAGGTCAAGAATGTAGTCTTCTTGCTCCAACTCTGTATCTGATATGTACAAAAAGTGCGGAAAACCATTTCGAAAATTTTTTGTGTGCCCAGAGAAATATACGTCACGCTCTGGCCATCTTAGCCATCGAGGGCACAGAATGTGGATCTCACAGGGAGCGTGCCAGGAATAAACCCCTCCAGTCGCACTATCCTCTATGCCGTCGGTGGCTCAGATGGATAGAGCGTCTGCCATGTAAGTAGGAGATCCCGGGTTCGGGTCCCGGTCGGAGCATACATCTTCTACTATGCTGTCATACATCTTCTACTATGCTGTCGACAGCATAGGGCCTTGATTTAATTGTCATTTCATTCTAGAGCGCTGCATGGTCACCAATGGTGTATGTTCTTTCGCACATGTCCAAATGAACAGATACCATCTTCATATATCTTCAGTTAATGTATAATACTCAAAGTCGAAACTTCTGCTCCACGAAATTGATTTACAGGTTCTTAGCAGGTACTGATGCACCTTTTCCTTCCTGCAATGAAGACAGGCTCGACTAGTATTAGGGGCGTCCAATAAGTAATGTAGCACTTTTTTTCTCGGTCAGGTTGGGTTCAAAATGAGTGGAATTAGTTGTGGGACATTGTGAAATACTCCCGCTTCAGCCCCTTAATTTCATGACATTTCGATAGGTGACGGCGCTATCTGTAGGTTTCAAAATGGTGTCTCTAACAAAGGTGCTTTCCAAGCAAAGACCTGCCGCTGAGTTTCTTTTGGGGGAAAACCAGAGCAAAGCAGATATTCATAGGCGTTTCCAGAATGTCTATGAAGACGTGGCAGTGAACACAAGCACGGTGAGTCGTTGAGCGTGGCGTTTGTCATCATCACAATAAGGTTACGCAAATCTGTCCGATCTCCCGCGCGCTGTCGGCCGCACACAGCTATGGCTCCTGCAGTAATTGAACGTGCGGGCACTCTCATTGGAAGTGATCGATGGATTACAAACAAACATCTCGCTGCACAGCTGGACGTCTCTGTTGGTAGTGCTGATACACTCGCACACCAGCTGGGTCACTCAAAATCTTGTGCCCGCTGGGTTCCTCGCTGCTTAACAGAAGATCATAATGAGCAACGAAGGACCGCCTGTGCAGAACCATTGGCGCGTTACGAGGCTGATTGTGACAACTTTCTGTCGATCATCATCACAGTCCATGAAACATGGGCTCACCTTCCCGCGAAGGAAAAGTTCAAAGCCGAACCCTCAGCCGGTGAAGTTATGCGATTATCTTCTAGGATACTGAAGGGGTTATTCTCTTACACTACTGGCCATTAAAATTGCTACACCACGAAGATAAAGTGCTACAGACGCGAAATTTAACCGACAGGAAGAAGATGCTGTGATAAGCAAATGATTAGCTTTTCAGAGCATTCACACAAGGTTGGCGCCAGTGGTGACGTCAACAACGTGCTGACTTGAGGAAAGTTTCCAACTGATTTCTCAAACACAAACAGCAGTTGACCGACGTTTCCTGGTGAATCGTTGTTGTGCTGCATCGTGTAAGGAGGAGAAATGCGTACCATCACGTTTCCAACTTTGAAAAGGTCGTACTGTAGCCTATCGCGTTTGCGGTTTATCGTATCGTGACATTGCTGCTCGCGTTGGTCGAGAGCCAATGACTGTTAGCAGAATATGGAATCGATGGGTTCAGGAGGGTAATACGGAACGCCGTGCTGGATCCCAACGGCTTCGTATCACTAGCAGTCGAGATGACAGGCATCTTATCCGCATGGCTGTTACGGATAGTGCAGCCACGTCTCGATCCCTGAGTCAACAGATGGGGACGTTTGCAAGACGACAACCATCTGCACGAACAGTTCGACGACGTTTGCAGCAGCATGCACTATCAGCTCGGAGACCATGGCTCCGGTTACCCTTGACGCTGCATCACATACAGGAGAGCTTGCGATGGTGTACTCAACGACGTACCTGGGTGCACGAAAGGCAAAACGTCATTTTTCGGATGAATCCAGGTTCTGTTTACAGCATCATGATGGTCGCATTCGTGTTTGGCGACATCGCGGTGCACGTACATTGGAAGCGTGTATTCGTCATGGCCATATTGGCGGATCACCCGGCGTGATGGTATGGGATGCCATTGGTTACAGGTCTCGGTCACCTCTTGTTCGCATTGACGGCACTTTGAACAGTGGACGTTACATTTCAGATGTGTTACGACCCGTGGCTCTACCTTTCATTCGATCCCAGCGAAACCCTACATTTCAGCAGGATAATGCACGACCGCATGTTGCATGTCTTGTACGGGCCTCTCTGGATACAGAAAATGTTCGTCTGCTGCCCTGGCCAGCACATTCTCCAGATCTCTCACCAATTGAAAACGTATGGTCAATGGTGGCCGACCAACTGGCTCGTCACAATACGCCAATCACTACTCTTGATGAACTGTGGTATCGTGTTGAAGCTGCATGGGCAGCTGTACCTGTACACGCCATCCAAGCTCTGTTTGACTCAACGCCCAGACGTATCAAGGCCGTTATTACGGCCAGAGGTGGTTGTTCTGCGTACTGATTTCTCAGGATCTATGCACCCAAATTACGTGAAAATGTAATCACATGTCAGTTGTAGTATAATACACTCCTGGAAATGGAAAAAAGAACACATTGACACCGGTGTGTCAGACCCACCATACTTGCTCCGGACACTGCGAGAGGGCTGTACAAGCAATGATCACACGCACGGCACAGCGGACACACCAGGAACCGCGGTGTTGGCCGTCGAATGGCGCTAGCTGCGCAGCATTTGTGCACCGCCGCCGTCAGTGTCAGCCAGTTTGCCGTGGCATACGGAGCTCCATCGCAGTCTTTAACACTGGTAGCATGCCGCGACAGCGTGGACGTGAACCGTATGTGCAGTTGACGGACTTTGAGCGAGGGCGTATAGTGGGCATGCGGGAGGCCGGGTGGACGTACCGCCGAATTGCTCAACACGTGGGGCGTGAGGTCTCCACAGTACATCGATGTTGTCGCCAGTGGTCGGCGGAAGGTGCACATGCCCGTCGACCTGGGACCGGACCGCAGCGACGCACGGATGCACGCCAAGACCGTAGGATCCTACGCAGTGCCGTAGGGGACCGCACCGCCACTTCCCAGCAAATTAGGGACACTGTTGCTCCTGGGGTATCGGCGAGGACCATTCGCAACCGTCTCCATGAAGCTGGGCTACGGTCCCGCACACCGTTAGGCCGTCTTCCGCTCACGCCCCAACATCGTGCAGCCCGCCTCCAGTGGTGTCGCGACAGGCGTGAATGGAGGGACGAATGGAGACGTGTCGTCTTCAGCGATGAGAGTCGCTTCTGCCTTGGTGCCAATGATGGTCATATGCGTGTTTGGCGCCGTGCAGGTGAGCGCCACAATCAGGACTGCATACGACCGAGGCACACAGAGTCAACACCCGGCATCATGGTGTGGGGAGCGATCTCCTACACTGGCCGTACACCACTGGTGATCGTCGAGGGGACACTGAATAGTGCACGGTACATCCAAACCGTCATAGAACCCATCGTTCTACCATTCCTAGACCGGCAAGGGAACTTGCTGTTCCAACAGGACAATGCACGTCCGCATGTATCTCGTGCCACCCAACGTGCTCTAGAAGGTGTAAGTCAACTACCCTGGCCAGCAAGATCTCCGGATCTGTCCCCCATTGAGCATGTTTGGGACTGGATGAAGCGTCGTCTCACGCGGTCTGCACGTCCAGCACGAACGCTGGTCCAACTGAGGCGCCAGGTGGAAATGGCATGGCAAGCCGTTCCACAGGACTACATCCAGCATCACTACGATCGTCTCCATGGGAGAATAGCAGCCTGCATTGCTGCGAAAGGTGGATATACACTGTACTAGTGCCGACATTGTGCATGCTCTGTTGCCTGTGTCTATGTGCCTGTGGTTCTGTCAGTGTGATCATGTGATGTATCTGACCCCAGGAATGTGTCAATAAAGTTTCCCCCTCCTGGGACAATGAATTCACGGTGTTCTTATTTCAATTTCCAGGAGTGTACATTTGTCCAATGAATACCCGTTTATCATCTGCATCTTGGTGTAGCAATTTTAAGGGCCAGTAGTGTAGATGTCGTCCTCCTTGGTGCAACGATCACCTCTGAAGTGTATTGTGCTGCCCACAGGAGATTGACGAAACGACTTCAGCGTATTCATCGCCGGAAAAATGCGAACTAACTTCTCCTTCTCCATGACAAGGCAAGGTCTCATACAAGTGTGCAAATCCGACAGGAGCTCACAATCACCAACATGCCATCACGATGTGTTATTGTTCTTCCCCAACCACTCTACAGCACGAATCTCGCATCTTCCGACTTCCATCTGTTAATGAAGGACGTACTCCGCGGCAAGCAGTATGTGGATGGTAAGGAAGTTATTGATGCAGCAAGACGGTGGCTCCGGCGTCGGCCAGTAGAGTGGTACGACACGGGCATAAAAGTGCTCCAAGTAAGGGGCGTAAGCCTGTCGCATTGAACTTACATTATGTTGAAAAATAGTCAAAAGAGTGGGGAGTAATATGGTGTAGTGGAGTTCTGAATAAAACCAACCTGCTTTCAGAAAAAAAATGTTTTGCGTTACTTATCGAACACCCCTCGTAGAAGAGCCAGCCGTGTTGGCGGGAAAGTGTGTGAAGCAGGAGGAGCGCCGAAAGGAAGAGCTGGTCCAGTCAACAGCACTTGGCAGATGACCCGCGCACTCCTGTGGGAAAACACGGCGGCAACCAGCATCCGAGCAGCAAGAAAGCGGCCCGCCTCTCCCGGGGGCGCCGGTCCGCTCTGCCGAAGCGATTTCCAGTGGAGAGCGCCGCGCCACTAAGCTGCGAAAAGCCCGCGTGGAGCAGTAGCTGAGAGCAATTACTGCCGACGACTCTTATTTGCGGCCGCTTTTATGAAAGGTAAACAGCACGACTTGTACTGTCTCCTTATTTTTGGTTTCAATGTTGAGAGAGAGAGAGAGAGAGAGAGAGGGGAGACTGAAACTAGAGAGATAACGTGTCCAGAAAGAATCTTTGTCAGCTGTGGAGTGTACGCTGTAACTGAAGTTCCAGACAATACTCCTATCCTGGCGCTCTTATGCTATCTGATCAAAAGAATCCGGATACCCCTAAGTAATGCAGAATTGATGACTACACTTCACGAGAGGTTATCAGCTGAGAAACAGTAACAGACGAATGAGTCGGTAGGGAGAACTCGTGGCTTCCAAAGTAGCCTAGTCGATGGATTTCATCTGAGTAATAGATCCATCAGTGACATTTTAGCCTTTCGAAAGCTGCACAAAGCTGATGGTGTGATTATGAAGTGGAAACGAGAAGCAACAACTACAGCTAAAGTAAGGCAAAGCAGATCTTATGTACTAACGGACAGAGACTGTTGAGTATTGCGGAGGTGGTTGAAAAGCCACATGAAATCAGCGGAAGGAATCACTCCTGAATTGCAAAGTGCTAGCAGAAGTCCAGCTAGCACAACGATAATGGAAAGGCAGTTAAAAAAGAATGGGGCACAATAGTCGAGTAACTCCCCAAAAGCCACACGTTTCAGTAGCCAATGATAAGCAAAACTTGTCCGCCCCGGAAGCTGAGAGTTCAGCGTGACGGCCTGCCGTCCTAAGGGGCCCGGGTTCGATTCCCGGCTGGGTCGGGGATTTTCTCCGCTCAAGGACTGGGTGTTGTGCTGTTTTCATCATCATTTCATCCCCATCCGGCGCGCAGGTCGCCCAATGTGGCGTCGAATGTAATAAGACCTGCACAAAGGCAGTCGGACCTGTCCCGCAAGGGGCCTTCCGGTCGTTGACACCAAACGCTCACTTCATTTCATAAGCAAAACTTTAGGTGTAACGAGCGACATCACCGAACAACGAGTAACTGGAAACGAGTGATTTGGATTGATGAATCACGCCATGCCCCGTGGCAATATGGTGGAAGGTTTTGGGTTTCGCAAATGCCTAGAGAACTTTCCCTGCCATCGTGCGTAGCGCCAGCGGTGAAGTACAGAGTAGGCGGTATTGCGGTGTAGGGATGTTTCCGGTGATTAGAATGTGGTCCCCATAAAACGCTAAATGCGGAAGGAAATGAACATATTTTGCTGTACTGTGTACAGAAGAGGATCAGTACAGAGACAATGATAATATGTATCGGCAAGTCAGTTCACCCTGTCATAAAGTGGCAACAGACAGGTAGTTTTCCTGAAATGGACTAGCCTGTCCAGAGTCCCGACCTGACCCTTATGTAACACCATTGAGGTGAGTAAGAACGTCGCCTTTACTACAGACGCCTCCGTCTAACATCACTCCTCCTCTGGCTTCAGCTCTTGAGGAAGGATGGGCTGCCATTCCTCCACAGACAATCACACTTTTCATTGAAAGTGTCCCTGGCAGAGTTCAAGCTCAGGACTCTCTCATGACTCTCCTTTCAGATAGGTTCCAGTAGTGCTTTCGGTTCGAAATGGTTCGACTGGTAACAGCATTGTCTATAAAGAAGTAGAGGGTGGGGTTTAGGTTCGGGTTTCAGTCCGGTATATGATTTTAATTAGCCAAGAAGTTTCAGCAGTATCGTGATTTAGTAACCCACTGGCTATGAAAGTCCTACTTGAGACAACGAAGAAAGAAGAAGCTTAAAAAATAGGAAGGACTTGATTGTGGAATTATTTAAGAAACCACGTATTTGCATTAATTTGAATATATTTACGGATGCCACCGAAAACGAAACCATGTACTTGCATTACCTTGAATATATTTATGGATGCCACCGAAACATTAACATGGATGACCGGACGTCGATTGAAACCCCTGTAATCCAATGTCTTTACCACACCGCCAATTGGTCGTTCGTTAACAGGAGAGAATCATTCTGTTTAACTTCACTCTTTCTCATCGTTGAATCATTGTACAGCTTGAATATTTCTCCTCTTTCATCGTTGGAGCGCCCGTGGCATCGTGAAAAGTCTCCCAAAAGTCACAGAAAAACACCAGCATCAAACTGCTACAGAAACAAATATAATTTATTGATGAATGTGACGCAAATACATTGAAGTCTGCAGTGACCCAATGTTTAGGAACCTGTGAAATCCAAAACAGTCTTCGTAAAGATTTTGTTTGTTTAATGAGATGTTTCGATTTGCTAGATCATCCTCGGACGCTTCTGTCTCATTAAACTGGGGAATAAAACATATAAAATTTGTTGCCAATATTAGCACAGTCACGTTGAAACGCCGGAAATGCATATCCTCCTATATCCATCTATTGCACTATAAATTTTTTCCTTATTTTGTTCCCTGAAGATATGACGTTTCTGTGTCTTTATATATTGTAATTGTTTTACAATTTGTATATATATATATATTTATGGTTCAAATGGGTCGAATGGCTCGGAGCACTATGGGACTTAACATCTGTGGTCATCAGTCCCCTAGGACTTAGAACTACTTAAACCTAACTAACCTAAGGACATCACACACATCCATGCCCGAGGCAGGATTCGAACCTGCGACCGTAGCAGCCGCGCGGTTATATATATTTATGAATTTATGTCGATGTGTAATTGGTTTGCTTTGTAAATATTATTTGTATTCTTACGCTGGGTCTTGCCTAGGGAAAACTATGCTATCGAACGATTATGTCGATAGGTCGTGTGGAGAACCAAAGTGTTTAGGATCTTGGGGAGTGTTAACTCTGCCGCGTGGAGCGCGGGCAGAGCAGAGTCTGGCTGGAGTAGGGCGGTGGAGAGGTGTGTTGTGTGACGCTCCCGCGAGTTGTCGCGCTTTCGGGGTTTGGCAGCATGTAATTGCGCTCGACTTGCTATGATATTTTCTGGCACGGTGTCGCGGACGGGAAATATTAGCTGGCACACATCAAGAGCCCGTTTCGCCTGGTGACCGTGTCGAGAAGAAGGCGCGCCAACATCCAGCTTCTGCAACAGCGACGGCTGACAATAAGTGATTGTCGCCACCTCCTCGATCGACAAATTCAAACCTTCAATCAACCAACAAGGAAGACTGAAAGCACGTAAAGTTTTAGAACTGTACTGCAGACCTCAGCTTTTCAAACTTTTCCGTTTGCATCACTAAAATACAGCAACTTAGCATGAACCTTTGTTGCTCGTTGTCCCAAATGCATTACCAAACAGGGTCCCTTCCTTTTCCGAAATGAACCTGAGTGTCGTTGAAATTCAAACTCCAGCATTAAAGTAATATCAATCCATTTCACTGCTTTAATTTCAAAGTTCAGTTAAAGTATTCATAGCTGGCTACAATAACCAAACAGAACTATATTTAGATTACACAAGCTCAAATTAAGAGTGCGAGTTTTGTTACCATATTTTAGCTTACCTGCGACTGCAGATCAGCTTGGTACGTGCTAAATTTTACTATTGTTAACTGTTCAAAATCATTTAATTCAAGTTCAAAGATAAATCTCTTATTTCTAAATTGCGTAGATTCAAGTTGCTTTTGAGATGATTGTTGAGGTAGCCCAAGACTAACCTTATTTTATTTAATTTCGTAGTGTTTCAGAAACAAAGTTCACTATTAATTTCAGTCACTAAATTAACTTTCAATTTTCCGGTTTTATTAATTCTTTTGCTAAATTAAGTCAGAGTGTAACGAAATTTATTACTTCTGACAAACATTCAGTTTTCACACAACACGTGTCAACCTTCAGATGCCACGCTTTTAGTGCTAATTATATGTGCATTAGCCGTTCTTTTTCAGTTATTATAGCAGTTGCCCATAGGACTGGAGACCGTAATTTTCCCCAAATCTCAAATATCTAATTAACGCCCGTTAATTGTTAACGTAATGACCGCACATTTACTTTCTTTATTAACTTTACCCTTTTTCAAAATTAATTTCCACCAATTTCATTTGAATTTTTTCTTTCATTTAGATGTAATCCTCCCTCTTTACCGACAGATCAACTTCGGTGACGATTGCTTTTCCCAAATTTCCATTAGGTACACGCGGTTTAGTTTTTCACTGTCATTAAGGTCGATAAGTGAGGGGGAGGTTACAACGTCCAGGTGGTATGGTGAGGGTTACAATCCACTCCTTCCACATGTGCGTCTTTCCAGGGGTGCATTCAGCCTTGACTTACTTTTTACGGATGACAATGTGAGGGGCCATCGAACAGAGCACGTAAAGAAGCTTTTAGAAGGGGAGGATAATCGGTGAATGGATTATCCTGCCCGTTTCCCCGAGCTCGTGTGGGATGCATTGTGGAGACATACTGCAACATGTCCACATGCACCAGCGACCACCCAGCAGTTGTAAATCGCGCTGCTGGAAGAATGGAACTCCCTACCACAACAAATCCTTACTAACATGGTGTCTAGCAGAGGGGCACGTAGCAGAGCATGCAGTGCCGTCGTTGGTGATCACACCCCATATTAAAACCATGTCCTGTCTTTTGCACGTCCAGGGGACCATCACGAATGGTGCTGACTACGCTGTAATTATAGTCTTTGAATAAAAGTGTCCTTTCTGTTCGTGTCATTGCGTATTTCTTTCATCTACTTCCTCTAGTATACTGTAGCAGTTTTTCAGTGTGTGGTCCGAGTTTCGTCGAGCTATGTCATTTGGCAGTGACACATCATGCTAAAGTTATTTTCGTCGTTATGTTTTGCACACCAGTATATGTTACAAGCTGTCAAAGAGCCCCTAAAACTTCAGTTTCCATGCATTGGTTAATTCAGGAAACACTATGAACATTACAAGATATATACATCTGAGTAGCGGAGTCAACCTCAGTAGACGTTCTTCCAGTAGCATTTGGAGCAGATTGATATGTTACAAACTTTATGCATAGTTTACATTTTTCATTTATTTTTCGAATCCAGAATTTACTCATTGAACTGGATACGATTTTGAACAATATTTTCGAAACTGCTGTTCAACGGATGGGGAATCTGTTGTAATTAGAGTTCGACTTGTTAAAAGAGAACTCGTTCCCATCAGTTAAAGCGTTGGCTGTGACGAGAATCAACTACGTGGAGTTGTTTCGTTAACAATATATACAAAGGAACTTTTAAATTTCACTGCTTAATGCAACGGATTCCGAACACTTAACAATCTGACGAACGGGACAGGGCTTTAAATGGACGAGGAACACTTACCTTTCTGTCAGATTCTGATACACTCAGCCGTTAACTCCTATTGAACCTCGTCGTGCTTACAATGGAAAACTGAAGAAACAGTCGTTAGTGCTGAAGATGTCATTACTTTTTAGAGTTGCCGTTAAACGCTGTTCGTTCTACATCCAACCAAGGATGATTCTGCGAGTGGCGTCAAGAGAGTCGGAACAACCTAGGCAACATTCGTGGTATCTTGAGTCATCAAGGATTTTTACAGAGAATCCTCTAGCATTAAAGTTACGTTGTCTGATAGTGACGATGCTTCCACAAACTCTCTCTTTTTTTGTCTTTCTCCTATATTTCTCCCTGCGAAGTACTTTTCCAAGCTATTCTAGCGGTCACTGGAAGAAAAAGACAAGGACTGATATTCTTCGTCCCTCGGAGAATTATCTGCTGAGAAATTACACGGTACGACAAAAAAAGTGAAGCACCCGGAGAGGAAGTAGGAAGCGATAAGGAACTTCATGTTAGATTGAGAGAACAGTTATGGCAATAGGTGGACACCACATTACGATATGTTACAATCGCTGGTCTAATAGGTCACACCATCTTCTGCATTAAGACACTTGTTAGCTTCTGTATATGAGTAACTGCGGAGATTTGACATCAACTATACACTATTAATGTGACACCGCCCATGTTCGATGTCAAGGTGCAATGGCCACTCACACACGGCAGATGGTAGCACTAGCAGTGGAGCGTATATAAAGCGTGTTGGAGGGACGCACACGACAGTGGGGTTGTTGTAATGCCGAAACTAAGCGATTTATCTCATGTCAAAAAGGGTATTGCTTCCAGGTCAAGGGTGGGAACATTTCCGAATCGGCTAAGTTTTTAAATTGTTCGCGTGCCACAGCGGTTAAAGTGTACCGTCAATGGCAAACTGGCGCTATCCAAAACCGGCGTGTACCACGAGCCTCAGATGACAAAGGTAAACGACGACTGTGGAGATGTGATAGACGAGCAACTTATCGAGGAACTGATCTCCCAGATGAACCAACAGTGTCTCCTCAAATACCGTTCAGCGAACGTTGCTGCGTCTAGACTCCGCAGTAGACGCCTGGTTCATGCTGTTCATCAGCGACGAAGGCGGAATTTGCAGGCCAGTACCACTGAGTCGTGACAGGTGGCCTTTTCAGACGAATCACGTTTTATACTCTATCGAACAGAAGGTCGTTGGTACGTATGGCCTTGCAACTACCGTTGGAAAGGCCCAGGGAGGGAGCATTATGGTTTGGGGAATGTTTTCGTGGCATTCCATGGGTGATCTCGTCATTCAGAAAGATGGTTCAAATGGTTCAAATGGCTCCGAGCACTATGGGACTTAACATCTGAGGTCATAGTCCCCTAGAACTTAAAACTACTTAAACCTAACTAACCTAAGGACATCACACACATCCATGCCCGAGGCAGGATTCGAAGCTGCGGACCGTAGCAGTCGCGCGGTTCCGGATTGAAGAGCCTAGAACAGCTTGGCCACAACGGCCGGCTGAAAGATGCAGTGGATCAACAAAAGTATGCACGTATCCTTGGAAACTGTGTCAATCACTACACGCAATTTTGTTTCTCCTCGACACGACGGCATCTACCAGCAGGACAATGCAACGTGCCACACAGCTCGTAGTGTACGTGCGGGGTGCGAAGAGCACCAGGATGAGTTTACCGTACTCCCCCAGCCACCAGACCCCCCCCCCCCCGGATTTAAGCCCATTCGAGAACCTGGGGGACCACCTCGATCTGGCTGTTCGTACCATGGATCCTCAGCTGTGACACCTAGCGCAGCGTGCCACGGCACGGGAGTCGGCATGGTTCTATATCTCCGTCGGTACCTTCCAGAACTTCATTGACTCTCTACCTGCACGCCCACCTTGGAAAACGTGGTTATTCAGGCTTTAGACAGGTAGTCTCATTGTTGTGACTGTACCGTGTATGTTTTTTCATGTCGGTAAAAGATGTTAACCTTTTCATACCGAGAAGATGGTACTCCAAAACCGGTTGTAGTAATAGATTATTAACATTTGCATACCAATGCTGTATGTTACACTGGCCAACGCCAATGGGAGGGGTCAGCGACTGACCCCACAACCATCACACATACTCTATCTAGGATAAATCACATTACTTATGTATTTCCATAATTTTGGCAGATTAGAAGATTAAAATGTTGATTATTATTACTGGGAAAGGGTTTCTGAGACATTTTTAGTAAAAAATAAATAGTTTTTTACATTTATTTGTATTATTTTACAATTACAAGGATTACTCAGATTTACATTCAGAACACTTTACAAAACGAACTACTTCTTCTTTCTTGGTGTGTGCAGGGCAGATATACTTCCTGCAAGAAGTGCAAGCCTTCATGTACTTACGGTCTTTGCTTCTGGCGCGTAAGTAACAGCGTCCTTTCTTTGGCAGATTATGCACAGCTGCACGTGTTACTTTCCGTCGCGGCTCCGTAACGTTGTTTCCTCTGCTCACAGCACCTTGATTTTGATTACACTCATACCCAAAAGTTGATAACGCTGTAGTGCATTTTGAGTGTAGGCCTACAGCATTTTGAGCGCGTCTTTTCATGTTGAGGTCACAAAGTTTACGAGCAAGATCTTTCAGGTACTTCTTTCTTCCATAACTCTTTGTCGTTTAATTTCTTGTCCATTCCTTGTGTGTATCTTGAAATACAACATATGAATTGTATGCTGCAATGTCAATGAAGTTGAAAAACACCGCCACTGGCCATCGACGCGTTGCTCGTCGGCAGCTGTACGTCCTTACACACTTATCGAATGTATCTACTCCTGACTTTGTACAATTGTAGAACAGGATGATGCCTGGCTTCTCTTCCGTCACATTCATATCATGATGTTGGGTTGACAATGCTGTAACTACCTTTCCTTTCTTAGGCACGTAACTGACTAAAGTGGCTTCATCACTAAAGGCAAATCGGATTGTTCCCGGTGTAGCTTTTTTTTAGAGAAACAGGACGGAGTTCTGTAGGAACATCGAATAGTTCCAACTGTAGTTATTTTCTCTTTCAAAAGATCAGATGCGAGTGGAACGGTAGTGAACCTTCTGTCCATGGTAACATTTCTTCCAGATTGTTTCAAGTTAGACATTTCAATCAATCTTCTAACTATTTCAGGGTCACTGTTATGGTTCTTCTCATTAGCCTGCTTTCCAGCGTTGGGATCCGCAGCGAAGCAGTATTTCGTATCTGAATCACATAACAGGTTCACATCTATTCCATATTTTCCTGGTTTTGTTGGAATATATAGCCTGAATGGGCATCGCCCATGGAATGTCACAAGTTCTTCATCCACTGTGACTGACTCACTAGGATTATAAAACTCAGGAAATTTACTATCAAGTTCCATATACATCCCTGATAGGAGCAAATTTGTCGGTCTGTTTTCTAGCTGCTCGAGTTACAGCATGATCAAAACGCAAGCACTTCAGTAAGAGCCTCAGTCTATGCTCCGAAAATCAAGCACGGTACATCGGAAAGTTTTCTTTACTAAATATATCATGTAAACTGTCCTTGTTCTGTCTATGGACTCCACAGTTCAATAGAATTCCAGTTGCTGACACAATTTCTTCCCTTTCAAATGCTTTCGAATGTTTTACGAAAATATCTTCAGACGATTCCCTAAGATTTCCAAGCATTTGATTGGTACACATCAAAATGTTATCCAGGATATTATCATCGAAGTACATGAGAAAAGCTTTACCTGGTGTATCAGGTTTTATCCCTGGCTTAGTTCCTTTCGGGGTTCTCATTACGTTAGCAACAGACCTGCTCCTTTGATTTACGTAAGGGCTTCTCTTCCATATCATACATGACGGGGCCACCATGTCTTTGTCAAGTTGATCAATTTGTGCTTTCGGCCTGGGTCGTCTTCTTGTAGGTTGAATATCTATAAAAATATGAAAACAGAACTGAACACTAACAAACTAAGCACTCTACCGAGACACATATCCTAATATACTCCAAAATATTTGAAAAAAGTAATAAAAAATCAATACTTACTCTGTCCACTTTCATCCAACTCGCTGCTGACAGAAACTACTTGATCTGGAATTTCCATGACTACATCTTCAGTTTCACTGCTTGAGCTTTCGGATAGTTCACCACTAAATTCATTGTCTGAACTCTCAAGCAAATTTCCAATTTCGTCATCTGTCAATTCCAGCAGAAGGCAGATTTGCTGGGATCGCTGGCCACTCGCTAATGGCCGAGCCCTGGCCGTGGCTGAGTGCGAGTGGACTGGCGGCCGCCACTCAGCACGGCAGGGGCTCGGCCGCATGGAAATTATCGGTCTCCCCAGCCCAGGCCGCCCCCACCACTCCTCAGCAACACATGAATAATGCCCGAGATTACCACAGTCTCCGTACATCTTTCCGTCTACCGCCTCACAGCCGCAATGGCTTCCGCACTCCAGCGATTCCTTGACTCCTACCGAGAATGCTAGGCCTTCACAGAGAAGAGCAAAGGGAGAAAGGTTAACAGCTGCATACATCTCACTCGTAACAGTGCCATAAATGAATCTTTCTTTCTGTAAAGTAAAAAATAAAAAAAGACAAAGTATAGTTGTGAACAATCCTTCCGTTGCTTTGAACAGACGCTGCTTGAAAAAAACCGTTGATGCATTGACTCAGACACTTTTAACGACACTCCCTTCGACGGTCACGCCACCATCGTCAAGTGGGTTAAGATAATGTGTCCTCGAAGTCTTTCGCGGTGGCATGCTTTAAGAAAGAAAAGGCGAAAGCAAAGACGGAGGCTTGACGGTTGTAGGTAGCTTGCGCAGTATGATGTAGATGCTGGAACAGGATGAACAACTACGTAATCATAATCAGGAACCAGAAAACTATAGTGCGTTTGAATTGAGCTTAATGCCCAGCAGGCTCGAGGAAAGGGATATCCTGCACACTGCAAAAGGATTAGTTATATGATTAACACAAGAGAAGGGTTATTCCATTTGCTTCCCTAAACCGAGCAGACAGATAGGATAATCTTTCGGACGGAAATCTTGGCCACTCATGGGAATGAGATTGCTCATCTCCTGAGACAGGTCTACGGACGACGTTCAGAAGATCTCAACATTAAGAAAATGTTCAGAGACTGTCAAGTCTCACAGGAGAGTGCACTTTGACCTAGAGCAGGCTAGTAAGAAGTGCTAAGCATGTAGAAGGCAGCCGTGAAGATATCTTGCAGGTCATTGCTAAGAGGAACTCCCCAAGCTGGCCCAAGATTTTAACGTTGATGTCATGTACATTCAAGAACTATGCCGTAGAAATGGGAAATTAATTAGTTAATTATATCTCAGGTAATAGGAGATAGAGAGGCTGTGGCTGCTATAGTGTTAATGCACAGCGAGTGCCAGACTACAAAAATCACACAGTTGTGCAACAGACATGTTGTGACAGTAGATGTCACCAGTGTACAGACACATTGGTACTGGCGTCATTGTAATCTTAGTGCTCCAATACAATGCAGCCAAACAGTGACATGATTCAACAGATAACACTTTACTCAAAAGGGAAGAAGATGATCACTGCAGCCGACTTCAATGCCAGATCTACCTGTTGGCACTGTGATCGGACTGATGACCGTGAAAGTTCGCTTACGACGTCCTAAGTGCGAGCAACCTGTACATTATCAACAAAGAAGGATACCCACTTACATATAGAAGACAGACTGGGGGCAGTATTAGGCCGGCCGGAGTGGCCGTGCGGTTCTAGGCGCTGCAGTCTGGAGCCGAGCGACCGCTACGGTCGCAGGTTCGCATCCTGCCTCGGGCATGGATGTGTGTGATGTCCTTAGGTTATTTAGGTTTAATTAGTTCTAAGTTCTAGGTGACTGATGACCTCAGAAGTTAAATCGCATAGTGCTCAGAGCCATTCGAACCATTTGGGGGCAGTAGAAATACAGACGTAACTAATGTCAACCATTTAGTTGTAAACATAAAAATAGAGTGGCGTATGTATCTGAATGTAACGATAAGTGATTACAATACAATAATCGTTGACACGAAGACTACAGCACATCATATACCACCATCAAATAAATATGCGAGGGTTGTAACTTAAATAGTGGTAACTATTTATTCACAACCGATACAAAAGAGTTACATGTTTGCACCTGTTACTGTCCTTCAAAGTAGTCACCAGCGTTGTGTAGAACCCGTTGCCAGCGATGTAGAGGGCGTAGTATACCGTTAGCAGAGCCTGTTCCGTTGATGGTGCGAATGGGGCGGTCTAAAGTTATGGCGATTATCGTGTACGACTGTGACGGTGGTATCCTATCGCATAACGTTCCTCCAAGACAGACCGTCAATGCACAGTATTACTGATCGTTTTAGGAGCATCACCTACGACCAGCTTTGCGAAAGAAGCGGCGACACTTTCTGCGCAACCCAGCCATCATTTTGCACGACAATGCGCGGGCGCATTCAGCACAAGCTGCGGCTGCTGTGTTCGGTCGATGGGACTGGGAAGTACCGTACCATCCACCATACTCCCCGGACTTAAGTTCTTGTGACTTTGATTTGATTCCGAAGATGAAGAAACCACGTCGTGGCATTCGCTTCAGAACTGTTCCAGAGATTCGACAGGCAGTAGATCGCTCCATTCGCACCATCAACAGGACAGGCTCTGCTAACGGTATACTACGCCTTCCACATCGCTGGCAACGGGTTCTACACAACGCTGGTGACTACGTCGAAGGATAGTAACAGGTGCAAACATGTAACTCTTTTGTATCGGTTGTGAATAAATAGTTGACACTGTTTAAGTTCCAACCCTCGTATACTGAGCAGGTCAAATGGCGAGGCGATTCAACACTAGGTACCAGATAAACTGGTGGAAAACGTAAATGCAGTGTGGACATAAGGGCTTACAGACATCAGCAAATATTACGAACTGCCCAATGAAAATACATACCGACTTTCACTAGGTTCTCCCTGGAGCTCCGAGCTATCTAGACTAAGACAGGAAATGACACGCAACGGGGTGGGGGGGGGGGGGGCACTATCGGAAGGCAATTACCACTCTGGATAGACAGATTCGATTAAAAGAATACAAGGACGCAAAAACTACATTCAAAACCGTACTAATCACGACTACACAAGAACACTGGGAACACGACGTCACAACACATCTGGTGACTATCACATAAACTTGTTTCTGCGAAAATTAAGTCTCCTCTTTTCCTGGCTACGCTAACGCAGGATGACGGAACTATGACACGGTAGTGGAGACAAACAGCACAATATCTGCTCGACAAACACGAACATGTACGCAAGCACACACACATCCTAGGGAGGCAATGTACAGGGATTGCACTATACAAACTGTCACCTGCCCTTTTGCGCGAGAGGAGGTCTCGCTAACATTGCTGGCTCGAAAAACAAGAAATCACCAGGACAACACCTTAGCCACTCGGAAACATTGCGCCAGGTCTCACCGCAGATAACCCCATATTTAACAAATCTGATAAATGATGCCCTGAGGATGTGACGGGCGCCTCTAGTCAGGAAAACAGCCAACACTAGAATTATTAAAAAAGCCGCAG
The DNA here is from genome assembly GCF_023864345.2 of Schistocerca serialis cubense. Lineage (NCBI taxonomy): Eukaryota > Metazoa > Arthropoda > Insecta > Orthoptera > Acrididae > Schistocerca > Schistocerca serialis. Next base: position 301,877,257 of record NC_064641.1, read on the forward strand.
TAGGGATCCACCAAAACCAAAATCGTATTGACCAATTTGCTTGTTAATTTCATTGAATAAGATCCATGAGAGGCTCGTGTGTGGCCACCTCGAAGCTCACAGGGAACTCCATGGTCTTAGTCAGCACGAATTTGGCTTTAGACCAGGAAAATCTATTGACGAAATGATTAATTGTAGAACAGACATTGCAGAAGTACGCAGTTGTGATACTTATTGACATTGCTGGCGCCTTCGATTATCTTTGGTGGCCAGCAAAGTTCGCACGATTTCGAGAAGTACAGGTACCAGGATTCATGTGTAGTTGTCTTCGAGACTATTGTAGGAACAGAGTGGCTGAGTGACAAGAGGACAGCCGCAGGATTGTAAAAAGGATTACCAAAGGATGTCCACTAGGTTCTACCTGCGGACCCATCTTCTGAGATATCACAACTGAACCACTCTTGAATTTAATCGAGGGAGATGAACGTTCGTTCAGACGGGTCATTGTGTATGCTGACGACCTCTTAGTTGTGATATCAGCCAACACAAGACCAATGTTGAGAAACAAAGCCCATGGTATGCTACATACAGTACAATAATGGTTCAACAAAAACAAATTATCCGTAGCAGCCCAAAGTATAGCATACATAATGCTTAAAGGACCATTACAAAGACATCCGGAATTAAAACAAACAACAAGAACATAAAACGCGGCCGGCCTGTGTGGCCGAGCGGTTCTAGGCGCTACAGTGTGGAACCGCGCGACCGCTACGGTCGCAGGTTCGAATCCTGCCTCGGGCATGGGTGTGTGTGTGATGTACTTAGGTTAGTTAGGTTTAAGTAGTTCTAAGTTCTAGGGGACTGATGACCTCAGAAGTTAAGTCCCATAGTGCTCGGAGCCATTTTAACCATAACACGCGAAGTAGTAACTAGATATCTTGGGGCACAGACTGACAAACGACATAGCTTCAACGACACGACGACTAGTCACAAACAAAGTCGAAAGTTGTTGTTGCTGTTGTTGTAGTGGTCTTCAGTCCTGAGACTGGTTTGATGCAGCTCTCCATGCTACTCTATCCTGTGCAAGCTTCTTCATCTCCCAGTACTTACTGCAACCTACATCCTTCTGAATCTGCTTAGTGTATTCATCTCTTGGTCTCCCTCTACGATTTTTACCCTCCACGCTGCCCTCCAATGCTAAATTTGTGATCCCTTGATGCCTCAAAACATGTCCTACCAACCGATCCCTTCTTTTTGTCAAGTTGTGCCACAAACTCCTCTTCTCCCCAATTCTATTCAATACCTCCTCATTAGTTATGTGATCTACCCATCTAATCTTCAGCATTCTTCTGTAGCACCACATTTCGAAAGCTTCTATTCTCTTCTTGTCCAAACTATTTATCGTCCATGTTTCACTTCCATACATGGCCACACTCCACACAAAAATACTTTCAGAAACGACTTCCTGATACTTAAATATATACTCGATGTTAGCAAATTTCTCTTCTTCAGAAACGCTTTCCTTGCCATTGCCAGTCTACATTTTATATCCTCTCTACTTCGACCATCATCAGTTATTTTGCTCCCCAAATAGCAAAACCCCTTTACTACTTTAAGTGTCTCACTTCCTAATCTAATTCCCTCAGCATCACCCGATTTAATTTGACTACATTCCATTATCCTCGTTTTGCTTTTGTTGATGTTCATCTTATATCCTCCTTTCAAGACACTGTCCATTCCGTTCAACTGCTCTTCCACGTCCTTTGCTGTCTCTGGCAGAATTACAATGTCATCGGCGAACCTCAAAGTTTTTATTTCTTCTCCATGAATTTTAATACCTACTCCGAATTTTTCTTTTGTTTCCTTTACTGCTTGCTCAATATACAGATTGAATAACATCGGGGAGAGGCTACAACCCTGTCCCACTCCCTTCCCAACCACTGCTTCCCTTTTATGCCCCTCGACTCTTATAAGTGCCATCCGGTTTCTGTAAAAATTGTAAATAGCCTTTCGCTCCCTGTATTTTACCCCTGCCACCTTCAGAATTTGAAAGAGAGTAGTCTAGTTAACATTTTCAAAAGCTTTCTCTAAGTCTACAAATGCTAGAAACGCAGGTTTGCCTTTTCTTAATCTTTCTTCTAAGATAAGTCGTAAGGTTAGTTGGCTCACGTGTTCCAACATTTCTACGGAATCCAAACTGATCTTCCCCGAGGTCCGCTTCTACCAGTTTTTCCATTCGTCTGTAAAGAATTCGCGTTAGTATTTTGCAGCTGTGACTTATAAAACAGATAGTTCGGTAGTTTTCACATCTGTCAACACCTGCTTTCTTTGGGATTGAAATTATTATATTCTTCTTGAAGTCTGAGGGTATTTCGCCTGTCTCGTACATCTTGCTCACCAGATGGTAGAGTTTTGTCAAGACTGGCTCTCCCAAGGCCATCAGTAGTTCTACTAGAATGTTGTCTACTCCCGGGGCCTTGTTTCGACTCAGATCTTTCAGTGCTCTGTCAAACTCTCCTCCCATTTCGTCTTCATCTATATCCTCTTCCATTTCCATAATATTGTCCTCAAGTACATCGCCCTTGTATAGACCCTCTATATACTCCTTCCACCTTTCTGCTTTCCCTTCTTTGCTTAGAACTGGGTTTCCATCTGAGCTCTTGATATTCATACAAGTGGTTCTCTTCTCTCCAGAGGTCTCTTCAGTTTTCCTGTAGGCAGTATCTATCTTACCCCTAGTGAGATAAGCCCCTACATCCTTACATTTGTCCTCTAGCCATCCCTGGATAGCCAATTTGCACTTCCTGTCGATCTCATTTTTGAGACGTTTGTATTCCTTTTTGCCTGCTTCATTTACTGCACTTTTATATTTTCTCCTTTCATCAATTAAATTCAATATTTCTTCTGTTACCCAAGGATTTCTATTAGCCCTCGTCTTTTTACCTACTTGATCGTCTGCTGCTTCACTACTTCATCCCTCAGAGCTATCCATTCTTCTTCTACTGTATTTCTTTCCCCCATTCCTGTCAGTTATTCCCTTATGCTCTCCCTGAAACTCTCTACCACCTCTGGTTTAGTCAGTTTATCCAGGTCCCATCTCCTTAAATTAGCACCTTTTTGTAGTTTCTTCAGTTTTAATCTACAGTTCATAACCAATAGATTGTGGTCAGAGTCCACATCTGCCCCTGGAAATGCCTTACAATTTAAAACCTGGTTCCTAAATCCCTATCTTACCATTATATAATCTATCTGATACCTTTTAGTATCTCCAGGATTCTTCCATGTATACAACCTTCTTTTATGTTTCTTGAACCAAGTGTTAGTTATGATTAAGTTGTGCCCTGTGAAAAATTCTACCAGACGGCTTTCTCTTTCATTTCTTCCCCCCAATCCACATTCACCTACTATGTTTCCTTCTCTCCCTTTTCCTACTCTCGAATTCCAGTCACCCATGACTATTAAATTTACGTCTCCCTTCACTACCTGAATAATTTCTTTTATCTCATCATAAATTTCATCAATTTCTTCAACAAAAAAAAAAAGGTTCAAATGGCTTTGAGCACTATGGGACCCAACTGCTGAGGTCATTAGTCCCCTAGAACGTAGAACTAGTTAAACCTAACTAACCTAAGGACATCACAAACATCCATGCCCGAGGCAGGATTCGAACCTGCGACCGTAGCGGTCTTGCGGTTCCAGACTGCAGCGCCTTTAACCGCACGGCATCAATTTCTTCATCATCTGCAGAGCTAGTTGGCATATGAACTGGTACTACTGTAGTAGGCGTGGGCTTCGTGTCTATCTTGGCCACAATAATGCGTTCACTACGCTGTTTGTAGTAGCTTACCCGTACTCCTACTTTTTATTCATTATTAAACCTACTCCTGCATTAACCCTATTCGATTTTGTATTTATAAGCCTGTATTCACCTGACCAAAAGTCTTGTTCCTCCTGCCACCGAACTTCACTCATTCCCACTATATCTAACATTAACCTATCGATTTCCCTTTTTAAATTTTCTAACCTACCTGCCCGATTAAGGGATCTGACATTACACGCTCCGATCCGTAGAACGCCAGTTTTCTTTCTCCTGATAACGACGTCCTCTTGAGTAGTCCCCGCCCAGAGATCCGAATGGGGGACTATTTTACCTCCGGAATATTTTACCCAAGAGGACGCCATCATCATTTAATCATACAATAAATCTGCATGCCCTCGGGTAAAATTTCCCCTTGCTTTCAGCCGTTCGCAGTACCAGCACAGCAAGGCCGTTTTGGTTAATGTTACAAGGCCAGATCAGTCAATCATCCAGACTGTTGCCCCTGCGACTACTGAACAGGCTGCTGCCCCTCTTCAGGAACCACACGTTTGTCTGGCCTCTCAACAGATACGCCTCCGTTGTGGTTGCACCTACGGTACGGCCATCTGTATCGCTGAGGCACGCAAGCCTCCCCACCAACGGCAAGGTCCATGGTTCATGGGGGGAGGGGGGGGGGGGGGGGAAGTCGAAAGTATACTTCATAAACTAACGATACACACTACCCCAAACACGTAAGAATGTACCACTGTGCACTTTTCGAGTCGGTATCGAGCTTTGCCGCTAGTACATGGGCACATAGACTCGCTCTCGTCATGATCAGGATCACTGTTAGGCGGGGGCAGCGGAGTGTGCCACTTACAATTTCTGGGGCTTTCGGCATCACGTCAGTCGATTCGCTGTATGTGGTACTTGGAATATACCCGATCGATATAACCATCAGATTTCTGGCTGCAGCATACTGGCTGGAAATGGATAGACTTGAGAGAGTGTTAAAGATCACTGGGCAGCACGTAGAAGATAGGCGCCACCTAAAAAATTGGCGTGTGGACACTTGGCAAAAAGAATGGGACGAGAGTGATAATAGCCGTCGAGTCTATTCAATTTTCTCCAATATCAGGTAGTGGTTACGGTTGCGTCATGTCAACTCTAGCAGAGGCATGGTTCATTTGGTGACTGGACACGGCCTTGTCCCACGCATTTCCAGCGCCTGTTGCTCTCAGATAGCAATCATTGCACATGAGGGGAAATTGGTTCCCCAGAACACTTCCTTTTGAAATGCGTTAGAGACAGGAACTTACGTAATAATATAGAACAAATAAGAAACAACACTATACGATGAATTGAGGAACCTAAATACGTGGTCACAGTTGAAGGCAATCGCGAACAACGTCTCAAAAGCAGAGCATGAAGTATACAAATAGACTCACACAGATGGCGCAGAAGACGAAGACAGGCCGACATGCATGGAGTAGCATCAGTACTGACGATGAAACGAGTGACAGCGACAACACTGACTTAACAGAGACACATAAAACTCACATAACATAAAACACATAAAACATGCACAACTACTCACGTGAACATTAACCAAAGACTACAATTTATATCTTATTATGAACGAATGTAATTGAAAGGAGAAGTAATTATAATAGTATGTGGACAGATATCGTGCTAGAATCCATGTTAAACTTGTACCCAACATTTTTAATTAGTTACATAAACGAACACATCATTGTAAATGTAATAATATGAATATAATACACTCCTGGAAATTGAAATAAGAACACCGTGAATTCATTGTCCCAGGAAGGGGAAACTTTATTGACACATTCCTGGGGTCATATACATCACATGATCACACTGACAGAACCACAGGCACATAGACACAGGCAACAGAGCATGCACAATGTCGGCACTAGTACAGTGTATATCCACCTTTCGCAGCAATGCAGGCTGCTATTCTCCCATGGAGACGATCGTAGAGATGCTGGATGTAGTCCTGTGGAACGGCTTGCCATGCCATTTCCACCTGGCGCCTCAGTTGGACCAGCGTTCGTGCTGGACGTGCAGACCGCGTGAGACGACGCTTCATCCAGTCCCAAACATGCTCAATGGGGGACAGATCCGGAGATCTTGCTGGCCAGGGTAGTTGACTTACACCTTCTAGAGCACGTTGGGTGGCACGGGATACATGCGGACGTGCATTGTCCTGTTGGAACAGCAAGTTCCCTTGCCGGTCTAGGAATGGTAGAACGATGGGTTCGATGACGGTTTGGATGTACCGTGCACTATTCAGTGTCCCCTCGACGATCACCAGTGGTGTACGGCCAGTGTAGGAGATCGCTCCCCACACCATGATGCCGGGTGTTGGCCCTGTGTGCCTCGGTCGTATGCAGTCCTGATTGTGGCGCTCACCTGCACGGCGCCAAACACGCATACGACCATCTTTGGCACCAAGGCAGAAGCGACTCTCATCGCTGAAGACGACACGTCTCCATTCGTCCCTCCATTCACGCCTGTCGCGACACCACTGGAGGCGGGCTGCATGATGTTGGGGCGTGAGCGGAAGACGGCCTAACGGTGTGCGGGACCGTAGCCCCGCTTCATGGAGACGGTTGCGAATGGTCCTCGCCGATACCCCAGGAGCAACAGTGTCCCTAATTTGCTGGGAAGTGGCGGTGCGGTCCCCTACGGCACTGCGTAGGATCCTACAGTCTTGGCGTGCATCCGTGCGTCGCTGCGGTCCAGTCCCAGGTCGACGGGCACGTGCACCTTCCGCCGACCACTGGCGACAACATCGATGTACTGTGGAGACCTCACGCCCCACGTGTTGAGCAAATCGGCGGTACGTCCACCCGGCCTCCCGCATGCCCACTATACGCCCTCGCTCAAAGTCCGTCAACTGCACATACGGTTCACGTCCACGCTGTCGCGGCATGCTACCAGTGTTAAAGACTGCGATGGAGCTCCGTATGCCACGGCAAACTGGCTGACACTGACGGCGGCGGTGCACAAATGCTGCGCAGCTAGCGCCATTCGACAGCCAACACCGCGGTTCCTGGTGTGTCCGCTGTGCCGTGCGTGTGATCATTGCTTGTATAGCCCTCTCGCAGTGTCCGGAGCAAGTATGGTGGGTCTGTCACACCGGTGTCAATGTGTTCTTTTTTCCATTTCCAGGAGTGTATAAATTTAATGTAAGGAAAGCAAGCAAAATCAAACAGTGTAAATACATAACACAAACAGATCACGTATATTACGTAATTGCAGAAAATTAATGGGTCCACTGCTCAGAAACGTATAGTTGTATTCTACAAACATGTTTTTACAAGATTAATAATAGCTTAGTGGTGGGTTGTTATTTCCCCTATGTAGGAACAGTATATAACTTAATTAGATTACAATGAGCCAGGATATTGTTCCAAAGCCATGTCGAATTTGTTTACTAACCAACATAGTAGTAGTTGTTGTCATGCCACGTAACAAACATCAATTCACACAGCGCTCTAACAAACAACACTGACATAGATTAGATTCACGTGGACTGAACAAATGGAGATCTCCCGAAGAGGGATGTTCATGTGGATAATACTAAAGTAAGTAGCACCAAATGTGGACCCTGGACTTCCAACACCTAGTCCCCTTTCCTAGGTGGTGTTAGTGAGAGGGTATTTCTATCTACTCAATCCTGTCTTCTTTTATTCTCTCCTTAAACTACACCAAATGTGGACGCTGGACTTCAACACCTAGTCCCCTTTCCCAGGTGGTGTTAGTGAGGGGGTATTTCTATCTACTCTTTCCTGTCTTCTTTTATTCTCTCCTTAACCTACATCATAAACTCATAATTTCCTACTTCCAAATTCCTGTATTTTTCTTTAAAAAATAAATGTTATTGCTGTAAGTAAATAAAAGATAACACCAAAGTGCAGACAAAATAATTCCATACAGCTCCACCTCGACGTGGTGATGCATGGGCAAAAGTGCCCGTGGCCTCACCTGCGTAGCACAATTGTGTCGCCCGATTTTGGCCGTGGATACTCACTGAGATGTCTGTGGAGCAACACGGCCTGCATAAGTAATAACATGGCAGGCCCTAGCAGTCGTAATGCAGCTTGTAGGGGCGCGGGAGCGGCAGTTTCAAATCTGGCGCCGCCCCCTCGCCCAATTTCACGTCTTTCGGCCACGCGCGAGGCCCACGAGAAAGACGTGACGTGGCGCGTACGTCACACGTGGCACTGCAGGTCTTACAAGTGCCAGCAGCCGCCTCTGGTGGGGAGCGAGTAACTATTTCAGACAAGCTTAATAATTCTTGACTGATCGTTTAAATGCATGTAAACTCTCGACAGTACAAGAGAAATTTAAGATTTTTACTGGGTACCTTTCCAGTTACGTACTGATTTCCCATGGGCCCTGCCCGGAGCCGTGCGTTGCTGAAGTGTGGCGGACAAGTCGACTACTGTGACGTCACAAGTTCATTGCAGGGGCCGTATATTTCGTTGCCCCCGATACGGCAGCGGGATGGAGTTGCTACGAGTTGTCCAACTTACTTTCCGCTTATGCGTCACTACGGGTCTCTCTGGAAGGTTCCAGATCCTGCCATTCATCTACGTAAGCAGAACACCGTGCCGGCCATGCAACGCAGTGATTTTAACTCCTGATGATGACGGAGGCACCTGTCGAAAGCTTGAGTGGTTTATCCGGAGTGACACGTCTTGTAAATCGAGAAGATTTTATTGAAGATACTTTTACTTCGTTGAATTCGTTTGCGACACAGTGTCTATTTGGGAGACAATGGTGTGACAAGGAGATTATGTGTCGTCTTGCACTGGCCGAGCCGTAGAGTTGTTTCAGCACTGGAAGGATTTATAAGCTTCCCAAGATGTATATAGAGGCTGTTCTTACTGAAAATCTGGGCTTCCTTCGCCTTTCGAACCGACTTACTCCGTCACTTACAGGGGCACATACAGTTGAATGTGGCACAGCGCTACTTGGAACTGTTCATATTAACAAATGATTGCCAGAGATCAAAGAAGTCATAAATAACTGAAAAAATCTCAAGAGCTGATTGATGGTCGAACCGCGTTAAAAGGGATTGTCTCACTTCACGAAGCCGAGCATCTGCTTACAAATTTAATAAGAACATTCTCCCTGTTTGACCCACAAAGGCCTACTCGTATGTGAGTACTGACTGCAGTTGCTCAAAGATCTTTGGCCGACCAGAAGTCACACCGTGACCTTGGTTACAGCAAGTAAGAGCGCTTCGTGCCAGCTAGTGGTCATTCTGTTTCCTCGATACGACTGCGTCTGGCACTACACAAGTCTGCTTGTGTTCCTAGCCAGCAAGTGTCTAGCAGAGCAGCATTTAAATTGCCTACTTCTAATGATTCTTTTTCCTTCTAAATTTCTTCGCAATTATTTATTTACCTCGGAAAACAGATAACATTTGTTCGAAACTGTTTCATTACTCTTGACAAAATTTGCAAGGGAATATATCCAGTGTAAATAAACTATCTTGATAAAACATGGCGGTTAAGTGGAGGGAGCAAAACAGTGCAAAACAAATTTTTATGTTTGTGTCCAATTTCACTTTTAATGGGCAAAACAGACCCCAAAGGTAATTTGGCATTTTAGATATAGAGGTATTATCTTCGAAACGATGTTTTTCGTATAAAAGTACATATGCAGTTAACATTCTTGAAAACTGTTTAATCACCTTTTGCAATAATTTGAAATTTTGTAAAATACCCCACCACCGTTAATTTATTTTGAAAATAAAAAATTTTGTTACAATGTAAATTAAAGAAGTTTCAACCCACATATATCCCTGTGTAACAATGCTGGTTTCTGAAATATCATTTTTCAAAAATAAGCTGTATACAACATGCTGTCATAGTATTTTCAACATACCTGATTAAAATATCTAAACATTCATTACTATGCCAATTATTTATTTTACTTATACTTGTTTTATGTTTTAAATTGCTATTTTACATTTCAAATACATTTTTTTTGTTTATTAGTTCACCGTTTCGCATACATACATTTTGCTAACTGAAAGTATAGTGTAACTCAATATTATGATAGAAAATAATTACAATAATAATAATACCGAAGGAAATGCCTAAAACATAACGTTTTTTTACTCCGTGCACATAGTACGGCCGAAATGTCTTCCCATAATAAATACAATGGAGAAGACAGGATTTCAAATTGTCATGAATGATCATCTAAATATCCTGATTTCTGTCAGGCATATTTCTGTCCATGACAACTCTAGACGAAGAAAAACTGCAGCTCGATTTTTTCTCAAGTGTAGACTTGCATCGTAACCATTTAACAGAATTTGATCTGAAAATCGTCTCACAAATATCTAGAGATCTGTACCTGTACCGTCGAGTCCTTTGGGATCTTCAGACGAACGAGTTCCTTATCCATATCCATGTGGTTCTTTCATAATGACCATCCCAAGAACCAAACATCTTTCAACCAAGCCAGACGTTTGTTTACCAGATTTCAATGCTTTCGAATGGACATTTGCGGCTTCAAACAGAGAGTCTCGAATTCTCGGTCCAAACGCACCACTATTTTTTTTTTAAAGAACAAAGTCCCCTCGCCTTACCCTCCAGTTATCATCATGGAGTTTTCATGGTGTGATTGCCGTAGTATGATTGAAACCGGTCATCTAATTAATGAATTTTAAATTTTAAGAGCTTACATGCGATACTAGACAATTTTTTTATGTTATTAAAAAGATTTATTAGTTTCAGATGTTAAAGAGCTTGTATCAGGGTGAAGAGTTCATTGGAGTGTACATATTACAAGGGGATGAACTAGTAATCTAAGACCTAAGTATCAAGCCACTGTTAATATTTTTAGATGATGATATTTTAGCAGAAGGCATTGTTGCATACTTTGATGATGTAAGAGTCGTATCCGGAGACGATCCCAGAGCAAAGCTAAGAAACAGGGCTTATCGAGATGCTCCAGTGACATTCAGGAAATCTGTCTTACACCAGGAATCGATAGCTAAATAGCTACCGAAGAAGTCCAGTAAGAAGAAGCGATGCATAAGGGTGCATCGGCATTTGAAGATGGGCACAGGAGTTTGAATTCATTTGTCACAAGGTTGTGCCATTAGGCATCCAAACTTATGTGCGAACTTATGAGATATCACACCGCATCCTTTAAAACAGTAATCAGAATATGGTCACATTGCAATCTGTACTACAGTCGTAAGTTTTTCAACTAGTTTGTCTGCTAAAAATAGTGACGTAGGAGGTAAGCCGGCTACTCGTCGCTCGCAGGTACGTTCTTACGACTAGCAGTTTGTTATAACATTACGCCAGTGGAAGTAACTCTAGAAACACTCGATGTTATGGCCAGTTATTTTAGGAGACTTCAGAGCTCTGAACAAAAACTGTTGACCCAGTGATAAGACATATTCACTGGAACGAAGAAACACCAGTTGTAGAAAGAAATATTCTATATTACAAAGATCGTACTGAAAGTATGAGGGTTCCAAACGCACAATACCCGTGTCATCTACCTTTACGTTGCATGAAACAAATGCAGACCTCTGAAGTCGATCGTTGACGCTGAGACATTTTCAGGAATGTTGTGATACAGATAAACTGTCCGTTCATTCGATTCTGAAGGCGGTAGACCGGTAGAGTAGGTTGATACTTCGCTTACTGAAAGTCTTCAAAACAGTGACGCACCGTAGCTTAGTAAACATAATATCACGTACAGAATATCCAAACAGATATCATATTGGATAGAAATCTTCCTGTCAGAACTCAGTATGACGTTCTCACGGAAGTGGCATAATCAGAAGCAAAGTTACCATTTGGTATCATTCAGTGAGGGATCCACTCCTCCTCACCTCTGTATAAGGTAGGTATGAGGCCCCTTTTTAGTAAGATCCACTGCTCGTAGTCCTCAAAGTAACAGTTAGACCTGGACGGTGGAAACATTTATTGAACCTTATGCCAGTATACTCAGCGCTGCTAGTAATGCTTTCCAGATGTTGCTTTTGAGTGCTACGTTTGATCAGCTTCGGAGTATGACTTTTTCACATACGAGTTTCTAGAGTAATTTGTAAGTAATGTACTATGTATTATATATACCTATATAGTTCATTTCTTAGTCTTTTTAAATTGTACATGTACGTATAGAAAAAAAAATGTGTGTGAACTCCTAAAGGACCAAACTGCTGAGGTCATCGGTCCCTAGACTTACATACTACTTAAACTAACTTAACCTAACTTATGCTAAGAACAACACATACACCCATGCCCAACGGAGGACTGGAACTTCTGGCGGGAGGGTCCGCGCAATTCCTCACCTGGCGCCTCTAACCGCGCGGTCACAACGCGCGGCTATACGTGTTCATGGAGAATATACAATAGTGCATGAACCACTAGGGAACAATAAGAATCGGAGAACGAAATGCTCGTATTAAAAAAAGACATAAGACAGGGCTGCAGTCGTTCGTCCTTAAAGTTCAATCTGAACTTCGAAAAAACAATAATGGAAATAAAAGAAAGGTTCAAGCTTGGGATTAAAACTCAGGGTGGAAGGATAGCAAAAATAAGATTCTTTGATGGCACTGCTACGCTCAGTGACAGTGAGATGAATTACTTGACATGTTGAATGGAATGGACAAACTAAGGAGTATAGACTATGGATACAGAGTAAACTGAAGAAAGACTAAATTAGTGATAAGTAGCAGAAATGAAATTAGTCATAAAATTAACATCAAAATTATGGAGCACGTAGTAGACGAAGGTGAGGAATTCAGTACCTTGGAAGGAAGTAACATGTGACGAAAGACAAGCAGGACATAAAAATCAGATTAGCACAGGCAAATAGTGAATTCCTGGCCAAGAGAAGTCTGATAGTGTCAAACATCGGCCATAAATTGACGAAAAAATATATGAGAATTTATATTCGGTGCACGTTATTTTATGGTAGTGGATCGACAACAGTAGGAAAACCGGAAAAGAAGAGAATCTAAGCGTTTGAGATATGGTGCTACAGAAAAATGTTGAAAATTAGATGGACTGATAAGGTAAGGAAGGAGGAGGTTCGCCGCAGAATTGTTGAAGGAAGTAACATACGAAAAACACTGACAAGAAATGACACGGTGATAGGACATTTGATAAGACATGGGAGTTGAGTGAGCTGCAGAGAGTAGAAACTATAGAGGGGAGTGCAGCACATCATCATCATAATCTGTACTCACGGGTTCGGTTAGAGGAACCTGTTACGGCTTCATCGTCTCAGATTCATTTCTTCCTGGACCGACCTACCTCTCTTACTCCTTTGGAAGTGAAACACATCCAACAAATAAATTTGGACGTACGGTGCAACTACTGCTCTGAGATGCAGAGGTTGGCCCAAGAGAGGAATTCGTGGCTGGCTCTATCGAACCAATCAGAAGACAGATGGAAAAAAAGATGCTAAATTATTGATGGTAAGGATTAGTCAATAAACGAATGAGGAAAAGTAGGAGCTCTCTGATAAGACCCATGTCGGCCTTCTTTAATGCATTTACTGCAATAATGACGGTGACTAGTTGTATTTGCCAAGGCTCACATCGTACTACATCCTGACGTCGTTAATTGTGGTATCGCCGAGAGTTGGCACCTGTTAACATTCTTCTGACAGGAAGGTTATTACAAAGAGTAGACCCCCGTCAGAGGTTCGAGTCCTCCCTCGGGCATGAGTGTGTGTGTTGTCCTTAGTATAAGTTAGTTTAAGTTAGATTAAGTAGTCTGGAAGCCTAGGGGCTGATGACGTTAGCAGTTCGGTCCCATAGGAATTTATCACCACCACCACCAAAGAGTGGAGTTGACGATTTTAATTTATATTCGTAAATTAAATAAGCTTTTCAGTAAAAAATCGTGGATGATGTGGTACTTCAACCTCTCCCAGCGTAATTTATGACGAAGCAGTTCGCAGGTGAATGGCCAGATGTCAGTGTCCAAGCCGGCCGTAGTGGCCGAGCGGTTCTAGGCGCTACAGTCTGGAACCGCGCGACCGCTACGGTCGCAGGTTCGAATCCTGCCTCAGGCATGGTTGTGTGTGATGTCCTTAGGTTAGTTAGGTTTAATTAGTTCTAAGTTCTAGGGGACTGATGACCACAGCTGTTAAGTCCCATAGTGCTCAGTGCCATTTGAACCATCAGTGTCCAAGTGACACAATATTTCGGCACGCGGCCACGTTGGGTGGTGGGTGATAGTAACAAAGCCAGAAGGCGAAGGCAGTGATCACACGGGGCTTTAGGGAGAACGTTCGATGCAATTGATGGAATAGGTGTGAGAAACGCTGCTCAGGAATTCCGGATCCATCGACGAAATTTACGCAGTCACATCAATCGAACAGAAAATATGACAGCTGAACATTTCACTACCGGATTAATTGTAATTTTCGTACTTCGTTTAACACTTGCTTTGCTTCGTTACATTTTTAGTTTGTAAATATCAACGTATTTCTTTTATTCGTGGGCACTCCTACTTTTATACTAACATGATTCATTCGCAATTTTAAATTCCTGTCACGGAGCGAAACGCTTCCTTGATAAGCTATTGTCATATGGGGCTGTGGGTTCGGTGGTGCAACAACGATTCTTTAGATATAACCATAAGCAGAAATTGATTGGTGTTAAATCGGGCGACCCTGCGGATCATTTCTAAGGATCACAGCGACCTGCATCCACCTTTCAGTAAATCTGTTCGCGCACAGAGGAAGCTTGTCGCTCCGTGACACTAACAACATTACATCTCGCCCGCAGGTCGTTAACAAGAAGCGTTGAGCTGTAAATACAGAAAAATGGGCACTATTTTGAACGCCTCACTTAAATGAACATTCTGCCACTAGAATATCCATCAGAACCCAGCCAATTCTGTACAGTATGTTGCACCCGCTCCTAAAACTTTGCATGTTTCTAACACAATAAATATAACTGGTAGAAATTTCGTTTGAATTGGTTTGTACACAGTTGGTTTCAATACATCAACTGTTGTTGTAGTGGCCTTCAGTGCGAAGGTTTGGTGCAGGTCTCCAAGCTATTCTATCCTGCTCAAGTCTCTACATCTCCGAATGACTACCGTGTTTCAACCGACTCATTATACTCGTAACTTCGCCTCCATCTGTAATTTTTATCCCCCTCACTCTCCCCCCACCCACCCACACACACACAAATACTAAATTGACGGTTCTTTGATGTCCCATAATATGTCCCATCAACCAGTGCCTTCTTTTAGTCAAGTAATGCGACGGATTTCTGTTCTCACCAGTTCTGTTCAGTGCCTCTTCATTTGCTATGCGATCTACCCACCTAATTTTCAGTATTCATCTGCAGCACCGCATTTCAAAAGCTTCTATTCTCTTCCTGTCTGAATTTCTTATCGTCCACGTTACACTTCTGTGCAAGCATACTCACCCAAATTTACTCTCGATGTTCACAAATTTCTCGTCTTCTTTCCATTGCCTACCTGCATTTTATACCCTTTCTACTTAGGCTGTCATCAGTTATGTTACTGCCCAGATAGCGAAACTCACCTGCTACTTTCAGAGTCTCATTGCTTACGAGGGAGTGCTGTAAAGCAAGGCACCGAATTTTTTATGTGGAAACTCTTAAAGCTTTTTATATACAACAAACATTATTAACATTCTACACATTTATTCTTCGTGTCTACATATTCGTAGTCCTCTGCTGCTAAAGGGCTCCGAATTGTAGCGTGTAGCGTGGCGATATGTACCATAACTACGTCGGCGCTTGAGAAACAGCGTGCTGTAATCGAGATTCGAATTCGAACAGCACGTCTACACGTGGTGCACCCTCTCCTTCAGCATGACAACGACATGCCATACAAGAGCACTGCGACATATGCAACAATCCGACGCCTTGGGTTTAACGCCATCGATCAACCTCGACATTGTCCCAGCCAATTTTCTTCATATCTTTATCCATTTTCGAGATATAGAGGTTCACAGTTACCCTACTTACGGTTCATTTTGAAACGTACAATGCCGAGCGGTTCTAGGCGCTTCAGTCCGAAACCGCGCTGCTGCTACGGTCGCAGGTTCGAATCCTGCCTCGGGCATGGATGTGTGTGATGTCCTTAGGTTAGTTAGGTTTAACTAGTTCTAAGTCTAGAGGACTGATGACCTCAGATGTTAAGTCCCATAGTGCTTAGAGCCATTTGAACCATTTTTGAGATACATGCCCTGGTGCAGCAGAGAAAAGAAGGGAACCAACGGAAAAATGCTCCTATCGGACCTCAAAAAATGTGAAAATGTTCCTGTTTATTTAAAGACTCTGACTGAAAAGCGGTGTACCAGCTGCCTCATTCTACCTTCCTCACAGTCTTTAAAACTTTTCCCAAAAATTTTGGCTTGCGAATATATTCGCGCTTTCTTATGCTAGGAGAGGAGGAGACAGTGACATTGGGAAAGAGGGAAAATTAATAAATATTGGGAGATAGTAGACAGTGGTTGTGTTATAAAAAAAAGCAAAAGAGACAATGGCAGTATCAAAGAAAGAGAGGGGCACAGAGGCAGTGGAACATAGCTGACAATGACAGAACAGTGCTAAGAAAAGAATGAAGGCCGGAGGGGTGGGATTAAGAGAAAGGTAAGGTGGAAGCGGGTTAGAGCCACAGATAATGAGAAACAGAATAGATGACAATGACAACAAAGAAGAGAGAGATAGTGACAGTGAGAAGAGATAGCAGCCTTAGGAAGGGAGGGGTAAGATGTCAGCAGTAAGAGACAGCAAGAGGGAGAGAGTGATAGTGAGAGAAGACTGTAGTAGTAGGACGAAACGAAAAGGGAATGTGACTGTGATACAGGAGACAATGACAGAGGGAGACTCAAAGAGATAATGATAGTGAGTTGTGTTGAAAAGGTGAGTGAGAAAGGGCAACAGGGGTGGACGGGCGTCAGCGACTTACAGCGGTCGACTAGTGTGTGTGACAGTTACAGTTAGGTGAGCTTGTGAGTTGCATGTTAAAAAATGCGCTAATATGTTCCTATGGCAAAAATTTTGGGAAGATGTTTAAAGGTGTTGGGATAGATAGAATGAGGCAGCCGGTATCCCAATTTTCAGTCAGGGTCTTTTAAATAAACAGGACGTAGTCGCTTTTTTGTGCACGGATAGGAGCATTTACCCAGTGATAAACTACGAGGATCGTTGAGTAAGTAATACCCCACATTTTTTTAAAAAGCCATTAATATAGAGACAAATATCCATGTTGGTGCTTCAAATTTGATGTTTCTTCTGTGCGCCAGTGAAGTTTCGAACCGTTCTGGCAGATGGCAGAGCCGTAGTACAGCGTCACAATGGCATCTACGACTCACGTTACAAGCAGCGTGCTGTTATTGAATTCTTGTGTGCAGAAAAAGAAATCGTGGTGAACATTTATAAACGTTTGTGTGCAATGTATGGCAATGCTACAGTTGATAGGAATAGAGTTGGGCGATGGGTAAAGAAAATTACAGCCTCAGGAAATGCAGAAACAGAGCTCCATGGTCAGCCACGCTCTGGACATCCTGTCACAGCCACTGCTACAGACATGCTGAATCGTGCGCATGCCATTATTCGTGCCGACCGGCGTATCACATCTCGACAATTGACTGTATAGTTGTGGATCAGCATTGGAAGTGCGCCTGCAGAGATCGAGACTCTCGGATATTCGAAGAGGTGCTCACGGTGGATTCCACAAATGCTCACCGTGGAGCACAAGATTCAAAGAAAGCCCATTTCATCTGAATTGTTGGAGCGTTTTGAGACCGACAGAGAGGTCTTTCTGCCACGGATCGTTACAGGGGACGAAAGCTGGGTGCACCACTTTTCAAAGGAAACAAAAAGGCAGTCTATGCAGTGGCATCATTCTCATTCACCACAAAAGAAGAAATTCAAGACAACCCCTTCTGCGGGGAAAGTCATGGTGACAGTCTTCCGGGATCGTGATGGCGTATTTCTCGTCAAACTGATGCCAAGAGGGTAAACCATCAATTCAGAGGCATACGTGAAGAATCTGAATAAAGAACCTTTTCCTACGTGTTCGATGGCACAAGAATCCAGCAGAAATCTTGCTCCAACACAATAATTCACGCTTACACACAGGTCTGAGAATCCGGGAACACATCACCAAATTGTGTTCGACATCATTGCCTCATCCACCCTACAGTCCAGAACTGGCACCGTCGGACTTCCATCTCTTTGGGCCGCTTAAAGATTCCCTGAGAGGAACTCAAAATGGGTCAAATGGCTCTGAGCACTATGGGACTCAACTGCTGAGGTCATTAGTCCCCTAGAACTTAGAACTAGTTAAACCTAACTAACCTAAGAACATCACAAACATCCATGCCCGAGGCAGGATTCAAACCTGCGACCGTAGCGGTCTTGCGGTTCCAGACTGCAGCGCCTTTAACCGCACGGCCACTTCGGCCGGCTGAGAGGAACTCACTTGGAAGATGACAAGAGTGCCAATCATGCAGTGGAAACATGGTTACGCCTACAGGACAAGAGCTTTTAACAGCAACATGTTCTTCCAGAACGTTGGCGTACGGCCATAGAACCTGATGGAGACTACGTAGAAAAACAGAACATGGATAAGACATGCTGATGTATATTGTCATCAAATCCTGACTCTTAGCAATGAATATGTTCTGAGAAAAAAAATTTGGGGCATTACTTATTGAACGGCCCTCGTACATTCGCAATTGAGCAGAAAGAGTTAAGTTTTTGTTTTTGTCTAATTAAATAAATATTGCTCTCATTTTTACAGCGACAAACAACTTATCTGAAATTGTTTCGATGTGTGTGCGCGTGAGTGCTCGAGAGGGCGCTAGCGCGCGTTTGGCGTTTGTGTGTGTGTGTGTGTGTGTGTGTGTGTGTGTGTGTATGCGCGCCCGCGCGCGCGAGGCGCTTGGGTAATCGTTGCAGCGGACAAATGCTGCGAGCGTCCATGATAAAGAATCGTTTCGCATTCCAAGGAAGGAGCGGATCTCATCTGGCGCTGGCAGAGTCTTCCCGCACTGAGCGCGAGGCGCATGTGAGTGAGTGAGGTGGGCCTGCCCTGGAGGCCGGCCGTCAGGACGGCTGAGGTCTGCCGCGCTAATTCCGCCCCCGCTCCCCCTCCGACCACCTGCAACCGCCTCCTTTTCTCGAGTCGAGTGTCCTATCCTCTGTCTCCTTACGGCGGCGAGGAGGACGGAAAAGACGCCGCGCATGTCTCGGCCGGTCCCTTGGCAATTAAAACCCATTTCACAGTTCTATATTTTCTTTGCATTTTGAAATGATAATTCAGACAATTTCTGGAGAGCGCCGTCGCCGGCAGAGTGGAAGGGGAGCCTCGCCCGCGCCCGCCCGGGTCCCTATTAGATTTCTGGTCGTCGTCATGGCGACGCGACGGCCGGATTCCCCAGACGCGCTCTTCCTGTGTGCCATTCTCTGGATGTGATTAATGCGCCGGTCTCGGGGGAGGCGGAGGCGGCGCCGGGCCTCCGAGGAGGGCGGGGGTGGCGGGGGCGGGAGGGGGCGGCCGGCTGTGGTGGGGGCGGAGGCGGCGCCGGGGGAGCGCGTTTTAAAAGCCGGCGCCCGTCCGTACACAAAGCGCGGAGCGGCGCGGCGCGTCCGCGCGTGAGGCAGCAGCCGCAGCAGCAGAAACAAACGTAGCGCGTGTCAGAGCCTTCCCACTGTCGCGCGGGGCAGTGTTCCATTCGCGGCGACGCCACGCGCCCGCTCGATACATTTCCGTGTTCCGGTCTCGTTAATATGCAGGAGCGTCCTTTGTTGTAACAGTCTCAGTTTTCGTCGACCTGCCGCAGACGATCGCGTGATTAACACCGCATTATTTCCGCTTATTGATCGCTTCAAACTGAATTTATAACAATATTTAACGCAGGCCGGAAGTGAACTCTCGAGGCAGTACTGCAGATGTTGTCAACGGACGTGAGTTCGAGTGTCCCACTACAGTTTAGCCACCCTTCTGAGAAAATCCTTTTTTATACTTGACTGACATTCACGTAGTTTCCCAATTTACACTGTTCATTATATGCATGACTGATCACAACGTTATCATGTTTTATTTGTTCTTGTCGTCTTCAGTCCGAAGACTGGTTTGATGCAGCCCTCCATATTACTCTATCCTGCTTGAGCCTCTTCATCTTCGAATAACTACTGCAAATTACATCCTTCCGAATCTGCTTACTGTATTCATCTCTTGGTCTCCCTCTACGATTTTTAACCCCCACACTTCCCTCCAAAACTAGACTGACGATTCTTTGATGTTCCATAATGTATCCTATCAACCAATCCCTTTTTTGAGTCAAGTTACGTGACAGATTTTTTTTTATAACCAGTTCTTTTCAGTACTTCCTTATTAGTTACGTGATCTACTCATCTAACCTTCAGTATCCTTCTGCAACACATTTCGAAAGCTTCTATTCTCTTTTTATCGAAACTGTTTGTAGTCCACGTTTTATTTCCATATATGGCTACGTTCCAAACACATACTTTGGGGAAAGAGTTGCTAACGCTTAAATCTATATTCGATGTTGACAAATTTCTCCTCTTTAGAAATGCTTTTCTTGCCATTGCAAGTATACATTTTGTATCCTTTCTACTTCGGCCATGTCCGCCCCAGTAGCTGAGTGGTCAGCGTGACGGATTGCCGTCCTCTGGGCCCGGGTTCGATTCCCGGCTGGGTCGGAGATTTTCTCCGCTCAGGGACTGGGTGTTGTGTTGTGTTCATCATCATTTCATCCCCATCCGGCGTGCAGGTCGCCCAATGTGGCGCCGAATGTAATAAGACCTGCGATATGGCGGCCGGACCTGCCCCGCGAGGGGCCTCCCGGCCAATGACGCCAAACGCTCATTTCCATACTTCGGCCATCATCAGTTATTTTACTGCCCAGATAACGTAACTCATCTATTACTTTAAGTATCTCGTTTCCTAATCTAATTCCCTCAGCACCACCTGCTTCACTTAGACTACATTCCATTACTTTTGTTTTGCTTTCATTGCTGTTCATCTTGTATCCTCCATACAAGACAATGTCAACTCCGTTCAGCTGCTCTTCTAAGTCCTTTGCTGTCCCTGATACAATTACACTGTCATCGGCAAACCACAAACTTTTTATTCCTTCTCCTTGAATTTTAATTCCCTCTCCAAATTGTTCTTTGGTTTCCTTTTCTGCTTCCGCAATATATATGACATACACATTGAATAACATTGCGGATAGGCTACAACACTATCTCATTCCCTTCTCCACCACTGCTTCCCTTCCATGCTTCTCGATTCTTGTAACTGTTGACTGGTTTCTGTACAAGTTGTAAACAGCCTTTTTCTCCCTGTATTTTACCCCTGCTACTGTCGGAATTTCAGAGAGAGTGTTTCAGTCGAAACTGTCAAAAGCTTTCCCTAAGACTGCAAATGCTAGAAACGTAGGTTTGGCTTTCATTAACCTACCTTCTAATTATAAAATGAAGCTGCGACCATGAAAGATGGTGTTCGTGTCAGTCCTTCTCTGCATATTCACCCTTCAATGCGGCACATTTTTCCCGAATCAAGATGATTTGGCATAGACCTTTGCTGTACAAGTCTGCGTTTTGGCTATTCAGGATTCGTTTCACTGCCAAAATCACTTGCCACGCAGTGGTTTCTCCAACCATGGAAAGGGTAAGGAATTACTGAGCTCCATATCAGGAGAATACTTGGGGGGCGGGGGAGGGGGGACGAATTAAAATTTGATAAGCCAATGTAAGCGTAGCCGGCTGGATGGGCACGCGTGTTAGAGCAAGTGCGCTGGCCCCGTATCGAATACGCCTGGCGGATTAACGACGGGGGTTTGAAGTGCCGGCCAGCCTGGATGTGATTTTTAGGCGGTTGCCCACACCCGACTAAGTGAATACCGGGCTGTTTCTCAAGTCACATTTCAGTTGCACGATTCGCTAACATTTAAAAAGCGCATGCACAGTTTGACATGGATAATACTAGACGTAGACATTTGGGATACACATATTCCCTCCAGGGAGTATCGGGGTGTCGAGAGGAAGGGAATCCAGCTACCCCTTAAATTAACCACGCCATATCGGTTAATAATCATGTCGATTGCGGAAACATTCTGTTGGCACCCACCTACATAGGGAGAAATGATCATCACCATAAAATAAGAGAAATCAGGGCTCGCACAGAAAAATGTAAGTTTTCGATTTTCTTGCGTGCCGTTCGAGAGTGGAATGGTAGACAGACAGCTTGGTTAATTGAACCCTCTGCCAGGCACTTTATTGTGAATAGCAGAGTAATTACGTATACGTAGATGTAGACTATGTGTACGCGCTAGAAGAAGCAGCAGTGAGTGTGTACCGTGCAAAATAAATCTCGATGATTATCGCCTGATACTTGGAACATATAGGTTCCAGGGATTTGAAGACTTTCCAGAATGTTTTAATTTCGAGTTTGAAGACGGATAACAAATGACAAAAGAAATGTTTCTCGTGTAATATAATTACAAACTAACAATTTTCTGACTTTTTCCCTTACTTTTACTGTGAAACCTTGCCGAATTTCATGATTCTACGTCAAGGAGAAGTATTCTATAGGTTTTAATGAGTGAGTATGTGAGCATCAAAATACGTGACATAAATGGCGGTATCTTTTGACAGCACTCACTTAGAAGATTAACATTTTTACATCACCTAAGGACGGTAGATCTCTGTATGTAACAAAAGTTTTAACTTGATACTTCTATCCGTTCCAGAGATAGAAGGCTCTTAACCGACAGACAGATAATCAGTTGGATAACAAATGAGAAAATTTTTTTCATGTATTATTACAAACTAAAAATTTTCTGATTTTTGTTCCTTTGGTTTTAGTTTGAAACATTGCTCCTTGGCAAATTTAATGATTTTGGGGGAGCAACGTGTAGGTTTTGATGAGGGAGTTTGCTACTATCAAAATATGTAAAATAAATGGCCGTATCTTTTGATTGGATCGACTTAAAGCTACAATTTTTCATCACCAACGAACCGTAGACATTAATAAGTGACATAAATTTCAACTTTATACGTCTACCTGTTTCAAGAAAATGCGTTCTGAAAAGTCGGACAGACAGACGATCAGCGAAGTGATTCTATAAAGGTTCCATTTTCAGCGATTGATGTACGGACCATAAATATATCCCATTGACAGCTTCCCGCGACACTTCGTCTCGACAGCCTTCCTTAAGCTCGTCCACAGGTTTCGGTGTTTCGATCCTGTGAGGGTCTGCCTCGCAGTCTCAAAAGACAGTCAACATCGCCTCTCCCGACGATGGTCAATTCTTCCCCTTCTTCGGTAGTTCCGAATGCACATTTCTCCATCGCCTCATCCGCTCCTTTGTGTCACGATGGTAGTGATACATCCATTACTCGTCTCGGGTGATAAGGCGACTAAAGAAATCATCTGGATTGCCTTGAGGCAACTGAAACATTTCTGCTGTTGAATCGGTTCGGTGTTTTTTTTTTTTTTTTTTTTTCAATTGTTGTGAATAGTCGCGGAACAACGCTGCCGTGAAAATGTCGGTCAAAATGTTGAAAACTGATCGGTGAGTGATCTGATTTTCACTTCATCCACTATCGCTCTAGCCAAATCAGGTTAAAAAGTAAATACACATGAAGTCTCTTAACACAAATAGATATCGAACTTCCAAACACAGAGATAACGTCCAGATCGAGAAGTTAAACGCGAATGAACAATATCCTCCACCACTCCTTCCGTATCAGTGAATTCATCCCCATAAGGACAGGAAGTTGACCCATAGTGTAACTGGCTTAAGCAGAGAAGCGCCTTCAGGGAGGGTTTGAGAAACTACTATTTTTCACTGTCAGTTTACGACACTAAGAGATCCTATTGAAAACGAGTGTAAGAGACTGCTACACACTGTTTTGAGTGGTAGTTAAGGATTTTATCACAACATAAAAAACTTCATACTGTCAACCGCGAGTAGGTGCCGCGCGATGTCGCGAAAAAAAATTGTCGGATGCGAGGTGGTTCGATTTTGGGCAGAAAATTTTCTTTCCAAAATCATATTTTTTTACTTATCCTCACCTTTCTCTTTTTTCCATACAGAAATGTTTTCAAATGTACTTTTGTATGCTATAGCAGTTAATGACGCTGACTGCCGATTCCGCTTTCATACTCAGAGACCTATTCAGCTTTTCCGTGGGTACCTGAGTAGATTCTTGACACGTAATCCCACGTGGTGTTGTGATAACACTCGATATTCTATTCTTTGTTCAAATAACTGGATGAAAATTGTTAATACATGGCACATCAACTACACTGTTCTTCATCAACTGCACATTTGTGAAAAATGGATTAATTATGTGTATTCATTATGGTGGTCTTGCTTTGATGGACTTTAGACAACATACAAGAGCTTTGAGTCGACAGTACTGTAGCTCCAATTGACAAAGTTGTGTGAATTACCAAGATATAAGTGAATTTTCTGCAAAGTTAGCGGCTGCGTATGTGCCATAGTTTCTTTCTGTTAATGTTTACCTAAATGATACAGTAGCGTACAAACTACTGGTAGTTGCTAATTTTATATAGTTTCACTGGTACATTTTAAACACCTACTACAAAGTGTAACATGTTCACAGCACAAGAATACAACACCCAAATGTTTGAGAACTTGTAGGTAGAATCCAGAACACTCTTTGACCGGAAATTTATTGTTTCATTTAGCGACCGGTTACGACCAGTTAGATCGTTCGTTTGTCCACTTAAATTAGTAATCAAAACAAATAAAACTTGTAGCCAAGATGGGGACCGTCACAAGGTATACAAACATGGATATACTGTGATAAACACACAGACCCGAATTGTAAGGTTACCGTCATTACACTTTATTGATTTAATATTTGATGTTGCAGACTGGCAAGAAAGCGTTTCTGAACAATAGAAATACTCTAACATCGAATATAAATTTGTGTTAGCAAATTTTTTTCTACGGGTATTTGTCAGAATTGCAGCTTGTCTGGATGTGAAACGTGAACAATAAACGATTTACACAAGACGAGAATAGATGCATTTGAAACGTGGTGCTTCAGAATAATGCCAAGTTCAGACGGGTGTGTAGAATGACCAATAAGGAGTTACATAACTGAATTGGAGAGAAAAGAAATTGAAGGCACGACTGGGGTAAAAGAAGGCGTCAGTTAATAGGAAACATTATGAGGCTACAGGGGATCGTCAATTTGGTAACTCAGGGAAATTTGGGGTGTGAATACTGTAGAGGGTGACCAATCCTTGGCTACAGTAGGTAGCCTCAAATAGATGTAGGTCGCTTTAGTTACGTAGTGACGAAGCAATCTGCACAAGATAGAGTAGCGTGGAGAACTGAAGGCCACAACATACAATGATATTACAAAACCTCGTGAGAATGTGAAAAGAGCCGGCCCGAGTGGCCGAGCGGTTCTAGGCGCTACAGTCTGGAACCGCGCGACCGCTACGGTCGCAGGTTCGAATCCTGCCTCGGGCATGAATGTGTGTGATGTCCTTAGGTTACAGAAACGGTTGCGCAGTCGTGACTCCTACAATCGGAAACTTACGTAGTATATGCCAAAACGAACTGCAAGTGTCATCAAAGATCTTCGAGGTATTAAACATTATTAAGAGGGAGGCTAGTAAAATTTTGATGTTATCAGGGATAATAGTGAAGCAATAGATTATAACTCTCATTATTGTGTCCATTATACATATCAAGATTTTTTTTCATTGCACGTTCTCTATAGTATTAGGAAGAGACAGAAATATTGTAGTGATAGTAATTAGGTAATAATAACTAGTCACATTTTCGATACTCTAAGAGGTTATTATACTCGTATATGCTGTTCCACAGGTGTGAGAACACACTTCTAAAACCAAAAAAGATGGACAAACAGAAATTTAAAGCAGTACGAGATAAGAGAGAGTAAACTTGCGATGCTATGTTACCAAAATGGCGGCCATTTTGGAAGCTACCATCTTGGATGCAAATCGTTATTTTAAGATGGAAAGGGGCTCAAGTGACATATCAGACAGATAGAGAATTACGAGAGAAAAGTAATGGGGGCTTTATTTGAAGCATAGCTTTATTCATTCTAGGATTACGTGACTTTTGTGCAGAACACAGCTAGTGAGAACACACAAATGCTGCAAGACGTGCTCAATGTGTTGTCCAGTACGCTGTCAGGTTGTTGTTAACCGATTCACCCATTTCTCGTGAACTTTAACCAACACATCTACCGGAATGTGAACAATCTGTTCCTTGAGATGCGCAAGATTTTCTTATCTTCACCACATAAACAACTGCGTTCACATGTCACTATACCGAGAAATCGAATGGATTTAAATCTGAGCAAAGTGGCAGCCCCTTCATCGGACCTCTACGACGTATTCATCGATATCCATAATGCCTGCACAACTAGTGCATAATAAGTTGGGACAGCACAGTAGTGAAAGGAAGTTGCAAATGTTCCCTCTTCAGACAGCAGCCACTGAAGCACATCTTCCTCTAAAAACTGCAGGCAACGGGCTGCTGTTAGTCTATCCTGAATGAAGAAGTGTCCAACAATACAAGAACCCCGTATACCACATCAATTATCACTTTCGATGCCCCAATTGCCCTCAATGAATCCATTTTTTTATTTACCTCTTCGTTAACAAAGAAATCAGCATTATCAGTAAAAAGTACGTCAGAGTGAAACGGTTTTCGTCTAGCTTGCTTGTCAGCTATTCTGCAAAATGAAATCGATTGTCTAAAAGGCCCTTGGTCAGATGTAACATTACATTTTGTAAGGGCGTCATTTATATGTGACAAAAATTCCCATTATTGATGTACGGCTGACAGAAGTTTCATGCTGGGTGCGACGAGTATTTCTCTCTGGGCTCCTACGATGTCAGAACAGCAGTTGATGTTGCTTTATCGGAAGCTTTTGACTTGTCTGCGACCCAATTTTTCACCACTGGACAGTGGTGATTTGCCTGAGCGGCGTAGGGTGAATTCCACTGCGATAACATGGGTGCTCCTCTCTCCTGATACCAGGACTATCTCAGCGTATTTAGTCTGTGTTATCGTTATCAGCATTCACATCGCCAGCAAAGAATATACATCGCTCATAACTCGAGAATAATATAGCTATGGTCAAACGAAAGGCACCATTATTTTTTTGTGTAGTTCTCTGTGCATGGTAAGTTACATGACCCCCTTCCCATGTGAAAATTATGAGATGCTTCGCATATGACGGCTTGAAAAATGGTCTCCATATTGGTGGAATAACGTCACCGACGTTCCCCCTCTCCCACGACACAGTGCTTGACTTTATGTTTATTGATGTGTTTTTGGTGTAGAAGGGTGGATCCACATGTATGGATCATCTCGTACTAATACAACTGCATTCCGGGTTAAACCATACATTATCACTCCGGTACGGTCAGAGTTTTCTTATTTAGAAATGAAGTAAAAATGAGAAAATAAACCTATTATAAATAGTAATTTGTATGTGACATGGAAACAAACGCTCAACTGATATTCAAAATTGGCAAGGCCAACTTTGTAGTTCATCTAAGTAACACAAAAAAATTCATGGTGAAGAACAAAATTAAAATCTTGAAACATGTATCCTCGTGATTTTTTAAAGTACACATAAACGATAGGAAAATTAACGATGCAACGAACTAGTTACTATTACATTGACACTCATAAGAACGGAAGAAAAATAAATTGAATGACAACGAAACGTTCTCCATTTTAAATCATTCACTATTTTGAGATCTCAGCACACGATATTAGCTTCTACAGGATGTAATAAGCTTTTCTGGCCGGATGAAGTGTGTTGTTGGAGACTGGCTAAAACGTAGCGTACGCCGTCTGAATCTAAACAATGAGGCTATGTGTGCTGGTACCTACGTTGTTCATGTCTTGTTTGTATGATGTGGAGATAGCAGGAGCGCATAACATCATTTAAATAGAAAGAAGCGATTTTATATGGGACGCACACAAGAACTCGGTAGGTCGGTTCAAAAATGGTTCAAATGGCTCTGAGCACTATGGGACTTAACATCTATGGTCATCAGTCCCTTAGAACTTAGAGCTACTTAAACCTAACTAACCTAAGGACATCAAACAACACCCAGTCATCACGAGGCAGAGAAAGTCCCTGACCACGCCGGGAATCGAACCCGGGAACCCGGGCGCGGGAAGTGAGAACGCTACCACACGACCACGAGCTGCGGACTCTCGGTAGGTCGGAAGGGGAATGGAAGAGGCTGATTTTTCGGCAGAGCTGTGGGAATTCAAGTCCATCTGTAGAATAAAACGGAAAGAAGAGCTATTGTGATGAATTCTAGAGTAGCGCTCCCACTCACAGTCCGTATCTAATGGACATGACAGTAGATGTCGAACGAATTCTGAGATTCGTAGCTAAGATAGCAAAATACTGGTAAAATGCAAATGAAAATATAATACATACGCTCGGTGACTTAAATGGGTATCTTTGGTAGAAAATGAAATTGTTATAGCGAAACCATGCTGGCTAAATTAGCATTATCACTCATTTTTCTCACATAGGCCACCTACTACACACATACTTTGCACTTTATATCATGCATGTATGATAATAAAATTGAGACATATGCGTTACATACGCTTAAATATCTCATGAAACCTCTTTCTGCGAGTTGCAGGTACTTCGCGAAATAGAATATAACTTGGTTAATTATTCATTTCCTAACAATAAACGAACTAACTGACAGCACAACACAACGGTAACTATGTGACGATTGCTACACTGCTGTATGGCCTACACAGGATTATTATTATCATTATTATTACTGTTATTATTATTATTATTACTGTCTTTATCAGTGGCAGTAGT
Organism: Schistocerca serialis cubense; assembly: GCF_023864345.2. Taxonomy (NCBI): domain Eukaryota; kingdom Metazoa; phylum Arthropoda; class Insecta; order Orthoptera; family Acrididae; genus Schistocerca; species Schistocerca serialis. The sequence goes on from NC_064641.1 coordinate 301,905,966, forward strand.
CTGACCAAAGTATTGGCAGCCTGAAGTCGTCCAGTATCTTCCATTTCAGAAGTAAGAAGTCCAGTATTCAAGTCATTTATAAGCAGTAAGTCTAGCTTATGCATTCAAACGTGGTTGATTTCAAATTGGTCGTAGGATTTGGGTGAAGAAAGTGTGGCTACAGAGAGGAGTGGTGCAGAGTAAGCCTGTTTTGTAACTAGTGTCTACCCTCAATGTTGGGAGTTTTTCCTTTCAGTGGAGTAATTGTAGGTGCCCTCGTTGTACTGAAAATTGCTTCATCATTCTATATATATAAAAAAAAGATTGTTAGAAATAAGTAGTACGAATTGTCTCATTGACTCACTAGTTCGTGATATAATAAGACATCTAGAGAAACTAGATATTGTTTATCTTACGTAATTTAAAAATGAAAGTATTCAAAGAAAATGCTTTTCAGGGTTCTTTGCCTCACTTGGTAAAAACGGAATCCTTACAGGATCACCTTGTTGTCCAGCTGGTTGTTTGGCTGTCTGTCCGACTGTTACAAACACTTTGTCTCACGAACGAGTCGAGGTATCAAGTAGAAATTTATGTCACATACTAAAACCTACGGTCCCTTGGCGGTGTAAAAAAATTGAAACTTCGAAGTTAATGCAGTCAAAATATACGAGCATTTATGTCACATATTTTGATAATCGTAAACTCACTCATCAGAACCTATAGGGTACTTCTCGTTAGTCTAGACTCGTGAAATTTGGCAAGAAGCAAGGTTTCGCAGTACATCCAAAAGGAAAGAATCCGAAAACCGTAAATTTGTAATTATATCAAAGTATTTTCTGTCATTTGTTATCTGACTGTCTGCGTGTCCGACCGTGTGTTAAGACCCCTTCTTCCCAGGAACGGCTAGACGTATCAAGTCGAAATTTACATCACATACACAGGCTTATAAGTCCTTGGAGGTGTAATACATGTAAGCTTCTAAGTCAGTGCAAACAAAAAGATACAGCGATTTACGTCACATATTCTGATATTCGCACACTCATCCATCAAAACCTATAGGGTACTTCCTGTTGGCCTAGGCTCACAAAATTTGGCAACAAGCAAGGTTTCACAGTACAATAAAATGAAAACAAGTCCGAAAACTGGAAATCTGTAATTATATCCCACGAAACAAATTTTGTTTTTTGCTATCGGGCTGTGTGTCTGTCCGTCCGTCTATTAAGACGCCTCTTTCTCAGGAACAGATAAGCATATCAAGTTAAAATTTATGTCGTATACTGAGGTCTATCGTCCCTTGGAGGTAAAATAAACGTTAGCTTCTAAGTCAATGCAACCAACAAATAATAGTAAAAATAATAGTAAAAGTCAGACATCAGGCAAGGAATGACTCCGTTGTTCACATGATGCGTTTCGTAATTTATCCCTCATCAGATATCACGAGCGATTACCGCACTTGGATACGGCGTTTCAATTTGAATTTGAAAAAAACACTCGCATTCTAGTCTGACTAGACTTTTAACATTGTGACCCAGTTTATGCCACATATGTATTATTGAAATTAAAATATTCTCGAAAACTTTGGAATTCCTGGGACCGATATCTAGCCAGTATCAATGTCGGTAACAGGCAAAATGATTAAGATTCTCGATTCACGGTATGGATGAACTATCTCTATACATAACTACATTGTAAGACGTCGTGGTCTCCTGACCTTCATTGCTTACATATTCCGCCCTCACAATCATATTCCGCACATCAAGACGCTTCATTCGAACCCAAACTCGATAAGATAAAGTCAATGTTGTATGAATTCATGTAAACGATATGCAAATAACAAGTAAGTGCACCATGGTTGAAATACTCGAGGCTGGCGTACACACATACATTCCAGACACGACGGTCATAGGAGCTTTTAGTTTGGGAGAGAAACCGCACAACGGGACGCCAGTCCCTTCAGAGGACGACCCAGCCTATGTTGGCCAGTGACCGCCCATGGAGTGGACAGCGTGGGCCCGAGTGAAAAGGGGGAACGACCCCGTGTTTGGCTTAAAAGCAAATTCCGCTACAATGTGTGGGAGCGGCCAGCCTATTCATTCTTTACACATAGCGTGCAGTTTCAGAGATTTTCACAGGGAGACAGCAAACGCCAAACCCCAATGCTACAGGTTTCTGGATTGGCCGCCTTAAACGACACGTCATTCTCCCGTTTTAGAAGAGCAATGCTGATTGGCAGATGATATTTATGACGCCTTGAGCTGAAGGAGTAATGGAAGAGACCGAAAGATATACCCCTTCACGTCTGACGTGGAGAGGCACCGTTCCGTTGTCGCTCCTGGAGTGAGGAACAAGTCTCTCCTCAGTACTTCACTGCGAGAGCACCTCTGTCGAGAGCGAATCAAAGGGCGACTCTATATTCAGTCCTTGCGATTAAGCGTTGTTCACTGTGTTGGCTGACACACTTATTGTGTGGTGTGAATGGACAGAGTTATAGTTAATCGCCTGCGAGCGAATTTTTGAGTGGCATCACGGGGGACTGGTTATCTGACCGGTGTACCACGCCAATAGTTAGACTAGGGGCGAATAAGAATCCTTGAATTCATCAAGGCGTAGGGAGAGTTTGATTGGCGAAGGCCAATCCAGATAGAACGAGAGTTATCTTATTTGTCAGCAGCGAGTGGCGCAGACAGCAGTCATCACTGCTTACGGTATTGTGCGCTACAGCTATTGCGAGCCCCATATTTCATCCACAACAGTATACTTCACTGCATTTCACACGCAACAGCCTCGACCATACCTAGCAACGTTCTAAAGGATAATTATTCAAGTTGAGTAGGCGCGCCTCTCAGCCATTCTGCCAAGTCAACAACCATCTTAAACTTTGTATAGAAATTTCATTAGCGAATCCTATCCTTGAGAGGTAGCTTCACATTCCGAAAAGAACCAGGATATAACTTATTCAATTCATAACTAAAAGTGCCATTGTGATTTCTCAGAATTTTAGCAAAATAAATAATAACTTTCGTTAGTTTCATGTTTTTCTTACACTACCTAGCACTTCTCCAGTACCCAAGTATCCCACTAGTTACGTAAGAAATTTTGTGAATTTTTGTGTCATTTCCTTACAGCAGACGACTCCAGAAGATATTTATTGCTGAAAGTTTTTCAGGCACGTTGAACTGTGTATGCCGAGTTGGTGGAAGTGTAACTCAAAAATGCACTATCATGGAACAATGTGGTTAGGTGACGCACACCCTTTGAGTGTGCTCAAAGAAGTCTGAATGAAGAAGAAACAAGTAGCAGATCATCTCTCTGTGAAGATCTTGGAATCACAAGAGAAGTGGAGTCCATAGTGCTTCGCGAAGGTACTCAAGTAAAAGTTTTCAGCTCTTGCACATTTGAGACATGACGAAGGCCGCCACCGGCTGCGTTCCACGACTGCTCACTCCCATTCGAAACGATCGCCGAACAGCGGAAATGTTGCAGCTGCGTCAGGCCAATCCAGATGACTTGTTTACCCGCGTAACTAACGTTGAGTGTACCACCACCGTTCAAACTCAAAGGAGCAAAGCAAGCAATGGAAACGTGTGGATGCACCACCGTCGGAAAAGGCCCATTCCTCCTTGGGGAATGTGTCGAGACTGACATGATATGATCCTGCCAGACTATGCTCGTAAAAGACAAACTGTCACAGGAGTATACTAGCGAACTCTCTTGACGAGGTTACGGGAACCTGTAAAGGAGAAGGGTCACTAGAAGCGGTCCAACGAGGTATTTTTGTTCCGCGACAACGTCCCATCTCATTCTGTAGTGGACACTGGACCCCCGCCCTCCTCCATATATTCTACGGATTCCTGACAAGACGCGTAATGACCTCTTCCTCTTTCCTCGAATGAAGTAACCATTACGTGGCGAGGCGACGAAGAGGTGGTTTCCGAGGTGGATTGTTCACTGAATAGCCAAAACCCAGACATCTCCAACCAAGGTCTGCAGCAAATCATCCGCAGGAAAAATTAGTTGCATTGAGATTTTTGTGAGTGACAGTAAAAACTTCACAATTGTACCTCCTGCAACGTTTACTCCACTATGCACAGTACATTGGATTGGGGAGTGTACAGTGTGAGACAGATAAGAAAGGCCATCTCAAATATACTGACGGGAAAAAAATTCGCTACACAAAGAAGGAGTTAAACGACGTAAACGAAAGTTTGGTAGGCGTGTTTCTACACCGGAAACATGATGTCTATTCAGATTTCGACTAGTCACACAAAAACGGCACTAGTAGTTCCACTGTGAGGATGCAAATCAGATTTGTCAAATCCACCATGTAACAGTCATGAACATTTGTTGCCTTTGAGATTGGACACGATGAGTTGATGTTATTTAAGAATTCTTTTAAGGCGACAAAGACGTCATTGTCAGCACCGAAATGAGTTTGAACGAGGTGATGTAATAGGACAAAAAGAAGACGAATGTTCTTTCTCGATACCGCAAAAGGACTTGGCAAGAATTTAGCCACTTTAGATGACTGCTGACTGGTGGTGACGGAAATGTACGGTCGCAGGAATACGGGGCTCCGGACGGCCGGCCACGTGAGAACATAATTTTGTCACGTGGCACTACCGAGGGGGACGACCACAGTGTCGGCACATCGTGCAGCTGCAATTTGTGCAGCAGTGGTCACCACAGTAACGCAACGAGCTGTTGCTAATCGGTTACTTCAGCGGCAGCTCCTAGCCAGACGCCATGTAGCATTCATACCACTGACCCCTAACCACCGCCATTTGCGGCTTCAATGGTGTGAAGCGAGAGCTCATTGGAGGGCAGGGTAGGGTCTGTTGTGTTTTCTGATGAAAGCTAGACCTGCCTTGGTACCAGTGATGGTCACGTGTTAGTTAGAAATAGACCAACTGAGGGCCTGCAGCCAATTTGTCTATGTACTAAACACACTGGAACTACAACGGGAATTATGGTCTGGGGTGCGATCTCGTATGACAGCACGAGTACACTCGTGATTATCCCACGCACACTGGCTGCAAATTTGACGTCAATCTGGTGATTCGACATGTTGTACTGCCATTTATGGACGCACTCCAGAGAGGGTTTCTCGAAAGTACTTGAGGGATCAATTAAAGAAGGGTTCTGCAAACACTGTATTCCAATGCATTACATCCTCGACACAATTCGCTGTCTCTACAGCTTCATGGCAACGACTTCCAAAACTGTTTACCGTTCTCCGAAAGTTATCTAAGAAAAGTGCACAGTGATGCGGCGTATCTATCCAAAATTTTGTTTAAGGAAGAGGCATCGTTTACAAGCCATGGCCAAGTCAACCTTCGAACTAATCGTTAGTTGAAAATCTACATTGGTTCAAAGAACTGGATAAAAATATGCTCTTGGCCTATCAACGTTTGGTGTGAATTTTTCAAGATCTGCATCAATGGTCCCTGTTTTATTGTTACACTCAAGTAACTCGAGTTCCTAAGGTATGCTGCCACCGGTATTATTGGAAGACATCCCTGTCGACATCAGGCAATCATTGCGGTAGCAAGATGAAGAATGTCCCTTCCACTCCATACATGAAATAATAGACACTCTTAAGAGTACATACGGAGAGCGGTTGAACGGTCGTTCAAGACACGCAAAATGGTCTCCATACTTATCAAAATTAACATTTCTATATTTTTATTTTTGCCGAAAATTAACAGAAGAGGTCTACAGACTCCCGAAGGCATTAAACGCCTTATAACATGGGCGTGTTCTGCCGTGAACTCCAAAGAAGTTCTACGTCCACTGTTGTTTCTCCAGGATCGCTTTATAGCGTGTAGCAAAGCTCAACGTGAACATTCTGGGCACTTGGTATGACAACCGCGGTAACGTAGATGTAGATAATAAACACACGAACCATACCTGGGTTACGTGTTTGCTTACATTTGGTACAATAAGGCACGGCTGTATGGAACCTCTTCTCCTGACGGCGGGACTGCTGTTTGCGACGTCGTTATCTAGATATTCCCTTACGTGTTATGTCATTGTAGTCCTCTTAAAACTTCTTTCAAATGCCCCAGAAAAAAGTACACTATGCAGTTCCACTAAGAAAAAACAAAGCCGCCGTCGTAATTCGGAGACTGTACACGATAAAAATTACTTGCAATCGTAAGGAATTTCGCCATTCTGTCCGCTATACCTTGGCGAGAACACCACCTCGACATATTTATTCATTAAGGATACGTCTTCGGTGGCCTGCCTTTGTTGCCTCACCTTCCAAATGTAGATGTAATGAGCCCATAAGAAACTCGTCCAATACGCAGTGATTGCTAGATCATCTGATAAGGGATCCGTAATCTGTAGCCCTTGTTGCCGGCTCGAAAGGTAATGCTCTGCCCTACGCGAGTACGTCAGGAGTAAGAATCTAGTGACTGCGTCAGTATTGGAATATGGCATTACGTAAGGTCACAAAGTGGCCACGTGCTGAAGAGGCGGCTGCGAGCCGCAGTGAGCCTTTAAATTCAGCCATGTTTGTGCAGCGTGTGAGCATGTGTGGTGTGGGACGAAGCGAGGGAACAGGCGTTAGCAACAAGTGGTCAGCGGGCCTGCCGTGAGATGCCGCCGGGCTGCTCTGAGGAGTCTGGGGCGCACGTGTGCTCCTCTGCACGTTACTTCCGGATGACTTTGGGATACTTATCTACATATACATCCACATACCATTGTGAAGTGCGTGCAGAGGGTACTCAGCATTGTACCAGATGTTTAGATTTCTCCCCGTTCCAGTCGCCTGTGAAGTGCGGGAGGAATTATCGCTTAATTTCCTCTGCACGCTCTACAATACATTTAATCCAGACTTCGCTGTCACTATGAGAGGGATACATAGGGAGCTGAAGTAGATCTCTAGAATTTTCACTTAACACTGGCTCTCGAAACTTTGTGAGTTGGCTGCAACGTAACAACTGGCTGTGTTCAGCATTCAGTTTTTAAGTCATCAGTCTTCTGACTGGTTTGCTGCAGACCGCCACGAATTCCTCTCCTGTGACAACCTCTTCATCTCAGAGTAACACTTGCAACCTACGTCCTTAATTATTCGTTCTCTGTATTTCAATCTCTGTCATCCTCTACCGTTTTTACCCTCTACAGCTACCTCTAGTAAATGGTTCAAATGGCTCTAAGCACTATGGGACTTAATATCTGAGGTCATCAGTCCCCTAGACTTAGAACTACTTAAACCTAACTAACCTAAGAACATCACACACATTCATGCCAGAGGCATGATTCGAACCTGCGACAGTAGCAGCAGCGCGTTTCTGGACTGAAGCGCCTAGAACCGCTAGGCCACAGCGGCCGGCTACCACTAGTACCATGGAAGTTATTTCCTGACACCTTAACAGATGTCCTATCATCCTGTCACTTCCTTTTGTGAAAGTTTTCCATACATTCCTTTCTTAACCGTTTCTGCGCAGAACCTTCTCATTCCTTATCTTATCAGTGCACTTAATTTTCGACTTTCGTGCGAAGTACCACAGCTCAAATGCTTCGTTTCTCTTCAGTTCGGCTTTTACCACAGTCCATGTTTCACTATCATACAATGCTGTGTTCCAATTGTACATACTCAGAAATTTCTTCTTCAAATCAAAACCCATATTTGTTACTAGTAGACTTCTCTTGGCCAGCAATCCACCTTTTTCCAGTGCTATACTCTTTCTGTTGTCCTTACTCTGTCCGTCACTGGTTATTTTGCTGTCTAGATAGCAGAATTCCTTAACTTCAGCTACTTCGAGACTATCAATCTTGATGTTAAGTTTCTCGCTGCTCTCATTTCTGCTACGTCTCATTACATTTCGATTTACTCTCAGTCCATATCCTGTACTCATTCGATTGTTCATTCCATTCAACAAATCCTGTAATTCTTCCTCACTGCCACTGAGAATAGCAATGTCACCAGCGAATCTTATCATTGATATTCTTTCGCCTTGAATTTTAATCCCCATTCTTGAACCGTTCTTTTATTTCCATCATTGTTTCATCGACATATAGATTAAACAGTAAGGGCGAAAGTCTGCATCCTTGTCTTACACCCTTTTTAATCCGAGCACTTAGTTCTTGGTCTTCGACTCTTATTATTTCCTCTTGGTTCTTCTACATGTTGTATATTACCCGTGTTTGCCTGTAGTTTACCCCTATTTATCTCAGAATTTTGGACACGTTGCATCATTTGATATTGTCGAACGCTTTTTCCAAAGTCAACAAATCCTATGATGACATCAATGAATGAAATAAATTTCCTGAATGACTCTGCAAGTATGATGGATTTATGGGGTTAACGCCGTCTAGATCCCTTAATACAGTTTCTTACAAAATCGTTTCGATTACTTCCATCATAATATAAAAACATGGAATTTGTAAACAAGAAACTGCTTTTTTTTTAGAGAAACTACATTCAATCTTTCTACTACAACTACAATTCAATCAGTGGCACAACTTGACTAGAAGAAGGGATCGGTTGGTAGGACATGTTTTGAGGCATCAAGGGATCACAAATTTAGCATTGGAGGGCAGCGTGGAGGGTAAAAATCGTAGAGGGAGACCAAGAGATCAATACACTAAACAGATTCAGAAGGATGTAGGTTGCAGTAGGTACTGGGAGATGAAGAAGCTTGCACAGGATAGAGTAGCATGGAGGGCTGCATCAAACCAGTCTCAGGACTGAAGACCACAACAACAACAACATTCAATCGTAATACTTTGTAGTACAGATACTGCACATACGATTTATTGCAAACATTACAATACTGAGAAAACTCGTTCTACATAAGCGTTGTTATAACATTACGCTTTGTTAAACTTCTAATTCGATTCTTGAAAACATGTGATAAATCTTACAATGAGAAATCATTTTTTTTAGATAATACTGTTCTGAAATTCAGGTTTTACAACAAAATTTCTTATAACCAAAACAATAAAATCACATGATTTAATACAAACAACTGACCCTACCGTCTGTCAACGTAGCAGTGTCACTTTGCACCCTAGTTCTGCTCGATACATATCATTACTGATATGCACCAGTCACAACTTCGGAATGAAGCTGAACTTATCCTGGCTATACTGTACACACATACACACACACACACACACACACACACACACACACACACACACACACATACAGGGTGGTCCATTGATAGTGACCGGGCCAAATATCTCACGAAGTAAGCATCAAACGAAAAAACTACGAAGAATGAAACTCGTCTAGCTTGAAGGGGGAAACCAGATGGCGCTATGGTTGGCCCGCTAGATAGCGCTGCCACAGGTCAAATGGATATCAACTGCGTTTTTTTAAAATGGGAACCCCCATTTTTATTACATACTCGTGTAGTACGTAAAGAAATATGAATGTTTTAGTTGGGCCACCTTTTTCGCTTTCTGATAGATGGCGCTGTAATAGTCACAAACGTATAAGTACGTGGTATCACGTAACATTTCGCCAGTGCGGACGGTATTTGCTTCGTGATACATTACCCGTGTTAAAATGGACCGTTTACCAATTGCGGAAAAGGTCGATATCGTGTTGGTGTATGGCTATTGTGATCAAAATGCCCAGCGGACGTGTGCTATGTATGCTGCTCGGTATCCTGGACGAAATCATCCAAGTGCCCGGACCGTTTGCTGGATAGTTACGTTCTTTAAGGAAACAGGAAGTGTTCTGCCACATGTGAAACGTCAACCACGACCTGCAACAAATGATGATGCCCAAGTAGGTGTTTTAGCTGCTGTCGCGGCTAATCCGCACATCAGTAGCAGCGCGAGTATCGGGAATCTCAAAAACGTCGATGTTGAGAATGCTACATCAACAGCGACTGCACCGGCACCATATTTCTATGCACCAGGAATTGCATGGCGACGACTTTGAACGTCGTGTACAGTTCTGCCACTGGGCACAAGAGAAATTACGGGACGATGACAGATTTTTTGCACGCGTTCTATTTAGCGACGAAGCGTCATTCACCAACAGCGGTAACGTAAACCGGCATAATATGCACTATTGGGCAACGGAAAATCCACGATGCTGCGACAAGTGGAACATAAGTGACCTTGGCGGGTTAATGTACGGTGCGGCATTATGGGAGGAAGGATAATTGGCCCCCATTTTATCGATGGCAATCTAAATGGTGCAATGTATGCTGATTTCCTACGAAATGTTCTACCGATGTTACTACAAGATGTTTCACTGCATGACAGAATGGCGATGTACTTCCAACATGACGGATGTCCGGCATATAGCCCGCGTGCGGTGTACCTACGTTCTGTATTTTAATTTAAAAAACCTACCTGTTACCAACTGTTGGTCTAAAAATGTGAGCCATATGTTTGTGACTATTACAGCGCCATCTATCACAAAGCGAAAAAAGTGGTCCAACTAAAATATTCATATTTCTTTACGTACTACACGAATATGTAATAAAAAAAAGGGGGCTTCCTATTTTTTAAAAAAAACGCAGTTGATATCCCTTTGACCTATGCCAGCGCCATCTAGCGGGCCAACCGTAGCACCATCTGGTTTCCCTCTTCAAGCCAGACAACTTTCGTTCTTTGTAGGTTTTTCGCTTATTTCGTGAGATATTTGGCCCGGTCACGATCAATGGACCACCATATATATATATATATATATATATATATATATATATATATATATACTCCTGGAAATGGAAAAAAGAACACATTGACACCGGTGTGTCAGACCCACCATACTTGCTCCGGACACTGCGAGAGAGCTGTACAAGCAATGATCACACGCACGGCACAGCGGACACACCAGGAACCGCGGTGTTGGCCGTCGAATGGCGCTAGCTGCGCAGCATTTGTGCACCGCCGCCGTCAGTGTCAGCCAGTTTGCCGTGGCATACGGAGCTCCATCGCAGTCTTTAACACTGGTAGCATGCCGCGACAGCGTGGACGTGAACCGTATGTGCAGTTGACGGACTTTGAGCGAGGGCGTATAGTGGGCATGCGGGAGGTCGGGTGGACGTACCGCCGAATTGCTCAACACGTGGGGCGTGAGGTCTCCACAGTACATCGATGTTGTCGCCAGTGGTCGGCGGAAGGTGCACGTGCCCGTCGACCTGGGACCGGACCGCAGCGACGCACGGATGCACGCCAAGACCGTAGGATCCTACGCAGTGCCGTAGGGGACCGCACCGCCACTTACCAGCAAATTAGGGACACTGTTGCTCCTGGCGTATCGGCGAGGACCATTCGCAACCGTCTCCATGAAGCTAGGCTACGGTCCCGCACACCGTTAGGCCGTCTCCCGCTCACACCCCAATATCGTGCAGCCCGCCTCCAGTGGTGTCGCGACAGGCGTGAATGGAGGGACGAATGGAGACGTGTCGTCTTCAGCGATGAGAGTCGCTTCTGCCTTGGTGCCAATGATGGTCGTATGCGTGTTTGGCGCCGTGCAGGTGAGCGCCACAATCAGGACTGCATACGACCGAGGCACACAGGGCCAACACCCGGCATCATGGTGTGGGGAGCGATCTCCTACACTGGCCGTACACCACTGGTGATCGTCGAGGGGACACTGAATAGTGCACGGTACATCCAAACCGTCATCGAACCCATCGTTCTACCATTCCTAGACCGGCAAGGGAACTTGCTGTTCCAACAGGACAATGCACGTCCGCATGGATCCCGTGCCACCCAACGTGCTCTAGAAGGTGTGAGTCAACTACCCTGGCCAGCAAGATCTCCGGATCTGTCCCCCATTGAGCATGTTTGGGACTGGATGAAGCGTCGTCTCACGCGGTCTGCACGTCCAGCACGAACGCTGGTCCAACTGAGGCGCCAGGTGGAAATGGCATGGCAAGCCGTTCCACAGGACTACATCCAGCATCTCTACGATCGTCTCCATGGGAGAATAGCAGCCTGCATTGCTGCGAAAGGTGGATATACACTGTACTAGTGTCGACATTGTGCATGCTCTGTTGCCTGTGTCTATGTGCCTGTGGTTCTGTCAGTGTGATCATGTGATGTATCTGACCCCAGGAATGTGT